>NW_021938949.1:10536547-10638888 GCF_001715985.3 Manacus vitellinus
GAGTTTAGCTCCTGCTTGTCCTCTTGTCCCCCTTATGGCACTTGCTTTTGAAAGGCCCCTGCTTTTATGCAGGGAACCTTTGAAATCAGTGCTTCAGAGTCTTTGAAAGGAACACTCAAACAAGCTCTTATGACTGAAAAGTGGATCAATGAGATTATTTCAATTTGTTTGCAGCAGAATAAGTGCAAAATGCAAAAGTGTTGAGAGCCTAGACAATTCCAAAGCTTTTTAGACAGGAGTGGCCTCAGCAAATGCATAAACAAGACCCACGGGAAGCTCAGGGCTGGACTCCAGCAGCCCTGCTTTCCCCTTTGCCAAGGACTGGTGAATCACAGGCAAGAAGGAAACCAGAAAACCCAAAGCAACTCTAGAACTGAATTTTATTCTTTGTTCCTCAGAACCATCCCTGTTTTGACAATGATGCATATGAATGATGGCTCTTGCAAAGCCTGGATGTGCCTGTGGTACAATGTGTGGCTTGAGTGAATTCAAACAGGTGTTTTAGGGTGGGGCCACCAAGACCAGTTTACCTGTGCAGCTGCCACTGTCAGCACAGAGAGCTTTTGGAATTGTGAGCCCTGTTTTCAGCCAGCACAGAACATCAACACTATGGTTTTACACTTACTTAATCAGTCATGTGGGTGTAATACATTTTGCTAATATTGGACTGTGCTGAGGCCTCAGAAATTGTGTTAGTTCATGCTGTTACATCTGAATTTCAGGAGTCAGAATTTCAAAAGTGGAATTAAGCTAAGATGTGTTTTGATACTAGCTTTTGCATTAAACTCCCTAATATGCAGTGAGTATTGAATACTGTTTATATGGATATGAATCGATTCTAGCTTTTTGACTAAACACACTTTTTTGTTATTTAAAAGGACTAAAAATACTGCTGGTTTTTGTGGCATTTTGAAATCTATTTGTAATATCTGTGAAGCTGTTGTACTTACATATTCTCTTTATTTTACTTTTGATGCCATTCAGTTGTTAATGCCAGCTTTTGCAGAGGTGCTGTGCATTTTGGGAGCTGGTGTTCAAGCATACAGCCATTATGAAATCCTCACAGAACTCTTCACGTTTAAAGAGGTAATGGACACATCTTCACAGGATCCATTTATTGTTCTCTGTTATGTTTCAGGGTTTAATATAAATAAAGTACAGGCAATGAAGTTGTGTGAGGTGTGGCTGGGATGGAGCTGATGTTCTCCCCAGCCCTCCCAGTGCTGTGCTTTGCACTGGCAGCTCGAAGGGTGCTGACACCACCTCAGTATTTTGGCTACTGCTGAGCAGTGCTCCCACAACACCAAGGCTGGCTCTCCAAAGTTCCTGCCTGTCATACTTTGATAAGCTTTCTGTGACTTTTGCTTAAAAGTGTTTATTGGAAATATTTTCATTTGAGAAGGAGCTGTTACTCTGTTATGACAAAACAGTTGCTGAAATGTAGCTGGACACTCATGAATTTAGTGATTTGTGTGGTGAGAACATTAAATGGAAACAAAAGCCCAACCTTTAGGATACATGTGACTATCTATGAAAAACTGAGACCAAGTATTCTGTTTCAGCAAGGAGAAATTCTCCAAGCTCCTCTGTCTGTTTTCATTTCCTTTTCCCCTTGCAGGTCAGGATATGGAATCGCAGCAAGGAGAAAGCAGAGAAGTTTGCCAGCTCTGTCCATGGTCCCGTGCGGGTTTGCTCCTCTGCCCAGGAGGCCGTTGTTGGGGCTGATGTGATTGTAACAGTCACCATGGCAGCAGAACCCATCCTGTCTGGGGCCTGGGTAAAGCCAGGTGCCCACATCAATGGTAGGCTGTGTTCTCATTGTGTACAGGATGTGTTTATTATCATTGCTTGGCATCAACATCTGTTGAAAGGCAATTCTGTGTCCTTGGACTGAATGTTCTTTTTATTTTGACTTTTCCTCTTTAGTGAGGACCACTCTTTTCCCTGGTGGTGCATCCTCTTTGCCCTCATGTTGTCCCTTATTCTTACCTTGCTCTCCATTTAAATGACCCACTCAAACTTGTTATTTCCTCAGTGGTTGCTGCTCATTGTACTATTTCCCTGGTAGTTGTCATCTTTTCTTCCACCAATTTTGTAGCCTCTCTGTTTGTTTCTTTTTGGGCTGATCACATTGATTTCCTTTTTTGCCTGAGTTACAAAGATGGAATAACTGAGTTAAGTACTTCATAATTTGTCCTGTAATTTTGGTGAGGTTTGGGGGGTGCTTTTTGTTGTTGTTGTTGCCTGCCATGTAATGATGTTACCACACTATTGTTTGGAGTCTCTGGACATGCCCCTCTTTGTTTATTTTGATTAATTGTGGGCCTGGTTTAGATGACCTTGTGGCCTTTCCAGATAGCAAAGTAACAAGACAAAAGCAGCTTCTCCAAGGGAACCATTTAAAGAATGGTCCCACATTCCAGCAGCATCCTACCAAATTTTCAACCTCAATTTAGTCCTTTGTCATTGACAGTTGTTGTCTGTGTTGTGTCATGGCATGGAAGCCAGAAATACAACCCAAATCAATTAGGGTCCAGAGTCACTGAAGCGACACAAAGACTTCCCTTCTTTCTTTACCTTTTTTTTTTTACCCTTCATTGAGGCATTTGTGTTGTTTGAGGAGGCATTGTGCAATGTGCAATTTACTTTTCCATAACAGTTGGATACTTAAGAAAAATATGATTACAGTATAACTGTGTGATTGTTTTACTTTCTGCTGGGTTTCTTGTTTGTTTTTTGAGGCCTTAAGAAGTGGATATTGATCTTGGTGCTGTGTGTAAGAAGTTAAGCTCCTTGATTTGTTTTCAGTTTCTCCAGATAAATGAAAACCTGTAGTCTGTTCAACTTGTACTGCTTATAAAGTTACAAGGTTACCCAGAGTCCACTGACAAGGATATTCTACTCACAAATCAAACATTGAATGCTTTTTCATTGTCTTATCAATCAACACATCTCCATGGCTAACATGGATTTTTTGTATGTTACATTTCCACAATAATGTCCATTGTTATTTCACACACGTCTTTTGAACAACATGTGGTTTGAATTTGTTTTAAACATTGCTCCCAAGTTTATCAGTTTTGTTGTCTTAGCTATTGGTGCAAGCAGACCAGACTGGAGAGAATTGGATGATGAACTGATGAAGAATTGCTTTCTGTTTGTGGATTCCAAAGAGGCTGCTCTTACTGAATCAGGAGATGTTATATTATCAGGGGTAAGACTTTTGTAAATGGTAGGCTTTATTTTTGTGGCAATTGGCTACAAAATGAGTGTGTTTTGATGATGCTCTGCACTGAAACTTTTGTATTTACTGTTACATGGCACCATATTACAGTAGCAGGTGCTCAGCATAGGTCTTTGGGTATGAAAACAATGTATTGTTTTTTGAAAGACCTGCATTTCCTGCAGTGTTTGGTTGTCTCGATTCTTCAAATCTGTTTATTAAAACCTGTAACTTTCTTCCCATAAGATTTCAGTGTGATTGACACATCAGGCCTCTGGGGAATGGACCACACAAGCTGAGCAGACAGCGTTCTGCACAGATTTGACAGCAGGGACTCTTTTAGGTTCAATGGCGTTTTCTTTTTCTCTTCTAATGTTTCTGCAGAGCAAATGTGATTTACACTTTTGAAGTTTAACATCAGAGCTCTAGATATGGTAATGTGTGTGGGATCCCATGTGTTTTGTTGGATAAGTAACAAGCTATCCACTGTAACAAAACCTTACTGACTGAGGAAAGTGTGCCAGCTGTTTTTCTTTGGAAACCATTCTGCTTCTCTGATTTCTGTCCAGTTTCTATATTATTTGCCTGAATACTGATCTGCTTCACCATGGAAAAGAATCAGTTTTGGCATGCAGAGCTGGACGATTTCTTTATTCTGAAGTCACTCAGGGAAAAAAAAAAAAAGGGTTTTTTCTCTTTATGTATATTATGATTTTGAATAAATATGTATTTTTTTGACAGGCAGAGATTTTTGCTGAGCTGGGAGAGGTACTGAAGGGTACAAAACCAGCCCTGCCTGAGAAAACAACAGTGTTTAAATCCTTGGGTAAGAAGAGCCCCTTGTGTGTCCAAGTGTGACAGGAAACAAAGCCTTGTTATTTCTGGGGTCCCCCGTGCGTGGGAAAGCTGCTGATCATCTTCAGAGCTGCCGTGGCCACGCACTGTCCACAAGGAAGTAGGGTGTGATTTGCATTTTCCCTTTTGATTTCCCTATTTGTTTGTCTGGCAGGATTGATGTAATGAAAAGTGATGGGAAAGCAAGCAAACAATAGGAAGTCCATTTTCCATTTCCCAGTGGTTCAGGACATGAGTGCAGCATTTCTGAATCCAGGTCCAGCCCCAGTGCCCTGCTGCTGCACCCACGGGGTCTGTCTGACCCACAGACAATGTGCCAGTGGGATGTGGGGCTGATGTTTGGGGAGAGAGCAGGAGTGGGGATGAACTGCCATTCTCTGAGCTGGATGACATCCTGAAAGGGCCAAGTGGTGATGTGAGCACTGAAAATGAGATTCCTACTTAGGTTCCATGAATGTCCTAGGGCACACCCAAGAGTTCCATGATGGCCATAGGCTTTGAATGTAACACTGCAGGTGTTTGGGATGGGGAATAATTGCTGTTCCTGCCCACTTAGATAATTTCCTGAGTCCTTCTGTTGCCTCCTGAAGCTAAGTTGTTGGTACAGCTGAAGAACTGTTTGAAGGTGCCTTTAATTCTTTTTCAGGGCTGGCGGTTGAAGATGCAGTAGCAGCAAAATTTGTTTATGATGCGTGGTCAGCTGCAAACTAAAGGGGAAGTCTACAACACCAATGAGGCCAAGAGAATGGTTTGCACTTGGTTTCCTTGGATCCTTTGTTAACAAGAAAGGCACCAATCTCATCTGAAAGTAGCCCTTCTAGAACACTCAAGAATTAAAAGTAAAAATTCAGCAGTTGACTGATTTCTCAAGTTTTCTAATTGCAAATCTTAGATACCTGCAGTATTGCTAATAAATGTATCTCTCTTGTAACAACAGGTATTAGATGTTTGCAGTGATACTAACCAGGGTATCTTTCCATATTTTGGTGTCATTCTGGAATCAATGCCTTCCTCCCTAATTATTTATGTTTTTGCCGTCTTTCCATAGATTTTGTGGTTTTTTGACAGTTAATTCATACTGGGGTTAAATACATCAGTTTGGAGAATGGACTCTGGCATCATATTTGCCTGTGATGGTACTTTAAATGCAGCTATGGGTCTCAGTTCTCCAGTGACAGTAACCTTGTCTCTGGTCTCCTGGGAACACAGCCCAGCTCTGACTCCTGGACATCCCTTCCCTTCCAACTTACACTGGGATCTGGAAGTCACCATTTTTATTTTCACCCCTTGCAATCCACCTTCCCCACCCCCAGACCCAGTGGTTTTTCATTTAAGAGCACAGGTCTGAGTGGGAGTTTATATACATAATTATGCCTCCACACTGTTAGATTTCCTCTCAGTACTTCCCTTAGTTCATTCCTCTGTGGGATACTGCCATTTTCATATGAGAACTAAAATGTGTTTTAACTTTTATCTGTGTTCTGTGGGGAGATTTTGCTATTAACCTATGGTGCCTGTAAGTTCTAAGTTTCATGAAGGTTGGAACCACACAAACTCATTTCTGTATGGTAAACTTCAAATGTACAGGCAAATATTTTCAGTTTGGCTGTGCCATGCCTCGATTAGTAATTGTTCTATTATCCCAAATATTAGCTGGGGCAGGAATTTTCATGATCCTTCCCTGGCAGAGGAACCCTGTGACATAAGGAAGAGTTCCAGTTTTGTGTTGTTATGCAACTGCCTTGCAAAAGATCGAGCATCTGCTGAAAAATAGCTATTGCCCTGGAAACAAATTCCTGTCTCAGGCTAGAGCTGTGCCTTGCAAAATTTTATTTCTATTTGCATATTATTTCATGCAGGCTATTAAGTGTTTCTTCATGCTGTGGAAGAGTTAGATGAAACAATGCCAGTAGAATAGAGTGGAGCAACAGGAAGGAGGTTCAGAAGCAGGTGGCATTAAAGCCCCTGGTGGTGCATAGGTAAGTACAGAAGAGGCTAATGAGTACAGTGCAGGTGTGATGTAAATAATACTCCCAATTATAAGCCTGGTGTAAGCTAGTTGGAAAAAAGTAGTAAGTGGCAGTTTGTAATTTGCAGAGGTAGCATAGAAAGGGTACCAGACCAGTAAGGGAATAGGGACAAAGGATGTGTTTGTGTGGATAGAAGTTGAACTCCATTGATCCTGTTTATTACATCAGAAAGAACAACAGAAATTTCTCTGTAAGCTTTTGCATTTTAATTGTAGCAAAATTACCCTTCTATTTTTATGTCTTGTTTCCTTTTTGTAATTTCTGAAGTGTTCAGAAGTGTGTGTGTTGACTTAGTTTTGTTACTTCAGTGATGGAGAACTCCACTAGCGTGAGGCAAACATGAAAGCCATCAAATTTGCATTATTCAGGAACTGTATGGAAATGTACTATTTATGACAACATTCCCCCAGTCCTGTGCCCGTGTAACACAAGATCTGTAATTTGAAGTGAAACACCATGTTTGGGAAGAAGTTTATTTTCACACGTACTCTGCTACAGACTATGCACTTTAAAAAGTAGATTGAGCCAGTCCAAAGAGCTGGTTCTGAAAACCCACAGTGTTCTCAGCTTTCATTGGCAATGGGAGGTTCTGGGAGCCTGGTTCAGTGTTGTACCTCTGATGTCATGAAGAGGAATCGGTTCAGTTATATGGGAATTGCTTGGATGCCATCCTTAAGTTTTTTGAGGGGAAAGAATAGCATCAGTTTCCATGTTTCCTTCTCTTACAAATTAGAGGATCAAGAAATTGTGTAACTTGCATTTATATTAAAAATAAATAGACACTACCATTTTTCTTCATCTTCATTTTGTTGTCTGTTACTTTTCTGGTTTTAGTGTTTTTTTGGTTTTTTTTTAAGACAAGAAAAGTATTAAAGTTGTTGCAGTGACTGCTTTCTCAATAAATGTGATCTTAGCCAGAGCTGCCACAAACACCTTATTAGAGTCACAAAACTGAACAGGAGTGATTAATTTATATCTGCTAGTGCTGGCTTCCAAAAAGAACACGTCTGAGAGAGAGATGAGGGGAACCCTGCTGTGAATGCCTGCAGACAGATGGTGAAGAACAGGAGCTTCCACAGCAGCACAGTCTCATTTTCTTTTCATGAGCTCTGTGTGTGTGTTATACACAGTTCTCAGGCTAAGTCTGACAACAACCCACAAGAAACGGTGTGTGAGATGAATCCTCATTTCTGGGACTTTGCATGGTAAATGCAGCCTATAGGAGCCAAGCTGAGGATACACCAAAACAGATCCAAAATGTTGATAATTAAACCTCAGCTTCTTGTAGTTAAAAGTATTGCAGTCTTGATGACATTTAGGATGTGATGAGTTGTGGCAATTGGATCCAGCCTAATGAGATGAGAAAAGAAAATACAACCCAGACTGAACATCTCTTTGCAAGATACTTCATGTATTTTTAAATTATTATCAGTACAGTAGTAAAAACTTTACTAGTCAAAAATATGAAACTTGCTGCAAATTAATCTTATTTACATTCATTCAGAGGTGATTACTGTCAATAAACCACAGCTGAAATCAAGGTTCAGATGCTATTTCTAACATATCATCAGTACTAGGAAGAGTGGTTTGTAGTGATCAGAACAGAAGTGAATGGAGAAAACTCAAAGCTCTCAAGCTCTGAGAATGGTCTTTGCATTGTGGTTTTGGAGAAAAAAGGAAGGGCTTTATAAAGGAATGTAGCATGGCTTGCCTTCATTGATATTTTAAATTATCTGGACCAAAAGAAATCCAAACCTCATAAACAGTTCAGGGAGAAAAAGCTTTTTGGGTTTTTGCCTTCACATTCTTTCTTTTTGACAGAATGTGCTTAATTAATATCCTGTTCACCACAGCCATCTATGCAGAGAGAAAAATCTTTGTCCCTGCTGTACTTTCTAAAGCAATTGGTAACCTCTCTGCCCTTTGCTTTAGCAGACATCTGAAAGGAATTGCATGCTCTTTGTAAAGAGAATCAGTGTGCAGGTTACAGCAACAGGGGTGATAATTTATAAGCAAGTATCTACAGTTTTTCCAGGGTTCTTGAGTGCCTGTTTTCTTTTATTCACAGCATTCAGGACTTTCTTTCTTGGCCCAAGCTCCATCTGAATGCTCTGTAGATCTTCATCTGAACATAGCATCAGGGCATCTAAATCAATTTTTTCCCTCATGAAGACTGGAAGAAACTCATCCAGCATCTGTGATGCCAGAAACACTTCAAGGGGTGTGTTCTCTGCTTCCTCGTCATCCCAAATGACTTCTTCCTCATTCCAAGGGATATCAGCACCATTTTCAGCATCACCTTCCCTGCCATTCTCAGCATTTTCATACTGAAAGAGCTCCCTGGACATTGTAAAGCTGACACCTTCTTTCTCGGAAGACACAGTTCCAGGATTTACATCTGCAGCCAAATTCCTTCCAAACACAATCTTGCCGAGACCCGGCCGCTGAAAAATGGAGAGCTGACTGTCACTATCAGCAACGTTTTTCTCATCAGGGTCGTTCAGTAACTCCTCCTCCTCTTTCTCATCAAACAAATGCATCACATTTCTCTGACCTGTATCATCCTCTTGGTCATTTCTTTGTGTTTCCTGGCTTCTTGTGCTGCCAGCTATCTTTTTTGCCTTCAGTTTCAAGGTATCTTTCAGGTTTTTGGAAAAAGTACCTGTGGTATTCGAAGCAAATAGACCGGGCAGCTTTACTCTGGAGTGCGTTCCTCTGGAAGAAGTCACTGTGCCAGCCTTTTCTTTCATATAATTCCGGTTCATCTCATGCTGGTGTTTCTCTTGGCGCTTCTCACACTCCTTGATTTGTTTCTCAACGTTCCTCTGGGCCTGTGCTTTTTGTTTCTCAGCCTTCTTGGGGTTCATCATGATCTGCTCGATGGCGGCTTTGTCCAGGATCTGGACGCACTCCTTGCGGTCCCTGCTGGCAGCCACCTCCAGGGGAGTGCGGAGGTCATTGTCCAGAGCAAAGATGTTGGCACCAAAGTTGATCAAAAAAGAGACACAGTGGAGGTGGCCATTGCAGGCAGCGTGGTGGAGAGGCGTGTTCCCCCAGATGTCACACTTGTCCGGGTCTCCTCTGAGAAGGAAAACAGCACACAGTGAGCTGGGTGTTCCCACACACAGCACTGCAGTGGGATTGAACAGACACCAAACATTCAGCTCTGCTCTGCTCTGAGGAAAACAGCCCAGTGACAATGGGTCAGCTTGGCTCCAGCCACTGGAACGGGGCTGCACCCACTTACACAAGCCCTGAGCTGCGTGTGTGGCACAAGCTCTAAATGCTGCCTGTCTGGGAATTAAAGGAGCTCACAGGGCTGGGTGTGACTGCTCATACATCCCCCATAACAGAGCCAGGGCAATTCCTTTGTCATCCCGGGGTCTGGCAGCTCAAAGTGGGCTCAGGCTTTGACTTTGACTTACTCTCATTGGAATTATTGGCAAAACTGTTTCAATAGCTTTTGCATGGAATATTTTAAAGGGGTTTTGGTGACTCTTCTGTTTTGCATGTGAAATGCAGGGACAGTATTAGGAGGTTTCCTCACTGACCACAGTGATACATATTTAATGAGTACATGCAGTAACTTTTGGGGTAAGTAATAGGTAAATGACTAAGAGTAAAGCCCTGGTTACACATTTGTCTCTATTGCTATTAGTTTAAACCCAGACAGATGCCATTGTTTTTCTTTATCTCTTTTGTTCTCCTTTAGCTGCTTTTGCTCATGGGGGTTTGAAAAGCAGAAGCTCATTTGAAAATAAAATGCCACATTTTTCAATTGAATTTAAAACCAGTGAAAAGTATTGCTTTATTTTTAACTCTTGCACTGACTTCACACTGAACTGCTGCCTGCAGACAAGAGTCAGCTTGAATATTTCGGTACACATTTGGCAGGATCAACACTAGCAATGTTCAGAACAGAGCTTGTGGCCTCTTGTGACCAAAAACCAAGGCAGCCACAGCAGCCCAAAATCTTTAACAACTTCAGAGCCAGGGACCAAATTTACAAGGAGAATTTCTACTCTTGGGAATTCAAGCATTTCAAGCCTTGGAGGTTGGTGCCACGGCAGCTGTACTATCAAAGAAGTGGCATGTCCTGTCGCAACACGTCCTTCAGGCCCTGATCTCTGGCTTTGAGTCTCCCTGAAGAAAAGCACTACCAGCTTTGTTGAGGGCCAAATCTGAACATGTCCTTCAGCCTGAAGTGCCCCAGGCAGGAGCAAGGTCAGGGTTCCCCGTGGAACAGCGGGTGAGAGTGGCCGCGGGAGCGCAGGCGCTGCCGCAAGGAGGTGGCAGCCGAGGATCAAAGTTTCTCCACTCAGACATATGCAAACCATGTGTACATATTTCTGCTTTTGTGGCTCTGCCCTGGGGAACTGCCTGACTGTGGCCAAACATGCCGGATTCCTGAATTCCCACATTAGCAAACAGCCTGCATTATCCTGAGCCTTGGAAGCGCTGGGTCATCCGGCCTCCCCCAGGTCCCTTCATAGCTGTTTGTGGCCTCTTTTCCCTGTGGAACCTGCCAGCCTTTGAGTCTCAAACAATTGACAAACTAGAATGGCTGCTCCCAGCTCAGTGGGACTTCGGATAAGATTTGACATCTACTTTGGGTTCTGATGCTCCTCCTTTCCCTGCTTTCCCAAGAAAAAGGCTCACTCAAAAGAGAGCAGATTCTGCTACGTGGTCTTGCTTTTATTCATGTACCTGCAAGACAAGTAGAGAAAATGTCTCCTGATGCCTGAGAAGACAAATTATTTCAAGATGAAAGGGGTTTATTGTTAGTATTGCCACACTTTCCAAGGGCTGAATGTGTTGCAAGCTTGAGAGTCCTAAAATCTGCAACCACTCTAAAGAAACCCACCCTGTACCTCAGAGCTTTTGTCAGGAAACCTCTTCAAGGAAATGACGAATTTGTTAAAAATAATTGAAATACTTTCTCACAAGAAAACATTAACTGACTGGAGAACAGATTGTAAGTCTTCCAAAATTCAGCTTCTCTCAAGAAAACCAGTGAGGCTACAGCCATATCTCTGACAAACACTGATCATGCCAAAAAATCTTAGATTAAAGTAGAGGTGAATGCATATATTTGAAGACTTTGAGTGTAAAACTGTCCCAAAGTGCTCCTTTACCAAGAAAAAGAGTTAGAAATTATTTTTCTTATATATTCCTTAGCTAGTCTTGTATGTGTTCAGGGACAAACCTTATTGACTAGGTATTTCCCTGGAGCTGCCTTAATTATAGAAGTTGAAAAACTGTCAATCTATTTTTGCTTCTCCTGAGGACACAGCAATAACCACACAGTCCAAAGGTCTTTTTTATTGTGATACTACAGCCACACCTGAGCTCAGTGAGCTATAAAGCAAATCTAGGAAAAAACATTTTTTTCAACTTCATTTTTAATAAAACTCAAATACCTCCAAACAGTCATTCAACTTTTCCCTCCAATTTTCTTTAAACTATTATCAATGGAAATACAGGTCAACTTAATCTTCATCTCAGCCCAGAAAGAACATTTCATTAATTGTATCTCTACACAAGAGCATATTTTCTTTTATTAGATATTAATATAGAATCACAGCTTAAAAGGTGGGCTCAGAGAAAGAGAATACGGATGGTGGGGAGGTAACTACCATTTCAGTAGGACATTTCAATCATGTAGGACATTTAAGTGATACAGCAATATTACTATCAGAAAATAAACCTGTAGAAAACCTTCTTTCTTTTTTTCTTTTCTTTTTTTTTTTCTGGTTTACAAGGATCCTATCACAGCCTCTGAAAAAATAGTGTTTTCAGCTTTAGCACAATGGCAGTTGTTAATACTACAAAAAGCAGAGAAATAGCCATCTTAGATGTTACTGTTTCAAAACTCTCAGTTGTGACTTGCCTCTGGACAGCATTAAATCTTCACAAGTGTCTACTGACTGCACTTTGGAAGCAAATGGGAGATCTTTTTTGCTCAAAATGTTTCAAACAATGCATTTCTCTGTAAGGCCTGTCTCAAAGACATCATCAAAAGGCCACCTTCTCCTCCACTACAGTGAGTCAAGGTCCCACCCAGGTCCCACTCCCTGCAGGCTCCATACACAATGTGGTCCCACTGATGCTGATGTGACTTCACCGACAGACCACCCCTCACAGGCTTTGGACCTAAACCACTGTAAACGAAGGAACAATTCTTGGCAATGCATTGAAAGAAATTACTGTGATTTTCAGCCTGATTTTTCAGGGTCTGAGCTCATTGGGGCATTAGAAACACGAGCACTCATTACAGTTTTGAGCCACAAGCTTTAAGCAATGGAGGCCGGTTGACTTACCCCCTCCGGCATATGATTTCCAGAGCCTCCAGATACCCATGGTAAGCTGCCAGAAGGGTGGGTGTCATCCCATCTTCGTCTGAAGTGTTGAGGTCTTTCCTAGTGGCTTCTTTCAAGAGGTCCAAGTTGCCATCGGCCGCTGCTTTGTGATACCTGCTCGACATTTTCAGCAGCTTCTGGTTTCCCAAGGCAGCTCTGAGCGATATCCAGACTGTACAGTCACTCCTCCATTACAGGGATGGTTCATTAATGATTACAAGTGGAGAGGTCCCTGTGAGGAGGAGAATGGGGAGGCAAAGTTCATCCTTGCAGGCAGCTTCTCTGGAGCTCTGCACAGGGAGCGAGGCCGTGGTGCAGGGAATGCTTTCATTTCCTGGGAGGCTCCTCTGCCGTTTACAGTTGGTTGCACATTTGACTACTTAAACATAGAGGGGATTCCTTCATCTTCTCTGTGTCTTTGCCTGACTTGTTCTGGGAAAACTGCAAAAAGACCTTGAACTTCAAAAAAACCTTCAAAAATTTCAAAAAGCATTCAAAAGGCTGTGAATGTCAGTGTAACCAGGTTTCACCCTAAGTAATAAAGTATCCCTGAGTTCCATGGGATGAAATGCATGAGCAGTTACCCATATTGGTGAAGTCTTTTGTAACCCATCTTTTACTGGGATGCTGCATTTGAAAACAAGCTACTGCCCTGCCAAACCAGGCACTTCCATGAAGCCATTTTGTGCACACAGACTGGTGTGGGGATGAAAACAGACCTGTCAGGAACAGGGTGGTGTTTGGATAAACCCCCCAGCAGGTCTGCGAGTCACAGCTGGCAAAACCACAGCCCTGTAAATGGCATTTCATCAGGGCATCTTCAGGAATTTGGCAAACATAAGACTCATCTCACAAGTATTGTAAGCTCTGGTTCAGATGCAAAAAAATGTGCAGGATTTCCTTAGGATAGCACAGGGAATTCAAGAAATGGTAACATGATTGGCCTGCACCCATTGCCCCTTCCTGGGCACTGTGGTCCTTGCCTGGGAATAAATGCGTCCAGTTCCCATCACATGTGAGCACTTCTTGCTTTAGAAATCATTTCCCCTGATTTCAGTGACAAGTAGAAACTTACAGAATTAGACCATAATTCTGATTTTTAGGTTTAAAACAATTACTAAGAGCAAGTCACATAAAAGGTCAGTTTTCAAACAGCAGCAGAGAAGTCACTAAGATTCTACCTGCAGCTTCATGTGGTGCTGCAGGCTGAGGGTTATTCTGGCCACATTCACAAACAGCTGCCAGATAAATGTTATTTTTTGCCAAGCTGTTTTCTGTGACTCACTGAATTAACCTGGATCTCAGAGACTCTGCCCTCAGCAATTAGCAGTGGGGTTTTGTTGCTTGTTGTGCTCCCATTAGAGAACCAGTAGCGACACAAACCAAATCCTTGCTTGGAGTTGGTGCAACCCCTGAATGGAGTTCTGCCACCTCATTTGCATCCCATAATGGCACCCATGTAATGCACCAGAGACCTCTCCAACTGGGCTTTCTCTCCTAATTATTTTCTCAGACAGGGATTGAAGAGCTCTTCAGGAATGAAATTGTACCAACATTTTTCTTCCCAGGAGGACAAGGAGAGTCAGTCAGATCAGGTGACAGGTTTGAATCTTCAAATAAATAAGTCTAGGTAGGACTAAACCAAGTCCCTGGTTTTCCTTCCCTGTGTCCTTTCCACAGACACAGCCATGCCCGGTGCTGTCCTGCCATCTCAGGGCAGTGAGGAAGGGCTGTGCTTCACCCAGGCCAACCTCCATCCCCACATTAGAAGATAGTTTCACCCTCAGGCCTTTCTCAAGTTCCCTGCACTGCATTAACACCTTTCTAATAAAAAAAACGGTAATTTATTCTGTGTTCTATTTAATCAGGCACTCAGCACTGAGTCAAATTTACAGCTACTAGAAAAAACTAGCAAAGACAGGTAATACATGTACATACATATACTTGTATATATATATATATACTTCAGATTAGCTGTTTCTTGATGCCATTGATTTTATTTTCTTTATTGGGCAGTGTAAGCCTTTTTACTCTCAAAAGTAAAAGGCACATACTACCTGTACCACCAGTGCCTGACAGGAGACAGGAACAGCCTTTTTCTTTTATGTTGGCATTTCATGTCCTTAGATACACCCACGAAAGTGACTTGGTGGCAGAAGAGTCCTTCTCATTTTCAAGGTTTATGATTTCTACTACAGAAGTACCTTCATTTGCTTTTCTCTTGATTAATTCAGCACAGAAAGTGTTGATCTCAGAGTGAGTTTTATCGTCCAGCATCTGAAAATATTGATCTTACAAGAACGTTACTCTGTATAATACTAAGTGGGAAACTATTGTTCCAGGTTTTAATTAGAGGTAAAGGAAAACCCATGTCAACTGGAGAGAAGATCCAAGACTTTGCAAGCTTCATTATTATTTATGTCACAAAAGTGGGCACCACAAAAAAAGAGAGAAAAAAAGAAAAGACCAAACAAAATCTTCATCTGTTTCTTAACTCCTGGTACTCGTTCATCTTTGTCCCATCCAAAAACCTCAACTTGAAATGCAATAAATGATTCAACATCAAATGAGCTAAATTCTCGGCCTGAATGGAGATTATTCTTTTGAGACTAAAGCTCAAAATTGTGAACTTTTTAAATTCCCCGGGTAGTTAGAATGAAGCTTTTCTTTTTGGGTTTGAAAAGAACTTCAAAACCACTTCCAATTGAAATGTCTTACCAGGCTCAAGAGAAACTCTGTCGTGATGGTACATGGTGATGTAAGCTAATGAATTATTTAACTGGCAGCTTTGATTTGTTATTGGATTTTATTAGGTATATGATTATTGATCTATTATTTTGAGAACTATCTTAAATAAAATATTACCCATTAAATGGACTATTTAGACTGAAAGGCTGCAGCATCACTAGTTATGTTGTTCTAGATAACTTGGAGCCCCGTATGCACAGTGATGTTGTGCCATCTGTTTTGCAGGAGGTATTATGCAGCACATTTCCTCAACCCAACTTTTATAAGCACCAAATGTGCTATGGTAAAGGCCATGCAAGGGGAGGCAAGTAAGTGTCTGCTTGCCTAATGAGATCTTTGGAACTAATGGGTTTAGGGAAGAATGAAATTAGTCACACTGGGTAATCGTGGCTACAAAATTCAGAGATGACGACAACATTTAAACAACAATAAAAGCTTATTTCTTAATTTCTTAGGGCGGTAAAACTGCTGTGCCCCAGGACACTGCTGCTGGATGTCCTCTTGAGCTCAGCCAGGCTGAGCATGACCCACACCAGGCTCAGTGTGACCCATGCCAGGCTCAGTTGACCCACACTGGTGCTGCCTGAGACCCATGATCTGGGGCCTAACATGATCACTGCTCAGGTGTGGGTCCAAGGGCATCCCTCACAGTGCCTTCACATGTCATTTCAGGAGCAAGGCCTTAATCAATAGGTAAAAATACTCAAAACTGAAAGGCAACAAAGCCAACTCTGCCAAAGCTCTGTCTCACCCCCACACCTCAATGCCCAGCCATACTGGGCACATAAAAGCAAACTGAGGGGCTTCTGTAGGGCTGGAAGCAGTGACATTATCTATTGTATCATAGTGACATATCAAATAAGTGTTTTTGCTGTGAGTGCTCAAAAGTAAAAGCCCTGACCTGGCATTCAGGCTCTTTGGTTTTGGGGAATTTTTTCCCCCCATGATATAATCACCAGTGCCACAAACAGTCCCAAGGAAAGCCATGCTGAGCTCATTGGTGTCTTAAGTGCTGCCAGCGTGTGAGGGACAGGGACAGCAAAGTGGCACAGAAATCTCCTTTTTAAAAAGTAACTGCCAGAAAGACAGGCATTTTTCTATTCACTATCTGACAAGGGAGTGAAGGGAGTACACAATCAGAGCAAGAAAAAATGCCTTCAAAATAGAGGGAAATAACAATCCATGCTAAAGACTCAGTATCACCTTAAGGTCTCCTGTGAGCCTTCCCATCTCAACGAGCAGCAGGTGCAAGTGTTCTGTTCCCAGGGCAGCAGAAAGGTGGCACCTGTGTGGAGCCAGACCCGGGTCCTATATAACCCTCCCTGGGCAGCCAGAGGGCAAGCTTGTGGTTCTACTGGAGAGATGGGGTTGTTTGTGGAGCAGCAGTGCTGGAGCACCTCAAGGATGTGGTGAGTGGGGTTTGGAGAGGGATAGGAAGCTGAGTCCTTTCCCTGCTGCTCTCTCAGTTGGTTCTCTTCCCTGCAGGTTGCTGCTCCTGTTTGGCTTTTTGCTGCCCTTAGCCCCTTGTGCTGATGGCCTGGGGGATCAGGAGCTCTTGGGTAAGGTCCCCTCTCTGGGCTGGCAGTGGTGTGGATGCGGGCTTTAGGCTTGCTTGGAGCTGCTTCCCCTCTGCCTTGGCTTGGAAGGGGGCTCTGAAGCAGGGCTGGCTGGGGGCTTGCAGGGTGTGTGCCTCAAGCAGCGTGGTAATGGAGTTCATGGTGGTCTTCCCTCTGCAGAGAATGTGACCTGTCACAGGGATGGGATGGAAGTTGAGTTTTCCAGAGAGCTTGGCAACTACTCCTGGCATGTGTGTGTTGTTGGTATGTATTGCTTCTGCCCTGGCCTTCCCTGCTGTAGCCTGGAAGCAGGTGCCTGTCTGCAGGGCTAATCTTTCATGTCCTCCCTAGATGTGAGTGGTGAGGAGGTCGTGTCCTGTGACCACGCTGTGGATTATGAGAGGCTGGTGCTCAGTGTCCCATTTGAAAACTGCACCAGCCTGGAGGTAAAGGGGTTTTCCTTCTGGGAAGCTGCTGTGATGGAGTGTGGGATTTCTTTTTTTTTTCTTTTCTGGATAGGACAGGGTTTAAAAGGGTTTCTAGTTCTAACTTTCTTCAAGAGTGAAAATACATACACTTTTGGTAACTAAAACCCTTACAGAAGAAGAGTTCATGTCAGAAGTTGAAAAAAAAACTATCAGAATTCTTGTTTTCTCAGTGGTGGATTAAACCCCTCAGAGCCTGCCATAAATGCTGTGTTCTCCTGTAAAGGCCTTGAGCTACTTTACAGATTTTCTTGTAGGGATATGGACCAGGTTCAAGTGTTTCAGAGTACTACTCTATTTAAATGTATGTATATTGACAGAGCAATTAACAACACATGCTAATCACAGCAGTTGAGGTAGAGTAGTAAATGGGAGGCCAAACCCAGAAGCTTTACTGGTATTTGTTGCTTTTAGGCATTTGAAATGCTAGAAGACTCTTGGTTTTGGCATTCATTAGCTTAGTTTTTTTGAACAGCTGACACTGCAACCTGCTAGTTCTTGAAGCTTTCTTCTGACTCCTGCAGTTTTCTCAGATATCTTCTGTTCAACATATTTTTTTTTTCCCCAATCTATCTTGTCTGTAGCATGGTCAGCACAAGTTAATGTTGAAGGTGATGGTGAATGACACAATGGGAGAGGAGATGAATGTAACCTACAGCACTCATTGTGACAATGTTGATGCAGATGAAGTCATTACTCCTGTCTTTGCTGGCGCAACAAACTGTACAAAAGACTTCATGGCAGTAAGTAGAGGAACTGGGAATGCTGTAAATTCTGCTTTGAGGCTTGCAAGGTGGGATGGCTGTCTCCTGGAATTGTGTGGCTGGGATCTGCAGAAAGCTGGGGAAAGCTCCAGTCACCTTCAGGGAGGTCTCTTGGCTGCATGTTCATGTTGGCATGGCTGCTGGCTCTTTGAAGAGCTAGTCTGCAGGAGGTCATTAGAATGCACACAGTCTGGCTCCTGCCCCACTGCAGGGGGAACTGGGATGCTGATGTTGGCTGTCTGCTTTGGGAAGCTATAATAGAAGTTTTCCTCCATGGTTACAGCCCTGCAGCCTTCTGTGTGTTTCTGTGTTTCAGGTTACTTTCCTAGGACTCATTTCAAGCTTTGGTGATGAGCATATGGTATGTGCCTTCTGCTGGCAAAGGGAGCAGGTGGGAGTGCCTGGGTTTCTTGACCTAAACTGAGCCTGATGTCTCCAAGCGGGAGTAGTTATCTCTCTGGTGTAATTGCACCTTGTTGGGAAGTCTCGTTCTATGCTGTCAGTAAAGGATGCTTGAATGTAAAACCTGTGAGGTGGCAGCACTGCAAGGGGGGAAGGTCTAATGTCTTCCTGCTTCTGTGCCTTCCCTCCCTAAGCAAGGATCTCTTGCTTTGCAGGTTCCAGCAGCTCCATTGTCCTGGACTCTGTCAGTTGATGATGGAACCACAATACATCAGCTAAGCCTTGGGCAAGCAATGCAGCAAGGCTACAACTTTCTAGTTGATGGCCACAACCTGATCTTTCAGGTGGCCTTTACTGCCACTGGAGTCGTGTCCTACAAGGTAGGTGGATGGAGAATTGGCACTGAGGGGTTAGTGCTGCTGGGCACTTCCCTCCTGCAGACCTGTGGAAGGCATTTTCAGGCCATGGGCAGAGCTGATGTCAAGCTGATGTGCTGAGCTGGTGTGCTGAGCTGGTGTGTGTAAAGCTGTTTGACTTTGCACAGCTGTCACTGAACTGCCCAGCACAATGAAATGGGGGAGCACAGTGTTGCACCTCAGACAGCAGCACTGCTATAGCCTGTCCTGGGATCATCTGACAGGCAGTCTCATGAGCAGCTTGTTTTAGAAAGGGCGAGATGGGAAGAAACTGCTGTTGCAAACACAAACAGCAGCAGTAGTCGGATGTAGTCCATAACCCTGTGGGGATGGTCTTGTGATGGATCACAAGCTGAGCACTAACAGAGCTCCATCTTCTTTGTCAGTACAATGAAAAGGTGCTCTACACTGTGGCACTCAAGCTCATGTATGGCTCTCCTGAACGCAGGCTGACTGTGGAGACAAGAATGCTTTGTGCACCAGGTAACCCACATAAGAAGTCAGAACCTGACCTGCTTTTGCCCCAAGGAAACTGGTGTTAAATGTAACAAAAGATGTTGTTGCAGGTCCAGCAATCTGTAATGCCACACACATGACTGTTGTCATCCCAGCCTTCCCAGGGACCCTTATGGCTGTGGATGTAGAAGATAAGACCATCCCCATGGATCAGCTTCAGGAAAATGGAATCACTCTGGACATGCAAAGAGGGGTCAGGCTGCATATTAGCAGGGAAGTCCTGAAATCCAGGGTGAGTTCTGATCCTTGAGTCACAGGTATTGGTGTGATACCAACTTGGTGTTTTAAGAACCAGAGCACAGCAGCTTTGATTCTGACTAAAAGCATCTCTCAATTCAGTCATGTGCCCTGTGGCTGGCTGAAGGCAGGTGTGATTTAACTGACTTTGTAATAGGTGGGCATCACTTGAAGGTAAATTGGGTTTCATGGAGTCTCTTGGCAAAAACAGAAGGAGGTGAAATTATTCCTGGGGGTAGGGGGGGGGTGTAGGTATTCTGCATGCCTGGGGCAATGCAAGCTAACAAATAAGCTGAGGTTGAAGAGCATAATGGCCTCAAGGGGAGCTAAGCAGCTCTAACACATATATGTGGAGTACTGCTCCAGGAGAGTAACTCTTGTCCTTCAGCTACATGGGGAGAGCTGCTCAGGACTTCAGTCCTACATGTCCTCCTTGAAACTGGCTTTTCACTTCCATGGGGAGACCGTGGCAATGGTGATGCACCCTGAGTGCCCCTGTGACCAGCACACACCCATAGGTAAGTGAGTGACTTCTGCAGTGCCCTCAGCCCCTGTGCTGCCTGGGTGGTGATGCTTCAGCACAGCCTGGTTCTTACACTTGCCTGTGATGGACCAGTTTGTCTCACCAACAGCCCTTGATGGACTGAGCTGTCACTGACTGGCATGACAACTTCTGTGAACTTCTGTTACAGCTGCTGTATGCACCCAGGATGGACACATGGATTTTGAAATCCTTGCTGATAGTACCACACCACTGCTGGATTTGGATACCCTTAGGCTCAGAGATCCTGCATGCCGGCCAGCCTTCAAGTCGCCTTTGAATGACAGGGTTTGGTTTCATGTCCCACTGAATGGGTGTGGGACCAGGTACTGGGTAAGTCTGTAGCCAGGATTGATGGGGGTGGGCTTCATGCATTTGGAATACCCTCACTAATGCTGCTACTCATCCACAGTTTGAAGGGGAGAAGATTGTTTACGAGAATGAGGTGAGGGCATTACAAGCAGGTGTTCCACTGGGCAGGATCTCAAGGGACAGTGAATTCAGGTGTGTCTGGAACCTCTTTAGGATATCCAGGACTAAGTATTACCCATATGCTCATATAAGACTTACCTACTCCTTCCTTGTTACAGGCTAACAGTCCTGTGCTCCTTCAGCAGCGGCGATGCCTCCCTCACTATAAAAGTAAACAACCTTCCTCCTCTGGCTTCTTCAGTGAACCGAGGTTCCCTCTCCTTAGTTCTCCTGAGCTACCCAGGTAAAGCTGACTCTGGGCTCAGTGGCTGGGAATGAAGTAGAGCTTGTGGAGGGGAGGATGTATGAGTGAATTGCTCCAGCACATGGATTTCCAGGGCTTGGTGTTTCCTTTCCTCCCAGTCAAGCTATTTGAAGTAGATGCCTCACATTTGGCTTTAGGACGGACTGCAGCTGTTCAACCAGCTGCTGTTGAAGAGCTTGAGACCAGAGTTGTCTTTGGGACCCTCTTTGCACACTGACTTACGTAACAGGGCTTTGGTTCTTGCAGAGGACTCGTACAGGCAGCCGTACCGTGAGGATCAGTATCCCATAGTGAGGTACCTACGGCAGCCCATCTTCCTGGAAGTTCAGGTCCTGAACCGCAATGATCCCAACCTCCACCTGGTATTGGATGATTGCTGGGCAACAGCTTCACAAGATCCAAGCTCACTTCCCCAGTGGAATATCGTTGTTGATGGGTGAGTGCCCTGCCAGAGAAAAAGAAACATCTTTTGCAGTGCATGGGGAGTATTTCCTAGTTTTCCCCTGCACCATCTGTAGGAATAGAGCCCTGGGAAAAAGGGTTTTGTTTGAGGTGGCCTTTCAAGTACTGCCCTGGTATGCTGGAATCTGTAGGAAGATAGTAGCACCTCTATCTTGAACTCTAACCTGTTGCTTAAAAAAAAAAATTGAACCCAACAACCCAGACTTTCTTTACCCTGCTGTTCTGACTTGTTTCTTACTTATTGGTAGGTGTGAGTATGACCTGGACAGCTACAGGACTGTGTTCCATCCTGTGGGGCACGGGGTCAGCTATGCCAACTATCGCCAAAGGCTGGAAGTAAAGACTTTTGCCTTTGTCTCTGGTGACAAAGCCCTCCCTGGCCTAGTAGGTGACATTATCCTCCTACTTGGGAGCAGTAATAAGAGCAGGTATTGTCTCAAAATACAGTAATAATGGAGCTCTCATTCTCTGTCCTAGGTGTACTTCCACTGCAGTGCTCTGCTCTGTGACCGTTTCCACCCAGACTCCCCACTGTGCATGGCAAGATGCCCAAGGCCATCTAGAAGCAAGAGAGGTAATGCCAGAGTAGTTCTTTAGGTTGCACTGATCCAAGATAGTCCACTGCACTCTGGGGTTCAACTCTGCTGTCTCTGTTGCAGAAAGTGGGATGCCAGAGGTGAACTCTGCAGTGGTGAGCCTGGGGGGTCCTGTTCTCCTCGTGCCAGTAGAATGGTCCACAGCCAGAGGTACTGAGCCAGTCTGGTGCTGGTGGGTGTTTGTGTGGGTTTAATAAAAAGCTGTCTCCACAAACTACCTTTCCCTTTGCTTTGTAGGGAGCACTCTCTTGAGCAAGGAGGCATGGGCTGGCTTTGCAATGACTGCTGTTGGTATTCTCTCTCTGGTGGCTACAATGCTACTATTTTTGGCTCTTCTTAAATGCCTAAAGAGAAGAGCGTACATGGTGAATGTGGTACATTAATGTATAATGCTAAATAAACTTGGAGTAGTCACTCTGTCAATTATGTCTGTCATGTATTCCCTCTCCTACACTTATTTATGAAATTCAATACTTCTGGTCCTCTGAATATCTCCTTATTGTAGATTTGGCTTTAGCAATGACTATAACACTTCATTTCCTGAGTCTTTGTTCTGAAATTGCCCACTGCTGTGTTAAATTCCCGTTGGATTCTGCAGGCAATTTGCTTTCTGAAGTGCTTATCAGATACCTTTGTTCACAATTGTGATTTCATTCAAATGGGTTTTTAAAAAATCCGTGTTGTGCCAATATCTGCAGTCTGTGCAGCGCCTTCAGATCTTGAGCCCTGTGCTGCAGCTGGAAATTAGAACTTGGCTTTATTGAAATTGGTTAGCAACACACCCAACACTTGTATTAAAACATTATAGTAAAAAAACCCCAACAAAACCCTTTCTCCTTACTATGGGAATTGGAGAACTGTGAAAGGTCTTTGAAGGAGATCTATAGTGGAGCCTCCCTTTTTAGAGTACAGCAGTCTAAAAGAACTTCAGGAAAACCAAAGTGGACCAGACTTTTTCTGCTGCCAGAGCTGAGCTTTCTGATGGCCAGAAGCTTCATGGCCATGTAACAGGAGCACCAGAAATATTTAATCTGGAGTCTCAGAAAACTGGTGAGGGGCAAAAGGGGTATGACCATTGGATAAAGTGGTCTCGTCTGCAGTACTTAGATACTGAAGCAAAATCTTTCTGCTGATGCTTAGGAGCAAAGCTATTCATTATAACCGTTTTCCTCCCCCTCTGCTTAAGAGGCATTTGAGTTATAAAAGAGGGAATGTATAGCATTAACTAATTTCAGTTCACTTTCTAAGTTTTCTTTACTTGCCTGTTTTTTGATGTTGTATAAAAACTAGAAAATTCTTCCACTTTATTCGCATGCCAGAAGAGGCTATAATGATTTCTCTTGTCACCTTTTGCTATTACTTGAGCTATTAATACTCTTTCTACCAAACCCAAGAGTTTGACTTTTTCGATATGTTCCTCTCTAAAGGAATGTCTTCCAAGTTTGAGTAAGTTTGAAGGGAATTACCATGTAAATCAAATAACACTAGATTGTGGGCAGAACAGGGTTTAAGTAAGTTTAGCCTGCAGGCAGGGAGAACAGAGTTCTAAAGCTGCCTTTGCATTAATACAAATCCTCTGAACACTGGTTGTGCCACACCAACTTCATCAGGTTGCATTTGACCTGTGGCTTCCTTATGCTCTGCTTGGTTACAGCAACTGCTCTCCACTCCTCTAGGACTTATCATTGGGACAGGTCTGTTAGTACAGCAAGTTAACATTCATTTTATCTCCTACTCCTCCCACTGTCACCAGTATTGCAGTTTTAGTGCATACACTTGTAAGAAGTAGTTTCTTTTGCTTTTGTCTTATGCCAAAATTTTCAGGGAAAGCTTATATTCTTTGCCTTTGACCACAAAAGTAGACTTGTCTTAGCAGTTACTCCCCTTCAGCAGGGTAAGGAATACATTGAGTGTTTTGTTAAAAGTTCAGTGTATGTTTTTAAAATGTCACTGTAGTTGTTTGTAGCAGCTTTCAGTATAGACAAGGACAGCACTATGTGCAGATGTAACACTGCCCACCTGAGGTGAGGCAGTCTTAGTCATGCTGTTGTCTTCTGTCTTGTATTCTGTACACAATACTTTGCACAGTCAAGGAAATAAGGCATAAAATACAGTTGCATGTGACAGAATGAAAAGGGATGACAGTGCTTTGCACTAGGAGTGTAACAGCCTTGGGTTAAACACTGTCTTAGCAACTCTGAGCAGGGCCAGTGATCATCACAAGTCCAGCTCCATGTTTTTTGCATGTTCAGGGCTTCAGGTCAAGTCACTATGCAGACCCTGCTAATTCTCAAACATGCTATGCATAAATAGCATAGGGCTGGGGGCTTGTCTGCCACAGCCCTTACTTTGCTGAAGTATTATTAATGAGCTATTCCTCATGCAACAGGTTTCAGGGGGCATTTTCTAAATATTAATGTGTATTTCATGCAAAAAGAGCATGGACTACTGAGAATATCAGTGGGAAGACATTATGCTGGTGTTTAATTAAAATTATACTGTCAGTATAAATACAATGAAACCATAGATCTCATTGGAGCTACTTATTTTCAAGTCACTTACTGTCTGTTAGGCAGAGGTTAGGGTTGAAGTGGTTACTTAGGCTACTGTCCAGCAAACCTCCTACTATACTTAAGTCCTATTGACTTAGCACTTGGCTGGAATATGAAGTATTTCTGCAAATGCCAGAAAAGTGGTGCTTGAAGAGGGTTTATGTACTTGACAGCATGTTGTACTTACCTGTATGGGCTTTTAGCTCTTCTGACCTAAGCAAACCTACTGTTCTTAATAACCCCTCTCTCCATCCTTCTTGGTATGTTCAGGCAGAGGTTTCCTTGTTTCTCATTGCTGGATGGAATCTGCGAGGATGGTTGGAGTTTACTAAATAATGTTACAGTGACTGTTGTGTAAACACTATGGGAAAGAAATGCTAGTTTAATATCCCACTGTGTTAAAATGTTTCTTACATAGCTCGCATATATGGAGACTTGCACTATGAGGTTATTTAAAAGACCTCACGTTTCCTCACTTAGGGAAGAGGTAAGAGCTTTACTTTTGTTCTTTGACTTCTATATTTTGTACTACTTTTACTGCCCAGGGAAGTGAGACAAAGGTTGCACACAGTGACAGCCATCCAGGTCAGAGGGAGGGTTGTTCTTGCCTGGTTTCTGTCCCTGACTCATACTGTCTGCCTAGGGGAAGATTGTTAGAAGTGGCACATGAGAGATCTGTCGTGGGGAGGATTAAATATAATACTCCCAGGGTGGCTTAGTTATGCTCTATTTGCAGATGTTGAAGGGCCAGTTTAAATGAAGGCTTGTGTAACTTATTTAAATCAAGGAAAACACAGGCTTTTATTCCTAGCTTTGTAAATAGCTTACCTTAAAGCCCAGCCACACATTCCTTCCCTCTTTCTCTGTGTGTGCTGCTGCCTCTCAGTCCCTTGCTGGAGTGTGTTTTCAGGAAAGTGTAAGCTCCCCTTACAAGTCCAAAGGATTCCTTTACTACACTCAGGTCTGATGTCCCTCTCTTCTGACACAGGGGAGGGCAAAGTGGAATGATAATGTGCAGCAAGAGGAGGCAGAGGAATTAGTCACTTGTTGCAGGTGTAGGCAGCACTGGCTCTCTGCAGCCTGAGCTCAAACAGCTGCTTCAGGAACTGTAGCACAGTTGGTTGCTCCAAATTCCCTTAGAAAGACTTCAGATGTTTTGGGTCCCCCAGGACATAGGGATTAGGGCTACAAGAGTGGTTGCCTATTAAGGCATGTTTATGCCTAAAGTAAGGGGCAGAGAGCTGGATCCTTAGGGCTGGGTAGGCTGAGACCTGGTTGGGAATGGTGCCACTGGTATGTGAAAGTCTCCTGCCAGTTCCTTGCTGGGCTGGTGCTGTTCTGCAGGAAGCTAAGAGAGCAACTGAGAAAAAGGGGACTTGGCAGCATCTCCCCAGCTTCTCCTGCTAAGGGCTTCTTAGCTCTACTGCAGTGTTTAATAATTTAAAGAAGAAAACAACCTATGTCCTCATTTAAGGGATGGCCTTACTGATTCCAGTAAAAACACCTCCTCTGTGCTGACCTAGTTTTTTCCTTAGCATATCCCCATGGAAAACCATACTAATGCAGTGATGGCACA
Organism: Manacus vitellinus; assembly: GCF_001715985.3. Taxonomy (NCBI): domain Eukaryota; kingdom Metazoa; phylum Chordata; class Aves; order Passeriformes; family Pipridae; genus Manacus; species Manacus vitellinus. Next base: position 10,562,602 of record NW_021938949.1, read on the forward strand.
GCACAGAAAGCAGTTCTTATTAAAAGGGCACAATGAGAAGCCTTGAAGTGACAGATTGACAAACAAGCAAAGGTCAGGGCAGCAGGAGTGAAACTGTTCCATGTTGTACCTGCTGGTAACTGAGAATTCACAGCTTTAGCTCCCGATAAGTGCTGATGACACAGTGAATTACATAATGAAAAATAAATTTAAAATTCAGAAGGAAATGGTTCATGTGGGGTCAGACTCTGAGTAGGAATAAATCAACTTGCTTTAGTGTCTGCTGAACTTAAGCAGTGCCTGTTCCCTTCAGCAGAAGATGATGGTATAAAGGGATGGCTGGCTAGATAGCTTTGTAATATTTGTTTGCTAAATGAAGGGCTCCTGGAAATCTAAAGATTATTTTACTCTACTGCTGAAGTATGTAGCCAGCTTACCTTAGAGGCTGAAAATATTACCAATACTGTGTAGAAAACATTACAGCTCAGACTTTGCTTCAAGTTGGAGCCAAATAGCATGTTTGTTCATGAAAAACTAAGTAAAATGCTAATTTAGATCCTAGAGTTCTGCATTTTTTTTTTACAGGGATGAGAAAGGGAGTAATCTACAGTTTGTAACTCAGCAATGCTGGCCAGCCACAGTACTTTAATCAAGGTGAAATGTAGCCTACCTTAGAAGCAGATGTGGAAAAGTTGTTTTTATTGTAGAATACACAGAATAAGTGTAAGACAACCTGGTTAAACAAACAGCACTTTATTAAACTAATATAGTTAGTTTCTTAATGCTTAAAAATATAATAGCTTTTGCAAAAACAAAACCAAAAAAGTTTAAATAACATACAAGAAGTTACAACTGAGAAGCAAACCAGGCAATTTAAATACCTAAACAAAGAGGAAAAAATGCACCATTTAGGCATGCCCTTGCTATAATGAGGCAATGAGAACAAGAAAAATATCCCTTTGGAATAATGCAACATCTAAAGGTATATAAAAGCTTAGAGCATGACTTAATATATGACAAAACCTTATTTTCCCTGTATAATAAATATAAAGCATTAGCATACTATTTTAACAAAGGCTGTTAAGGCTTACAAGTATTTTTTCCACATTCAAAATGCATTCTGAGTGTGTTCTGAGCTTTGGTACTTCTGTTTCAAAATGACCAACTGCTGCACAAAAACTTCAAGAGAATACATCCAGAACTCCAGCAACTAATGAGAAATCAAATCCCTACTCTTTCTTTCACCTAATTACCACTGACTTAACAGTACCAGTCACATCCCTTGCCCAAGCTCTGTGGAGCATTCCATCATGCACATACACTTACTACTGCAATACACTGCTGCTTAATGGTTACTCTTAATATCCATTTTACATTGACTATGTAAGATGTACATTGATTCTTTTCAGTTCCCAGAAGGAGCACACAAAGGCTGAATGCTCAATGAGTAAACAGTTATATAATGAAGGTCAGAACTGGGCAGTTAAGTGCCTATGGAGGAAGTGGGGACTTATTCACTCTTTCCATTATTGGCAGAAACATCCGGGTCAGGTTTCTTCTGTGGCAAACTTCCATTAACATCTTGCTTCCTTAGCTGACCCCTGTATACATAAGAAAAGAATGGCTTTACAGTCTGTTCTTCCCTGAAATTGTTGTATTTTAACTTTTTACTCAAGAAAGCTGAGCAGTGCAGATGTAAACCTGTCTGAGGCTCCTGGAACATCTGCTGCTGGTCTACTAGAACTTCTCTCAAAAGGCACAGGAATGTAAAAATAGCAGGTATTATCTGTTTTAACATCAGAGCTGTAAGTCAATATGACAGGTTGGGTTGTATACTTGATACACTATGAAAAATAGAAATCTTCTGGAACTGGTGGGTAATGTTATGGACCTGGCAGCAATGCCCTGGAGGGGTGGTACAGAGCCCTGGAACAGGTGTGAACACACTGGGCCTTGCACCATGGTTTTGTCACCCTGCTGGTACCACCAGCTCCACAGGGAGCTCTGTGCTGAAGGAGCAAACTGAGAAAGTCTAAGAGGGAGGAGCTGTAACTTTATTTCTTGCTCTTCTCTACGCTTAAGTGATTATCACGATTCCTTCCCTGGCAGGGATCTCAAGGTGCCAGGGGTGGCATTCCAGCACAATCTGCCAGTGCCTCCTGCTCCCAGCCAGGTGCTCAGGGAAGGGTGGCTGAGGCAATGCTGACTGCAATGGGCTTCTGAGCCCAGAGTCCTGGGAAACATGAATGGCAAGCTGCACGTGTGCAGTGTCCTGCAACCTGTTATTGTTACTTTGACCACTCTGTCCCTCTTAAGTACCATTCTGCCTATCCTACATCTACAACTAATTTTGGTCCATTATTCTACAAATGCAGGTAAGCAGAGATAGCTGGGTTATCATGGAGGAAGAACTGCAAAAAGCTCATCCTCTACACAAAATTTAATTTGGCAGCATGTTTTAATGATATTTAAAGCAACAAACTGCAGCGATACAAAGCTGTATTTTATTGAATGTGTTGTGTTAGCACAGGCACATTTAAAAAACCATTTACATTTTCTCTTTCCCAAAAAGGAAGAAGAGTATGTATTAACTCTTACTGAAATACATCTTGATGACTGAATATCTGTATACTGCATATTAAGCTATAAGGGTAGCTCAAGATTCAAAGCACTCAAGAGACTGTTAAATGAAGCAACTTAATGCAGTAGTCAATGCAATAGTACAGTTGCAGAGTTTGAAATCCAAGCATGGATAAAGACATCCATACTCACCTTGAAGAACACCAGTAGTTGACCAGAGTTGAAAGTGCAATGTAAGAAATACTCAGTACTCCAGAAACTCCCAGGGAAACTGCCCCCAGGCCACACAGCACACACAGGAGGGCTATGCCACCTATGGCTATCACAACACCTAATAAAACAAAAGCAGTTCTTTAAACAAGTTTATGTACAAGTAAATTAAAGAGAACTGACATTCTACCACAACCACAATTTCAAATCAGTTGGGAAAACAATCTTCCTCAGTCAGCTGGCTGGCCTCTATGAAAGCTATGCATGGTTAAGATAACTGGTTTAAATGTATCATGGTGGCTGAGATTAGAAAGGAAAATAGGATTTCCCCTGTATAGACTACACTTAGTCAGATTACTAGTCTTATATTAATAGTTTTACTACTGCTGAGACCTGAGGACTACACACATAAATCCTCAATTGCTCAGACTCAGAATTCCAGAGAGAAGAAGAAAAGAAGGAAAAGATAACATGCCTTGAAAAGGGAATAGGTAAGTACATACATGCATACAGTACCTTCCATGACTATCACACCAATACAGGCCATCACAGCTGTTGTAACAACGAAAATCAGGAAAAATGCAACAGGAATAGCAGACACTGCAATAAACATCAGCAGTGACAAGGCAATAAAAGGATGGTCATCTAAATATTGGCCAACTCGAGAATTCATAAATGCAACAACCTGTGGATGAAAGAAAAACATTTCAGATTTTATTTCTTGTCATAGGTAACTTTCACAGATCACTGCTAATGTAGTGAACTACAGAGAACATCCTTTTGCAAGTCTGCAGCTTGAACAGAGGACAGCTGTTGTCCGTTTCAAAAGCATGGAAATTTGCTGCAAATTTAGATAACTTCATAGCATATAAACTATATATATATATATAATAATTCTAGCAAAACCAGACATTGTTTCTCTTGGACTTCCCAGTTCTATTCTTGCATAAATTAAAAAACAAACAAACAATCTGAAAACAAGTAAAAAAAACAAATTGCAGTTTAGCTGCAGATTTCAGTGAGGTCTTTGCAACTATTACTTTGATCTAGAAAACTGTATCTGTCAGGAAAAAAACCCTGTAACATCTAAAATTATGATTTTTCTTTTATCTGTGGTTTAGTAATATCTGCAACCTGCTCACTTATTGAATTTAAGTACAGTGCAGGCATGTCTGTATCACAGACTTTTTAAGAATTTAATTATAATGTTACCAGTAAAAAAAAAAATTCTTTTCACAGAGGCAGTCATATCTATACACTGGAATTTAACTGAAGTAGGTTTCCATCCCTTAAGGAAATACATATTGTAGTTTTAGTTCTTTTTATAGCAGCACAATCACTTCACTAAAATGCCACTCTACTATCTCTAATAGTTATGCCAGTAAAATACAAAAACACGGAGCAGGCTTCCCTTTTTCTTGATTGCTGAAGGCGTGGGAGGACAGGCCTTCTCACAGGCCTCACAGCTCTTACTTTAAAAAGAGTGCATTTAAATAAACTGAGCTATGACATCCCAATAGTTATTAAAGGAGTAACTTCATAAATATATAAAATTATATTCCAGACCCACATTTGCGTTGCTGTGGATGATCTGCACCACAGAGTGCCATTGCTTCTGCAGTTCCTGCATTTCTTTAGATACGGTACAATCCTCAGTCACGATCTCTTCTTCTGGACTACCAGTTCTCACCCAGCCATCCAATTTTCCTTGAAATTAAGGTACAGTTAGTAAAAGGTTCATACGCGTGCTTTTTGAAAATAAAATGTTTCTTCTGTATAAAGAGAGAATGTAGGTGCCAGATGTTGATGCGATACACAACAGTGTGACACACTGCTTTCACCAAAGCACATCTACTGTACAGGGCTTGTCCCTGCAAGCTCTTCTGGAACTCCCAAAAGCCGAATATCAAGATACAGATGCCTCTCACTTTCTTTCTTTATAACATTAACCCTGTGTTTAACTGTGAAGGTTAGCAGCAAAACCAGATCAGTTTTAATAATCTGTATGGACAATTTGTTGCTACTGGTGCTGCAAACCAGTTAACACACTGATGAGACTGATTGTCTTGTGCTCAGAATTGAAAACATGCCCTGTACAGCTTCAAAACTCTGTGTATAAAGGCAAAATCTGACAGTTTAAAGGAAACCTCAGCTCAGCGATCCCCCTTCCCCCACGACCACTCCCATCTGTTGTTGCAGAGGAGGTTAAAAGACGCATTTTCCTGTTTGCAGACCTTCGCAGCCACCGCGCCGGTGTCACTGCCGTGCCCTGTGCCCACGGGCCCCGCGGTGCTCTCCAGGCTGTTTCACGGCCGAGGTGAGCTCTTGGCCGCCGGCAGCGCCGGGCAGAAGCCGCCCGCGGGGCGCGCCCGAGCCCCGGCGTTACCCCCGCCCGGCCCGCGGCCTGCACCGAGAGCCGAGGCTCAGGCGCGTTAATTAATCACCCCCGTAATCACCGCTTGCAGCCGCGCCGCCGGCGCCCCGCGGAGGTGAGGGGTCCCACAGCGCCGGGGCCGCCGGCCCTCCCGCGGCGGCCGAGCCGCAGGGGCAGCGCCAGTGGCCGGGCTGGCGGAGCGGGGCTGCCCCGCTGCCCGGGGCCGGCCCGTCCCTCTCACCTGCGGCTCTGGCCCGCCGGGCCGCGGCCCCGCTTCGCTGCCGGGCATGCGGGGCCCAGGTAAGCGCCCGCCGCCCTCCCGCCGCTGTCTCCTCCCCGCGGGGGCCGGGGCAGGGGCAGGCCCGCGGGCGCGGCTCCGCGGCGGGCTGCTGAGCGGCGGCGGAGCGGGCTGGGCCCCGCAGGGCAGCGGGGGCTGCGATGGGAGCCGCGCCGGTGCCCTTGCGCGTGGCTCCTTCTGCCCTCAGCCCGGCCCTACCTCAGCCGCTCGGGTCCGGGCACCCTCAGGAGTGTCCAAGGGCTTTGTGTTGTTTTAGGACGTGCAGCCCCGTGTTTCCTGGAATTGAGGGTGGGAAATGAGGGTATGTGCGGTATCCGTGCCGCTGTGCGGGCGTGCAGAGGCACGTTCGGCCCCGGGGCACAGGGTGTCCGGCACCGCGGCTCCGAGTGCCGGGAATCGCTCTGTGTGCGTTGGCAATCCAGGAATCGCTCAGTGTGTGTCTATAATCCCACCGTCCCCAGCCTGGGGGGCTGCTGCCATCGCAGTGGGAGGCAGCCAAGGCATCTTGCAGCGAATTGTGGCTGTTCGCTCACGCCCTGAACAGGCAGCTGCGAAACCCATCACCTGGCACAACCACCTTCCCCCGTCCCGGTTACTTGTTCCCACACGTTTCCACCCTGTCCCGAGGCCTCCACGGGTGTTTTGGTGGCCACGTGGCAAACCTGTCTGGGGAGGTGCACCACATGAGGAATAACTGCTTGAAAAACTCATCTGGGTTTTCAGCAAAAACAATGAATCCTACAGTGTCCCAGCATTTTAGATGGCACTGTTCACCTCAGCAGTGATGCTCGGTGAGGTGTGTTGCATGATGGTTTGGCCTGGCTGCTTTCCAGAACCACCAGGATGATGTTAACATGCAAGCCTGAGGCTTCAGGGAATTCTCAGCTTTTGCGACATGTAATTTACATGCTGTAAATTACAATAAGTAAAACATTTATGTTTCTCGTGACTGCTTTAATAATTTTTGATTGCTGCCACCTAAGAGAGTATTGCGAAACTGAATGGTAATGGTTTCATGATTATGTTTTTAAAGGCAACAAAATAAATAGCATGTTTAATTTGGAGCGTGCTGGTCTTACAATGCAAAGACAGATTTTATGAAGTCTGGGAGTTTTAACCTATCAGACTGTAAGAGCTCTGTGTCTTTGAGATGCTGATTTCAATGATTTCTGCAGGTACAAGGATTTGTGTAGACAGTGCAAGTAAGAGTTGTATATTAACACAAATTTGGACCATGGGCTCTAAAAGCCCAGCACAAGATACCTGCAAGAAGAGGATGCTGAGGGTGAGTTTATTTTGCTTGCACTCTTAAAGTGTTTATCTCACATATTATTAAAGTGCATCATGTATTGATATTCCTAGTACACTAGTGTATATAATAATAAATTTGAATTTGTTGATTTTGTATACTTTTTTTTTAAATGGAGCATAGGGACAAAGTGACTGGCAGAATTATAGTGTGACAATCCAGTGATAATGGCACTATAAAGTTTAATGACTCCACTGCATTGAAAGTGTATTGAAGATTTTAAACTTCTGGCTCTTTTTAAACATGTCATAGCTGTGGTTTGGAAGACAGTCTTGTACATCTTAGTAAATTATTTTCCTGCTATTCATAATTATGTTTTCTGCTGAAAATTCATATATAATCTCTTTCTATATAAAATAACTAGTTTTAATGTTTCTCAAGTAGCACAAGTCATTTATTTAACTTCAAAGGGCATGAATATATGAGCAGCTGAGTTGATGTGCACAGAGGAACAGTAGTTAGTCTAACTGCTGCTTAATTGAGCTTGTCTTCATGCCAGTGTCAGCTCCAATTAGCAGGAAAATACTCATGTTGCAAACCAGCACTGAAATATTTGGAGAGTTAGGCACGCAGTGGGCAAGCAATTACCAGCATGAGCAGTGCTGGTTCTGTACCCCACACTGTTTAAAGAGGAGCCTTGTTTTTGGTAGGAACTTTCACGTCTGGCCAGGCAGGAACAATATTCCATTTATAGTTGGTATTACATCAAAATATAAGGAAAACTGTTAATAGTTGACTCAGGGATATCAGCCATTCTCACAGCTTACAGAAAATTGGAGCAAACAAATAGCATCCAAAGATGGTGGGAAAGAGTTTAAAATGGAAATCTTGCTTTGTTGTCAGAATATGGACAAGGCCTCTCTTGAGGGTCGGTATAAAGAGACTGTGCTAGATTTCATGTTGGGTGGTAATAATTCCCATTTGTGGAGAAATCTGATGGAGGACTCTTTCAGGACATGGTGATGACTGTGAGTGGGAGGAAAATGCATACAAGTGGACTCAGAGGAATGGGGAGTACCCCACCTGCTGCCTTCAGATCTCCAGGGAATTTGATTCTGAATGGTGGAAAAGTGGTGGAGATGTTTGGGTTCAAGATTTTGAATCTTTAATATTTTTTTTTCCTAATTCTTTCTAAGAAAATTTGGGTTTATATGGTCTTTACTACTTCAGGAGCTTCCTTGCTCTGTGCAGTATTTTCATGCAGAAGTCAGAATATCTCAGGTGTTTTAAGACTACATTTTTAGTAGCTTTCAGAGGTAAAAGGAGCCTGTACAGTTCCTCATTGGTTCCACAGCTGAATCTCCCTGACCACAGCTTGGCACAACACTCTGCTGAAAGGGGCTGTTTTCTCTCTGCTGGGGAAGGAGAGGGAGGAGGGAATTCCTGTCTCCAAGCACCGGCTATGCTGTAACTGGGGCAACAGAGCTGAGGAGTGAGAGGCAGAGTGTCAGCTGGGACAGGCAGAGGGACTGGTAACAAGGACACCTTGCAGGTAGTACCTGCTCTTACCCTGCTCCCTCATGCATCCTGTGGATGTGTAAGGCATGCTGGGCATTGCTCTCATTCTCTTTTCCCATTCCTTTTGAGTTGTGCTTATTTCTCGTGGCAATTAATGTGTGGCTCTGTCTGCTGTAAACCATAGTTGGGGCCCCAGAGTCCCTGGGGTATTAAAAGAGCGGGAAGGAAGCTGGTTTTGGAGAAGGTGGAAAGAGCAGGGTAGGAAAAAAAATCTAGCTTGAAAGACAGCTGGGGAGAGTTAGAAAGATTAAGGTGAAAAGTGAGCTTGAGAAGAATGGAGAGAAAAAGCATGAAGGTTTGGAGGGAGGGAAGGTTTACTGTTGTAAACAAGGCAGGGAAGAGCTGAGATTATTCCTCTTCCTGGCAGTTGGGATAGAAGCTGATTGACACCTTGTGTACTGCCTGAAATGAGTCTCTCCTTCTTTTACAGAGCATGTAACAAGGGTGTTTATAGTGAGGGGAAGGACGGAAAAAGTGTTAGCAAACAAAAGACCAAAACAAAATAAAGCCAACACAGAACCTGAGGCTCCTGAGGGTAAGTTCTTTCTGCAGTTATTGTGAAAGATCAGTAACTTTTTCAGAACTGCAGATGAAATTGGCCATTACGGGTGGTTAGTGGTTTGACATTGGAAGAACTCTAATTAGAAGACACTTGCTGAATATTCTTTAGATCTAATCCTTTATAATGTACTTATTAAGGATTTCTTTGCTCAAATATTTAGCTGTTTGAAGGGTTAGTTGGCATCTAAGTCAAAAGTTGCTTTAGAATGAGTAATGGCTTTTTACATAAGTCTTGTACCTTTACGAATGAATGACTCTCCTAATAAACTTCATAGTTTATTCATGTTTAAGGCACCCTAGGGCCCAATCCTTTAGTCATTAATCAAGAGCAATTCATGCTCTCTTTAATGAATTACATCTGGCAGTGGTAATGTCTTCATTTCTTTGTGTGTGTGTGTGTGTGTGTCTGTGCAGGCGTACCGGGGAAAACCAAGGAGGTAAATCAAATCAGTCCTTTCTCAAATTTTATTTCTAAATGGGCTCTAATTTGATATTGAGGAGGTCGCAATTTTGTCTGCTGGAAAACTAGGTTCCAGCAGCCTAGTTTTTCAGTGAAATATCAGAAAGCTATAACCATGTGCTAAAAATGTGTTACAATTATGTAAAAATAATTATGTTATTCAAACATAATTTTATTGGGTAATGATTTCCTCTTTCATGGTGATTTAACTCACTTGTGATCAGTTACCACATAGTTCTCACCTTCTCCTTCTGGTAGTGTCACTGTGTAGTCAGGAATTTGTTCCTCATGAATCTCCTAAACAAATAGGATTTAGGAAATTCAGAGCAGACTGTGGGTGAGGCTTTGGCCTATACTGAGGAAAGCTGCCATTCAAAAGAATCTTAAAGCACTATGAGACTAAATAATTCTGAGAAAATATCCTGAGAGGACTTTATATGGAGTCTTGGAAAACCATCTCAAAGTATTGGCACCTTGAGAAGGTGGAACATAATCCTAAAACATATCAGTTGTGACATTTCCAGTAAAACACTTTGCTGAGTCCTTGTGAGCAATCTGTTCTTCCAGCAGCATCCTAGCAATAGTTTGTTCTGGCACTGGGTCATTATAGACATGAAAATTATCTAGTGTGTTTGTCTTTTTTTTTTTTTTTCCTGCCCAGTAATATGTTTCACACAGCTTCACTGTCAATTTGGCAGTCTGGTAGGCTTTAATATTTTAATATCCACAGTTTATACCATTACAAACTCCATGTGAAATTTTTAGTATAACTTAAAATATTTAAATAACTTTAAATTGTATACAGTGTTATAAAGATAAGGCGTGGGGTTTTTTTAGTCTGGCATTTGTTGTTGGTTAGAAGTTTTATCAAACTGCTGCAAAGAACTTGTTTTGCTGAGGAACCCACTCCACAGAGTGTCTGTTGCCTTAAAATTAGAAAAGTTGCAATATGTAATTTATCAATAAAAACTAAAAGCAGCTGTTTTTACTTCATTAATCTTTTTTGAAACATTTCATAAATATCTTTGAAGTTGTTTTTCATTTCTGTCTAGTCACGAAACAATTCTCTGTACAGCATGAGTCACTCAGAGCAGTTCCCGGACTTCCCGCCCCTGCCTGCCTCTGCCTCTGCTTCTGCCTCTGCTTCAGCTGCACCTGCAGACTTGCAGGAGGTATGTGCTCTCTCCCCTTGTGTCAGGGTTTACATTACATTCCATGTGTAGCAAATTCCCATTTTTTTGCCATGTGGTTTAGTGGGCATGGTGGTACTCAGGCAAAGGTTGGACCTTGGAGATCTTTTCCAGCCTTAATGATTCTGTGGTTCCAAGTACATTCATGATTCTATCTTATGTACTTTTTCTCTCTGAGGATATCCTGAAATATACTTCTTGATCTCATGTCTCTTGTACCTGTGAGCTGTCTCCTTAGAGTTTAGACATTAGGACAAGCCAATCAATAGATCATAGAATCATAGAATCAACTGGGTTGGAAAAGATCTCTGAGATCATCAAGTCCAACCCTTGATCCAACACCGCTGTGGTTACTAGACCATGGCACTGATGCCACATCCAGTCTCATTTTAGAAACCTCCAGGGATGGTGAATCCACTACCTCCCTGGGCAGCCCATTCCAACGTCTGGTTACTCTCTCTGTAAAAAATTTCTTCCTAGTATCCAACCCAGTCACCTGAGAAAACATGGAAAACAGAGACAGAAGAAATCCTGTACTGATGTGAGAGAGAAAGATCAAAGATGAATTTGTTAACTTCTACTATTGTTCAACTATTATGAGGGTTGTGTTAAAATTAGACAGGTCATTAGCAAAGCTTGAGGAACTGGAGTTTTCTAATTTTAAGCAAGTGTAAGGAGAAGAAGAAAAGCAGCAAGATGGCGATGTGGGGGAGTAGAAAGTACCAGATAATGTACTAATGTCTTCTTTTATTTATAAAAAAGACCTTGATTATGCAAAAAAAAAAAAAAAGTAGGAGTACTGCTACTGAAGTGTTGTGTAGAATTATCCTTATATGTGTGTGGAACACGGTGATCAGAAGGTAGATCAGTGGTCAAACGTCCTTGTCAGACCTTTGTATTTGCTTTTTGTACTAATTGGTGTTTAATCCTGTTCTAGCTCTAAGAAGGCTTTTTCAATTACTGTGCTGTGTAAAACTTTTGCTCTTTTCCCCCCAATTCAGCTTCTCCTTCAGAAGAGTGCCTATCCCCCTTTGATGCAACAGTCATCACTGACTTTGGCAGCTCCATTCAAGGAACAGAGTCACTACCGGAGCCCAAGTGACTCCATAGCTAATAACTACACTCTTACTGCACGGGATTTAAAAATGAAAGATGTGTCCAAAGTCAAGTCCTCTTCAATGACAGAGTTATCACAAGCTTCAGGAGGGGAGAGGACACCCTCACCACGTATCCATATTTCAATGTGTTCATAAGTTTAGCCTTGCTTCTTATACATTTTTATCTCTAATTCTTTATCTGTTAAACTATCAGTGCTGGAAAATCACTTCTCCCTTATAAGCTTATAAGCTTATCACTTCAGAGTCAGTGTAGACAAATTTCCCAATGCATGCATAACTAATAAATGAAAGGCCAGTTTCTGATTAACTAGTTAGGTTCATCCCTCCAGATATTCATATGTAATTGCTTGGAGGGAATTGTTTGCAAAGCAGTAAATGAACAAACTACAAGTTAGCTTTTATTATTGCTAGAAGTAGATGTTAGTACCAACAGGAAAATAGAAACAAATTCTGTGTGCATCCCTGATATGCTCATATTCATGAGTCTTGCCTACCAAACAAGATGGGGGACAGGCATTAAAATTATACCTGAGAATCAAATCCAAGAAATATTGCTTAACAAACTGTTTTCTTCTGAACCATGTAATTTAGTATTTGTTAGCAAACTGTGCATGCACATGTTAATTCTACATTAGGAAATATTTTATGCTCTTGTTTCAACACAACATGTGATATAAAGCAAATAAGGTTAAGTTGCAATACTTTTGCTGCTTAAGTTTACCAACAGTTTAGAAGAGCCAAGGTGTTTAGGCTTTAAGTATATTGCCAGCTCAAGATATCAAATAAACTCCATTAATTAGTTTGAAATTTTTTTCTTGTGCAGTATATTTGATGGAGCTATGCATCTTGTAGAAGTGCTTTTATATTCAAACCAGAAAGTCTCAGTGCAGAAAATAACATTTTTGCAGGGAGATAAGTAAGCTCTGAAGTCTTAAGCATGAGCTGAATGCTTTCCTGAAGCTAGTTTATAGTCCCTGAATCAGCAAGATTATTTAACACGTGATTTTAATGTCTTGCTAAAGACTGACTCAAGCCTAAATACTTCTTTGTGACATTGTAGTTCTCTTTTATTTCATTATCTGATTAGTTATCTTAGCTCTGTTTTTCACCAGTCTGAAATAATATCTTATTTGAAAAATATATATGCATGTGATTTTCCTTAACTGGTATTTAAAGCTCCGAGAAAAAAGCTCAAACGTTCACAGAGACGATGGAGTTCTGATAGGTAACGTACTGTAATGTCATAAAGATACAGATTATTACAACCAGGCTAGTTTGAGTTGTGATTTAATATTTCTTTTTACTTGGATGCTCTGTTAAGCATCCAAGCATGAAATGTTAAGTCTCTACAAAAAATGTGTGTGCATCAAGACTGACTTTTGTGTTGTAAGATTTTGATAAGATGACCACGTGAAAATCTTGAGCAACCTAAATAACTGGGCTAGTAGGTTTGGCTCTGATTGAATGGCTTATAAAATATTGCCTGAGGATGCTAGGCAGTTGTAAGGTTTACATGGTTGTATTCTTTATGTTAAAGTAGTATGCTCTATTAGACAATTTTAATGAGTTTTTTTATTGAGTAATTGAAATACTTCCATAGGTTATATTTGTCCTCAGCATAGGGCAGGTGGTTTATTTAAGGCTTGTAGTTTGTCCTTATCCATTACTGTTTCTTTATTCACTAAGCTTGTTTTTTTTTTTTTTCAAAAGTACTTTGTTAAGCATTTTGAATCCTATTTCACTGAGTGCACCTGCTCATGTGCCAGACCTGCATGTCCTAAATTACACAGACAACCAGCCACTGACCCCAGAAGAACAATTTGCTGTCATGGATTTACATGAGAAGGAGACAAGTAAGCGAGAAAAGCCACCTTCAAGCAATGATATAGAGGTATTTATAGAATTTCTTTTTAGGACAAAGTAGCAGCAATAATCATCCTCGGTATATCTGTAAACTGTTTACTAAAATTAGTTGAGAAAAGAAGGCAGTACATGAGGTTTAGAAGATGTAAATATTCAATATAGCAAACTGCTGTTAAATATTGTTAACTCCTTTCTCATTTGTTTCTAGCTACCCTGATTTTTGTTGTAAATTGCTTAATTCACAAGTTGAAGTACTTCCCAAATTCTTAACCCCTCATGTTGTTTGCTAGTAGTTTTTCTTTAGTAATTTAATATGTTGTAGTCAGTTCTAGCGGTATATAGACTTAGAGCAAAACAGATGACTGTGTTGTAAAGATGTCAGGCGTTAGCAGTGCTTTAAAAAGAACCAAGAGTTAGATAGCCAAAATCCATTTCATTCAACCACCTTTCAATTACAGAAGAGGTTCAAGTGATAGAAAAGCTAAAAATACTTTGTAGTAATTCATTGTCTGTCAGAAAATTCATACAATAAGCATAATATTTTAAACATTTTTTAGCGATACTGTTACTACATATATAATGGAGTGCAGGAAGACATGGTGGCACCTCAGGATGAGGAAGTGATGAATGAAATTTTAAGCCATGTTCCAACTCACATTCTTACTAACCCAGGCCTGGAGAAATTACTTGCAAGGTTGAAAGAAGAGATTAAGGCAGACTATTATATCGGCCTCATGAAATCCATTGGTAAGACTCAAAATCTCTGAACAGTTCCCAGTGTGTAGACATTTATTGCACTTTCAAGGCAAGTCTTCATTCTAATCTTAGCCTCTGTGGAGAATTCCTTTGAGGTCAGTAGAACTACAACAGGTATCTGCAAGAAAATAATCTGTAATCGTTCTACATAACATTCCAGTTTCTCATTTTCTTTTCCTGAAATAATTTTATAGACAAATTTTTAGTTTGATTTTTATGCTGTATTTTATCCTAAAACCCTACAATTAAGGATATGACTATGTTAGTTTTAAATGTGCAGAATTCTGCGGCTTCCTGCACTGTTAAGAGGTAGGGTTGTTGAATGTAGGTTTTGAACCATACATGCAGTCTCACCATGATATAAATGATTTGTTGTAGTTGATTATGTCCTGATGGATCCAGCTGAGAGAGAGAGACTATCTATTCAAAGTACCCCACGCCCTTTTCCCCGGAGGGTTGTCTGTGGACCAGTCCCATGGCACAGCTCTTATGGAGAAGCAAAAACTTGGAATGAAAGGAATCTATTCGTAGTGAATTCATTGATGCTCACTTTGCAAGACCTCTGGCTTTCTGAGTAAGATGCCTTATTCACAGGATCTTAATGAAATTCAGGATGTGTTTATTTAATGACTTGATTAGAGAGTGCATCTGCTGTGACTTCTCTATGTATGCTTAGGAGATCCTGGGGGAGCCACTACAAAGTGGCAAAATATGTCTGTTTTCTAAGTAATTCTTTTTTCTGAGCCTCTAAGAATTTCAGTGTAAAATGATTGTTTCCTGCAGTCTCTGAGTGCAAGCATGAACACATTTTACATGTCCACAGTGAAAAATGGGTATATTTGTGCTGTGAAAAGATCATCCCCTTGGTTATAAAATGTAATCCCTAAATTAAGATTCAACACTCAAGTAAATGGTGATTTGGAATTCTCATCCTTATTGCTGAACTTAACAAAATTAACTCATAAAATTGAGTATCTTTCAAATGTCTGTACTTGGAATTTGCTCTGGGGACATTAGAAAATTAAGATCTGTTATTTTATAAAGTTAAATGGTAGTGTAATCCTAAGAGCTGGATTAGCATTTAAGAAACATTTTCAGGAATTTAAAGTCTTGCATGTTACAGACTGTGATATGTGTCCTACAGAGTAGTCAGGATAGGCACTCATTGATATGGAATAGAAGCAGTAGGTGTCATTCTGTGTGTTCTTTAATGTCTGGATACACTAATAAAACTAGGAAAAGGACAAGATTTAGTTTTAAATACAGTAAGTCCAAATTAAATTTATTAAGTGTTTCACGTTTGTTGATAACAAAAACCCCATGAGAAATGCACTTGTCAGACAGCTTAGCAATGGAGTGATACCTATCAATGAAATTGTATTTTTAGTATTTATAAGTACATATGAGACCTTCCTGACTATTCATGGGTGTTTTTTTTTTGAAATCTACTGTTTGTTTTCCTTCCACAGGTACAGCCATCTAAGGTTTGTTCGCACTGCAGAGATGCTTTGTGGACACCTGCCACTGCTGCCTGATGAATTTGAGGAGATCGTTCGAAGACACTGTTTGGAAGCTCGAGACATCCTTCAGAACAAGTCAGTGCCAACTGCAGGAGCAGTAAATAGAGTGTTTTAGGGTCTGATTTACATGAAGGCCCCCTTTTAAAACACAGACTGAGATGACACTAGTCCCAGCCACAAGGCTGTTAAAACAAAGGGGTGAATAGCAGAGGGGAATAAACATCTGCATGATGACAGACCCATTGGAACTGCAAGAATGTTTGTACAAGAGCAAATGGTAATAAAGTATGAGTAAATGTAGACTGAAAATCAGAAGGTTTCTAACTATGAGAGGAGTGGAGTCTAAATTTGTAAAAATGGTGACAGAAAACCTTTTTTTTTTAACTGTGGAAATCGATGAATTAAAGAAAGAGATTATATGAGGCACATGAGAGAAGGTGCCTGTATTCTGCCACCTGAGATCTGTTCCAAACTCATTTCCCATTTAATGCTAATAAATGAATATTGTCAGTAGTATTTTGTTTATTGCTAATAATTTAAACTAATCGTATGGCCTATTATAACAAGAATCCTTAGTTTTAAAACTCAGGTTTCCTCTAAGTCCTGGTAGGTACAGTTTTGTTTCATATCTACTTAACAATTCTCTTCTAGCCCTTTGCATCTTACTCATTCTTTGGGTAATTTCTGAGCTTAGATTTCATTGCAAGGAGCAAAGTAAGACTAACAAGCCTCTAAAAACTTTGTCTCTGTATTTTTTCGTTGCAGGTGGATCCCAACCTGTGCATCTGTTTTTGTTGATCAGAAAAATAAATGGCTTCATTTTGCTCCTGAAAGGGACTCTGATTCCTCTGAGCGAGTTGAAAGCTATTTTGGTTCAGTGGCAGCTCTGATGTCGTTACAGTTACGTGAGATGGTTGTTAACTCCTTAGAAGATCTTCTTGAATTTTTTCTGATCCACAAGGTATATGCTGTGAAGTGTATCTATAGTTTTTTGTCTTACATGGAGGTGATTCACGTAGCCATAAAATCTAATGCTCTTTGAAGGCTAAAATGTCCCAAGTGGCTCTTGCCTCCATAAAAATTGGCTGTGTCCTTTAGTTGTGCATACTCAGTGGATTGTTAGCATGGTCAAGAGCTGCTCACTCGAATAATCACAGGCCTGGGGTTACAACCAGCAGCTTATAGGAGTTTTCAACTCTGTCTTGAGAGAGCGTGCATTTATTTTATTTTATTTTTAGTTTAATTTTTCTTGGTCTTAACAGACAAAACACTTTTACACATGATTCTCTGAAAGCTCATGAATAATCCACTTTGAAGTCAAAAGTGTGCAGAGTCAAGTGTGTAATCCTTTGCAGAGGTGATTTTTGTATGTGCTGTTCCTGTCTATACCCAATGAGTGCCATATATTATTTCAAGTAATGTACAAAGTTATAATAATAAGTATTATGCCATGAGAGTTTTTACCACTGTTTTGATTACCATAAAGTTGCCTCTTAGTGGAAATGAATTTTTTAAATATAGCATCACCCAGGAGCTACCCTGATAAGACAAAATGAATGAATGTGGCAGATTAAATACTGCATTGCAACCAGAAGATCACACTTAATATAATACTGTCAGACCTTGCACTAAGCCTTTCCACTAAGCCTTGCATCTGGGTGATGATTGGGTTTTTAAAATATTTTTTAATTTTTGTCTTGTGACTTGTTTTGGGTGGGCTTTGTTTTGTTTTGTTTTTGTCTGTTTGTTTGTTTGTTTTTTAAATCATTATAATATCTACATTATGAGTCTGGTCATGGATTAGGACTCCACTATTGTAAAGATAGTTTGGGGATAGGGCAGTTCTTACCAACCTAAGGCAATTAAAAAACCCACAGGATTCTAGATTTTATGTCTGATTTTTGTTTTCCAGAGTTTTAGTTTAGTGATTAGTGCTTTACTTCTGTTATTTAATGGAAAATCAAGGCATTTAGGCTTAAATCCAGTTTCTTAATTCCAGCTTTTATAGATTCCTTTAGGAGTCAGCACCTTAAGATCTTATTTAGAACATCAGGTTTTGAATAAAAATCAGGAAAGATGATCTCATTGCTGCTGTGTAGTTAAGATACTTGGTGGAGTTTAAATATTTTTTAAATTATTATTCTTAGGGCTCATTTCATTGTTAAGTAAAATTTTCATTCTTTTCCCTAAGGATGGAAATGATTTTACAGAACCATATCGAGGAATACAGTTCTTTATACCTCAGATACTGAGAGTGGGACTGTGTGTGAAGGAACCTGATATTGTCTTTGAGCCATCCTTGAGAGGATGTTGGGATTTAATCAGTCATGCCTTCAAGGAGATCCTGCGCAGTGCTGAGGAACTTCCAAAGGTACTGGATAAGTTATGGCTCCATACAAAATACAGTATTAATAAAAATTGTCTATAATGTAAGGTTGAAGCAAAAAACTGACAAATAGAAGATAAAGATGAGGGTTGTTCACACAAACTGTGTGAACTTCTGTGATTATAGAAGATATTTTTCAGATTCACTGGTTTGATTTTCATATAGTTTTCACAAGCAAACTATGTGTGTAACAGGGTGTTAATTATGGATCGGAGCCTTTTGACATTGCAGTGTTTTTACCAAATAATAAATATTTTGAAGTGGTGGGTGAATGGGTAATAGAATACCTTATTTCCACTATTCTATGTTTTATTACAGTATTTACAATGATTCCCTTTAGGTAGAAAGACTTCTGTTTCCAAAATTACAAAGAGATAATCTCACTCTCAGTACAGTCAAACCAGAGGAATCATTGTTTTCAGACTATATCAACAAACTTGAAAAGATCTTTAAGAGCAACATACTCGGTCCACAGAAGTAAGTTTTGGCTGATAACTCCATTGACCTTCCAAACCATCAGTTTTGTAACACTGTCCATTTGACAAAAATAGTTTGAGTGTGTTTGTTTCTTTTTATAGAGAAGCTTCATATTGGAATCTTATGGTCATTTTTGTGATCTTCTGTGTTTAAGGTATTTAAATGTGTACAGGAAATACAGCAATCTTTTGAACAATGAGGCACTGCAAGATGTCACAGATTTCTGGAAAAAAGGTCCTTCTTTAGAAGCTTTAACTGAGGTAATGTGTTACCGACAACTGCAACATGTTCATAAGCAGCTCACACATCACACTTGACTTCCTAATATATGGCCTAAAGAATAAACTACTTGTTTCACCCTTGGGATTACACAATTTACATAGCCTCTTACTGTAGGGCTGCCGTGCAAATGGAGGAGGAGGTTTCTTTATGACCATCTTCTGTGAGTTTTGTTGTTTTTCCTTAGCAGAAGTCCAGTGGAAGGCTGCCCAGAGTATTTGGTCAATCTGCAGCTTACTTGTCTTTTGAATGTCTTGTCCTCAGTCAGCCCTGTCAGCTCTTCTCTCTGCATTCCTGAGTTAGCATATGGCTAAATACTTCTTTAGGCATCTTGTGGTCTTCCCTAATATGGCATATTACACTGCAAAGCTTTCAGCCCTGGAGTCTGTGGGTAGGAGCAAAGCTCTGGAAAGATAAAAATTAGTTTTCCTTCTTCTGTTTGGAATATACTATCCATTTGTTGGATGGAAACTCTTAGTTTAGCATTTTTCATCCATAGACTTTTAGGGAAAATAACAGATGTATTATTTTCTGTTTGTAGAAGATTGACAGCTTAACAAAACTGAAAAGAGAGATTGCTTCTATGCATGTCACTATTCCTCTGGCCTTGTTCTGTCTGGATGCTCTACACCTGCATGAGGAACTCTGCAATCGGACTCAGAATCTGAAAGACAAATTGATTGAATTTCAAGTGATAGAAAACAGAGAGTTAAATCAAAGGTACCTGTTGTTTGCGTGGATGGTTCTTGCTCTCTGCCTGGACTGGTGCTCTCTGTCTGTGGATGGGATAACTTTATTCATTTGCTAGGTTTCTTAGTGCTGACCAGACACGTGCAAAGATACCAAAGTGAGTATTTAAAATTAACAGGAACAGAAATAGTTGAAAATAAATGTCTAACTTAGGATGTATGAAAGGTAACTTCCTGGCTCAGCTGGTGAGGGAGCCAGCCAGGGGTGATGCTGGACCTGCTGTTTGCAAACAGAGAAGGACATTGTGGGCGATGGGGTGGTTGGAGGCCGTCTTGGGCACAGCGATCCAGGTTTTGGGTCTTGGAGAACTAAGGAATGGGGTCAGCAGAACTGCTGCCTTGGACTTCTGGAGGGCAGACTTTGGCCTGTTCAGGACACTGGTTGATAGAGTCCCACAGGAGTCAGTCCTGAAGGGCAGAGGAGTCCAGGAAGGAGGGACATGATTTAAGAAGAAAATCTTACAGATACAGGAGCAGCCCATCCTCGTGTGCCAGAAGATGAACCAATGGGGAAGGCCAGCCTGGCTGAACAGGGAGCTTTGGCTAGAACTCATAGGAAAAGAGAGTTTAATTTATGAAGAAATTTAATATTTTTGTTTCAAAGACAAAATGAATTTACAAGATCTTACATCTCTTTTCACTTACAATCCCAGTGATCTGTCCATTTTCTTTTTGTTGTAGAATTTGTGATGATTTTGACTTCATTGCAAAGAAAATGAGTGAGGTGCCTCAGAACACTGAACAGCTGGTGGAATATGATGCATTCTTAAAGAAATCCAGTGAAGTTACTGTTGTTAAACTGAAAAAGGACCTCGACAAAGCAACACGCAGACTGCAAGTGCTCATGGACTATGCTGATCTTTCTCGTATGTCTCAACTACAGAATATAAAATTTCCATATGAAAATTCTATGTGTAGATAATGGGCTCTGCATGCCCAAATGTTACATCTTGTAGAATGCTAATGGAAAGTTCCAAAAGAGACAGAAAGGAAATAAAAAGAATTCAATAGAGGCCAAAATGTACCAGTACTGCAAGGAAGGAATGGTAGAGAAACGGCACCCAGCACAGACAGGGCTTTTCAATGTGTTTTAGAGAGTGTTTTGGGTCTTATCAAATTAATGTCATGTAATCTGGCCAAATGATGTCACACTTCTATGTTATTAAGTAGAAATTCTTCAGAGAAAAGTCATCTAAGAAACCTTGTGCCTGAAGGCTCTACTGACAGCATGTGGGAAGTGTGAGAACTTGCATCTCTGCGGTTGAGGATTAGCTCAGAGCAGACCTTTTGTTGGCTTGCTGTGATGGTTTGCTACTCTTGGGTAATAAATATACTTTGAGACAGAAGAAACATCTGTAGAAGTTGCTTTTAGTTTGCACTTTTATTCAGATCAAAAATGTGCCATTCACAGATGCTGTCTGTTACTTGCTGAACATAGAAAGGAAGAGCAGTTCTATGAATGCATACCCATTTTAGTGGCAGGATGATACCTTGTCCTTAAGCAGAAAACACTCTTGGATCAGACAGTGATAGAAATAACTAGGATATGCCATGTTCATTGACTTAATGATAAAAATTAGGATGCCTGTGGAAGCCAGGACATTTTTCTGTTACATTTTGGACTGGAGTGTTTGTAATTACAGTATTTCACAATTATGTATTCTTTGTAGCTGGGTTTATAAGCATGTGTCCTGCATTAGTTATAATGAGCTAAGTGCACTGAACAAACAGACAAATAGGAAGATGGAGATGTCTGGTCATTGTAGTTGTTATGCTCTAGCTTTTGTGAATAATTCAGCATTTACAGAGTGTGGACTAGAAATGTTGTAAACCTTTATCCATCTAATGTAGGTATAATATATATATAGTTAGGAGTGGTCTGTGTCTGTGTGTAGTGGAATGGGATTGATATTCTAGAATAGCTGCTCTTACTAATTGTCTCTGCCTAGCTAAGGTCTTATTTAGAGAATTTCACATTCTTAACTTGATTTTACAGTTTTGCTATTAATCTAACTGGTTTTAGGGAACAGTTTTCTTTGCAGTGAAGATAGTCTAGCCACCAGTTTCTTAGCTTATTCCTAAACATAGTTTTAGCTATTTTGCTTATTAGTAGGCATTCTGTTATATAATAGCCATTCTCCTGGATCATTGGTTAAAAGGCATTTTCTTAAAGATGTTTATGTGTTTTTTATTTTAGGTGATGACATAAATCTGAATAGTGCAGTTTTCCACTGGCCTGATCAGATTCAGAAAATATTTGACGACAGTAAACAGCTGTCGACTAAAAGGAGGGATCATGTAGAGATGCTGTTGATTGAAAGGTATGGTGCTGAGTAATTTTTTTTTCACTGGGTATTTTTAGACAAGAAAAATCTCATTATCAGTAGAAAGGAGATAATGTTAAAGAGGGAAAACTTAGAAGGGGGCTGAGAAAGTAAGGAAGAAATATTGTTTACAGTGTGATGGAGATTTCAGAAAAATACTACTGATGAGAGTAGATTAGAATATTCCTATGCTTAAAGAGATCTGAAAGGAGGAATGGAGGATTGATCCAGAACATTCATAATTTTATGTTGTCATATTGATTAGTACAGCATTACACATAGTTTTGTTACATTCTTTTCACTCTTCCTTTATTTTCTCCAGGTAGTAAAGGCAGCAAAGGTAAGTAAAGTAAATCATCTGTTAGGTTTGAAAATGAGCCTAGAATTCTAATCTTGTGAACTGCATAGTATTGATGCAAGTGATCAATGGGTTTTCACTGGCATCCGTGTTTACACAGATTTCATTTGACAGTGCCTGTTAAAATTAATAAAATAATTGAAACCTGAAAAGGAATGAAGCCATCATATTACCTGAACTGTCTTTACCTCAGGTGTTCTCAGTTTGAGAAAACTCTTCAAGGTTATAATAAAGAACTAGACAGCTACAAAAAGCGGGATGTCATGACCGTAGAAGACATGAAGAACAGCGCTCGGCATTTTGAGGAGTTAAACAAGAATCTAGAAAATGCACTAATAGAATTTGAGGTTAGTGCTTATTAGTCGAGTATGGAATGGGTTGCAATGTGCTGGATGAGCAAAATCTTGGTTCCTGCCTCTGATTTTTTGTTTTCCAAGGCTCTGGCCATATATTGTCAGGATGTCTTTAGAATTTCCAAATTCACAAAGGATTGGCAAATATCTTCTTGTCTCTGTGTACTGAGTAGTCCCCACTACTGGGTTGAAGAGCATATTTTTAGGGAAAAAAATTTAAGGGAGTTTTTTAAATTGAAATACTGAACTTCAGTGTTTCCAGGCAGTCAGTAGTAACAAGATGCTATCCACAGAAAACAGAATTCTGGCAGAGTTGGCAGAGGCAGAATATTAGGGAGGTGGCATCTTCCCTGAACCATGGTTTGTGCACTGGAACTGTGTTTTCAGTCCCTCTGCTTGTTCTCTAATTAAACCCACATGTTTTTCAGCTGTTTGTATAATTACCATTTAATGCTGATAGGCATTAAATATATATCATATCACATAAAGGGTTTTTCTAGAAGGAAACTGAAGACCAAGATTCCTAACTTCTACTCAGGGCTCTCCATCCAGTGTACTCTGTCATTCTAGGTTAAACAGTTTGTCTTAGCTGTGACTCCACTGGGAAATGAGGAGGGTTGTCTTTGAGAGATCTCACAGGCATTGTGAGGCTTAATTAATCTTCTAAATCACAGTGAGACAATGGGATTTCTGCATATGTGGAAGCTTAAGGGTCAAGATTTTAATTAAGTCCCACTCAAAAGAGAAAATGGAACCAATTAAATGAGCTTGGAATTTAGATAAAATGCTAGTCCCACATATCAATACTATTAATCTGATTTAAAGGCATCTAGTATATTTAATTAGTTGAGTTAACAGCACTGATATCCTGTTATAGGTAGATCAAAACAAGTAATTAAGTGTAAGTTTCTTAATACATGATCACAGTGAGAGGTGTATCCACACAATTCAAATGACATGACAATTAGCTTAGTGAATACATGAATTTAAATATTATCTTGGAATGTGGATCTTTATATTTTTCTGCCTACATCTCACATTGAATTACTACAAGTTTTATGGAGGATCTGTTGGCATTATAACAGCACAGACTTGGGACTCAATCTGAATTCAGTGTCTTCATTTCAGGCAGCATTTCTCTGTGCTTCACCTCCCACCTGTAAAATGAAGGAGGCAATACTCTTTTTTTATTTTTAGATCTAATTCTTTGCACATTGGTTTATACTATAAAATCTTTTGGAGAAAAACAATATCTTACCATGAATAAGCACAGAAATTAATACGTGTTTTGGTTGGAGCTCCCAGATGTTTTGGTAAAAGAAAAAAAAAACAATCTCAAGTTAAACAAAATTCCTGTAAACCTCTTTGACTGAAGAGCTTACATCCAGATTTCAAAGTGGATTGGAAACTTTTGAGCTTTGGTTTCACTGAATGCCAAGCTACATTATCTTATTCTAAAATGGGTATAGATTTTTTAAATTATTTGGGCAGTAAAAGATACCAACAAATGCCAGGTTAAGAGTTGGACTTGATGATCTTAGAATTGTTTAGGCTGGAAAAGATGTCTGTGATTCCATAAAGTTACCTTATGTCCCTAAAATCCACAGGCCTATATCTAGAGATCTGTCTGGCTTTAAGATGTGAAAAATAATTGTATTCAATATTACCTGTTTAAAAGTTTAAACCACAGTAGGGATTTTTGATGGAAATAATGAACTTTTTTTCCCCTGTAAAGGATATTACTAGAGAAGAAGATTTGCTTGGGCGAGAGAAGAGTCAGTTTCCTCTATTGCAAAGTATAATTGCCAGGAAAGAACCCTTTGAGCAACTTTGGGTAACAGCATATCATTTCCATACCAAATCTGAGGAGTGGATGAATGGTGAGGCTTTGGTGTTCATTTGATGAAACATGTTATTTTCAGTGAGTTAAGTAGAAGCTGGAAGGGTTGATTAGTTGTGAGAAGATAATTTTGAAGAAATAAATGCTCTTAAGCAGTGTGAAACAGAGTTACTGACTTGGATTTTGTATGAAGATAATTTTTTGTAACACAATTGATTTCCAGTTAAAGGAGAATGACTATAAATAGCTGTAATTAAACCACCCTAGAAATCCCCTTGTGCTGATGTGCCTGATGTGCTTTTTTTATACTGTTGTGTTCAGGAACTCTACAGCAGTTTAGTGCTGATGAAATTACTGAAGAAATTGGAAATATGTGGAGGATTATGTACAAGCTCTGTAAGAGCTTCCCAGACCTGCCCGGGCCCAGACGTTTGGCAGAATCTATGAAATATAAACTTGATAAATTTAAACAGCATATTCCTATCCTGGTAATTGCCTGCAATCGTGGAATGAAGCAGAGACACTGGGAGCAGGTACTTCAAACTCTTCCAAAATCTTTTATCCTGTCACAGAATTAATCCAGTTTCGAAATTTATAATTCTACAGACAGGAGCTTCTTTGAATTAATAACTTATGGTTATTAGGGGGGCTGCACTAATACTTCTTTAGCATTTATGGATTGCTGTTTGAGAAGTCTTTTATGAAAATGCATGTTGTTAATAGGTTTTATTTCTTACTTTATTTTCAGATTAGCGAAATTGTAGGGTGTGAGATCAAACCTGATGAAAAGACTACTCTTAGAAACATACTGGACTTTGGACTCTCAAAATATGTTGAACAGTAAGAAACTTACTCTAGTCTCATTTTTAAGACGTTGTGTTTCATACGTCAGATACCAAATATTAGTTCTTTTGGGGTTTTGTGTACTGTTAGAATGTACTCTAAAATCAGCTGTATTTTATCAAGCTATGAACTGTCAGTTGTTCTTGTAGCACAGAGGCATTAAAATCCAGAGTTGTATTCCTAAACCACTTAATTTGCACATTTAGAATTTTCAGTCTGTACTTGTCTTGCAGTTAATATTGATATCTCTAACTTGGTGAGCCTGAAAGTTCAAAAATATTTCTTGAAGTAAAATTCTATATTATTAACAAATTATTATTAAGGGTATTCTGATATGCAGCTCTACCTACAACTGCTTTTTTTTTGCTCTTCATCTATGTTACAAAAACTTTCAGAGCTATGTTTCATTTCAATTTAGACTGGAACCTGTTGGAGCAGCTGCAAGTAAGGAGTATTCCTTAGAGAAATCAATAGAGAAGATGCAATCCGAGTGGGTCAATGTGCATTTAGTTTTGGTGCAATACAGAGATACTGTAAGTAAACACCAAACATAGCTGAAAAGAGCTACTTTGATTCTGAATACCAACTGAGAAATATTAGAGGGAAGTTACCACTGATTCATTGTGGCATGATGGAAAGTTGTATCATACCCCAGAGCTGGGCAAATGTCTCCATTACTGTAAATATCCTTTTATTTGGGCCTTAGTATCTGGACAGCATATGATCTCACATACTCATCCTAACAAATCTGTAAGCTCGAGAACTTCTCCAGTGTTGTATGGAAACCTGGTTAGCAGTGAAGTTTTAACTTGGCCAGAACATACAAGAATCCCAGTGCAAAAGATGGAGTGAGAAGGCACTGGCTTCCTATTCACAAAACAATCTGTCTCTAGACCTTTGAAACAGAGATGTACAGAGGAGATACCATTTGATACCTTCCCACATTTGCAGGCTTTCTCAATTCCTTGCTGCTTCAACCATCATGGAGATGGAAAACTCAAACAGGAAGCTGAATGAGTGGGAGGTTGAAGAGTGGTGAAATAAAGTGACTGCCTTTTGCCTTAACAAAATGTGATGTATTTACAGGACATCAACATCCTGGCGTCAGTGGATGAAATCCAACTTTTGCTGGATGATCACATCGTTAAGACTCAGACAATATGTGGCTCTCCCTTCATCAAACCAATTGAAGCTCAATGCTTGGTAAGGAAAAGCCAGTTTGATTGAGCTTACATGTCTCACAATATGCTTTCCCTAAGTGCTTTAAGCTATTTTGACATGGTAAGACATAATACAGTTTTTAACTGTTCCTAAGAACACATATTCATATTTCTTGATTTATTCTTGAGGTAATTTTCCTTAACTATTAAATGTTTTCATTGTAGGCTTGGAAAGATAAGCTGTGTTTAATGCAAGATATTCTAGATAGCTGGCTAAAATGTCAGGCAACATGGTTGTATTTGGAACCAATTTTTAGCTCAGAAGACATTGTAGCTCAAATGCCTGAAGAGGGCAGAAAGTTTCGGATTGTGGATTCATACTGGAAAAACATTATGGCAGAAGTGGTAAGTGCTTACATTTCATAAACTGTGTATTTTTATTAAGTAAGTGCAATTTGGCATCCTGTTCAATTCCCTGTAAATAAGAAGTTGGGTAAGAGGCAGATACTTAATGTTGGTGTGAGCTGAAATGTTTGTCAAAATTGCTGGGAGAGTGGGGTTGTGTGATAAAGGTGTTGAAATAACCAGCATAATTAAATAGAAGTTGAGACCTGTCCAACAGCTCAGACTGTGAACGGTGAAGCCTGTTCTGAAATAGGACCCTCTGAAGAGGAGTGTTACCAGGAAGAAAAAATGCAACCTAAACAGAAAGAGCAGAGAATAATTGTCATGTACTGTGGCTGTGTTTGACAGAACTTATTTGTGAATGGAAAGCAATGTAGCAAGCTCAAGACACAGGAAGAAGTGCCAAAGATTTTAATTCCTGATATTTCTTTCATTACTGTCTGTAAAGTTCAAGTTGGTAAAACTGACAGTCTGAAAACTGAAACTATCAAATAATGAATGCATATTTAGTGACATAAAAGCACACTACAGAGAAGAATATTTAGCTTTTTAGCCTCCTGCAATGTATGTGGTTGACGATAATAATTTTATTGTACAAACTTATTGCAATTTTTAGCAGTTTCTGCTGTGTGTTTGTTTTTACAAAGGTGAAAGACACAAAGGTTCTTGTAGCAACTGAACAACCCAAGATGTTAGACAGACTTCAGGAAGCAAATACTCTCTTAGAAGACATTCAGAAGGGGCTAAATACTTACTTGGAGTCGAAAAGATTATTTTTCCCGAGGTAAATTAATTAAACAGGCCTAAATTAGAAACAAGAAGCCATAAGCTCTTGCAAACCATTTCTACTGAACTGAAAAGTCTCATTTTATAAACACCTGTGGGACACAGTTGCAACAAAAAATGAAAACCTATCCTTTTCTCCAGACATAACTCATTTTCCTCAGCTCCAGTTATGAAATGCCAGGGAGGGGCTGGGATGGGGAGGCAAAATCTGTCTAGCACAGTGTAAACTTGTGATTAGAAAGGCATTATTTCTTACAGGGTATTTTTGAAGGAACTTGCTGCCTTCCCATGGCTGATATGCAATTATGGCTCTGCCCTGCCCTCTTAAGTTAGGGGTGTGTGGTGCATAGAAGTGGTATATGATCATGAGGAGCAGGACTCAGTGTTTTTGCAGGGTGCTTATTGACTTCATAGAGCTATCTGGTCTTTCCCATGTGAGTTTGAGAACCCTTATTTCTTCCTTTGCATAAAAGAGTGGTCACATTGAAATTCTGTAAAAACAGATGTGATGAGTTTTATAATGTTAAAAATCGCTTATGGAAAGCAATTTAATATAACCATTTCCTCTCTGAATACAGTGTCTTAAGCAACAATAAAACCAATTCCATCTATCTTGCACATATAGATTATTAATGACAATTTTCATGATTGGAAATTGTATTTTTCTGGCAGATTCTTTTTCCTGTCTAACGATGAGCTGCTTGAAATACTGTCTGAAACAAAGGATCCCCTTCGAGTGCAACCACATTTAAAGAAGTGTTTTGAAGGAATTGCTAAGCTGGAGTTCACAGAAGATCTGGAGATCGTAGGCATGATTAGTTCAGAGAAAGAAGTTGTTCCTTTCATAGATAAAATCTATCCAGTGAAAGCAAATGTAATTTTTTTGAATTTTACTACATGAAATTAAATAAATACTTTCTGTAAAGTGCACATTTTTGAGGGAATTAGGTTTAAACCATTTAGAGTCACATCATGAAAGGTGTTTAGGAAGTGAGAGTGCAGACTGGTGTTCTAGAATAAAAAGGATTTCCTACAAGAAGGAGTAAGACATAGCAATTTTCCAGTAAATTGCTCTAGGCACTTCTCTGCAGCTTTATGCACCTGCTGCTTTTAAGATGTAGATAGAGATATACACACAGACACACACATATATAAAAACTCAAGCTCTCTATGTATATATGTAACATTTCATAGCATGGCTGAAATAGAAATGAGGGAAATGATGAATGGTTGACAGTGAAGAAACAGGGCATTAGTTCAAAAGGGATCTGAGTAGAAAAAGTAGCATTATACATTTTGAAAAGTATCTCAGCTCTTTGTATCTTCTGCTGTTCTCAACATGGAGGTGAACTGCTGAATTGCTGTATGGTAACCAGAAAGCGCTGAAAGGTGGGACAAAACATGCCCTGGGTTAAAATGCCCAAGGTTAGCTGACCATGCAATCTGTGATGTGTGGTTTTTTGTTTTGCTTATTTGAAACATATCCAGCTACTTCTTTAGCTGGATTGTCTTTAGAGTTAGGTTAATATACGTGCCTTCAGACATTGTAAACTGCAATATTGCCTGTCAGAATTTGGTAATTTCAACCTTTATTCCTTTTATAAATGACACCCAGATCAGAAGGAAGCATATTTAAGCCTAATGCATTTCAAATAATTTGTCCTTTAAGAGGAATATAATCAGGAAATGTGTACTGACTCTTTAATATTTTTATCTTAAAGGGCATGGTAGAAAAATGGCTTTTTCAAGTAGAGGAAATGATGTTGGCCAGTGTAAGACAAGTTCTTCATGATGGCATAAAAGGATATAGTGAGGTAACTATTTCTGAACTATAGTATAAATTAGATTTCACAAGCAAATGTACAAGAATATGTTGCTGAAATTCTTAACCAGGGAAACACATCTGAAGCTAAGTGGAATCCTACTCTTCTTGTTCAGTAGTACCAGTCTGAAGTTCTAACTCTAAATTTCTTGAAGAAAAAGTATTAAGACCTTCTGTGCTAATTCTCATTTATTTACAGTGTGAGGCAAAAGACGTTTGGGGAAAGTAATTGTTATCACTGCCATAATCTAATGTGTTCATATGACTTCTGGAATGAATCTTTTTGTTTAAGGTTCCTCGTAAAACGTGGGTACTTCAGTGGCCTGGGCAGGCAGTTATTTGTGTTTCATCCATTTACTGGACAGAAGAAGTCTCTGAGGCCATAAGCAAAGGAACTTTACCAGTAAGATTTTCTTCTAACTTTCTATTTCTAAGTACTGAACTCTGATTAATTAGTAAAAAGCTCCTTCGAGCAAAGAAGATCCTCAGTCAACATATTGCAATTTATTCATGCAGTGTGCTTTATTTTCTATTTCCTTTTTTATTGTGTCTTGGCAAGGGTTCCCACTTACTCTGGTGTGTATCAGGAGAAATCCTACGGCAGCAAATTGTATTACTTTATTTACAAGTGATACAGGTGTAAATGAAAGTACCAAACAAAAAGTTTGGTGACCTCTGGACATGTAGTCCAACCCCTGTTTGAAGTAGGGCCAACCAAACCAAGTTGCTAATGGACTTGGTCCAATTCGCCCATTTCTGTCTGGTAAGGGGGAGAATCTGTTCTTCTCCCATTGCAGAATTTTGTTATTTCCATTAGGAAGAAAGATAAGACTTCTGCTTATACTACTTTCAGGCCATAAAGATTTTTGAAGCGTTCACAGTGAAATAAAAGGCTGGTATGCAAAGGAGAATTTTAGATGTTTGTGTAGAGCCCAGACTTCCATTATTATGTTTCATTGGAACGGGCTGTCTCCAATGACTGCATCCAGGGGAGCATAGGAACTGCTACCTACAGCATGACATTAATGCCTGGGTTCTGTTTCTGTGGCAGGATTTCCTGGAGAAGAGCAATCTACAAATTAGGGAGATTGTTGAGTTAGTGAGAGGGAAGCTGTCCAGTGGAGCCCGGCTGACACTTGGAGCTCTTATTGTCATCGATGTGCACGGTAACATGCAGTTGCTGGTACTTCTGTTCCATCTGGGGCAGTGCTCCTATTGGTACTTGGGTGTGAACTATTTGAGAGAGGCAGCTAAAATGCTTTCTCTAACTTGAAACACCCTTTACAGAATTATTGCTCAGTGTCTCTGAGCAAATGGGGATTGCCCACTACTGCACAAAGATCTCCCATCTACTTAGGCACTGGAATCTAGATCAAGTTAAGCTGATCCTCTATGCAAAACAATTGCAAATTCCTTTCTAACATGAAAGTCAGCCTACTACTCTAGATGTTGATAAGTATGAGTAAATATTTTACTTATATGTTGTTTTAAGTAAACTAACACAGTAGAAGTATTTACATTTTTCAAATAATCTATTTCTTACTCTGCAGCTCGTGATGTCGTTGCAAAATTAGTTGAAGACAAAGTCAAAGATCTGAATGACTTCCAGTGGATTTCTCAGCTGAGATACTACTGGGAAGGGAACGATGTAGTAGTGCGAATGATTACAACAGAAATGAAATATGGTTATGAGTATCTGGGCAATTCCCAGCGTCTGGTTATAACCCCACTGACAGACCGATGTTATAGGTAAAGCCACATTGTCTGTGAATAATGTTTTCATTTGTTGGATTGATCTGTATTTACTTTCATTTGTTATGGTTAATAATAGCAGGAACCTCAGCAGCTAAGATTTTCCTGTAGATTTTGGAGGCAAATCTTGTATATCTTCTTTGCCCAAATATGGTAAAATATTTACTATGTGTAGGTTTCTGCACCCAGTAGTGTAATTGTTTCTGTTGTATCCAGGAATGTGCTTCTGAAAAGAGGTGGCAGCTCATGGTACTGGAATTATAAGCAATTCCACAGTAGCACTGGTCAATTAATTTATCTGAATTAGGACACACAGGTTGGGTGTGCCTGCCTGTAAGATAAATGAGGCAATTACAGAGCCCTTCACAGATGTTTGAATGCAGTTAGCTTCCTGTTCCTCCACTGGCTTGCAAGAGGTTGACATGAAAACACTTCATTCTCAAGGTTGAAATATTCAAGGGCATTTGGTATTTCACTTCTGGTGAGCCCTAGAGACACAGGTCAAAGCCTTTGAATGAGTGTTTTGTAAAATAATCAGATCACTGCAGTGTTAACAGGGATCTCATTTTAGAAGTTCTCTTGGAGAGCAATACCATTTCTAGGTTTTTGAAACAACCTTTATGCTTTCTCACCCATTTCTAAAGATTGACTTAATTTATAAAGTCAGCCTGAAGTTCTTGCCAGTTCAAGTACCACTTGAGGAAAATGTGTTTTTGCAGACTCTGGCATTTTGCTCATGGCACTGTGCATTTTCTTGTGTAATTGAGGATATACAAGGTGAATGTTATAAAAGCTTTGACATTCCTTTTAGGCCAAGTGGGTAAATGTAAGCATCCACAATGGGGAATCACTTAGGAGAACAATACTGGTTTTTCAGGATAAGCTGCAAAGTCACTAGAGAAACAAGTAAATTCTTTTCAAGGGAAAATACTTATCAATCTGTTCAGAAACAATCTAAAGCTTACTATTTCTAATGCCTATGTTCTTGATAATGTAGGACATTAATGGGTGCCTTGAAATTAAATCTTGGTGGTGCTCCAGAAGGGCCTGCTGGAACTGGCAAAACAGAAACAACAAAAGATCTAGCAAAAGCACTAGCTAAGCAGGTACTTAAACCCCCTTTTTTCTTGCTATGTAGATATTTCTTGAAATGCTATTCTTTAATAAGTACTGCTTGTTTTGTAGCTGTTCATTTATGGTTGGACTTGAAGATCTTAAAGGTCTTTTCCAACCTAATGATTCTGTGATTCTCTATTCACAGAAATAGTTGGTAAGAAGCAAACATTTAGGGCTGTGTCTATATGGCATCCTGGTCTTGTAATCCAAAATTAGCAACAATAATCCCTTCCCATTTTATATGCTAAGAATTTTGTGGTGGACTTTATGTCAATACTGAGAAATGTTCTCTGTGTGTTTCTGTTGTAGTGTGTTGTCTTTAATTGCTCCGATGGTCTTGATTACAAGGCAATGGGCAAATTCTTCAAGGGACTGGCACAAGCTGGTGCATGGGCCTGCTTTGATGAGTTCAATAGAATAGAGGTAATGTTCTAACTCAGACAAATAAAAGGAGAAAGCTTTAATTTAAGACACAAGAAGTTCTAGATTTAGGCATGACAGCATTATTGCCGACTTTCTACTTTTACTTGTGGTGAAGCCTCTTTGTTTTGATAATCAGTGACACAGAAATAGGCACTCAGCTGCCTGCTCTAGGAGCACATGCCTACCTGTGCTGTGTTGCAGCAGTCTTTTATTCTGGGTTAATTTAGCTGAAAAAAGTTGTTCCTGTACATTTTTTTCTCTTGTATGTGACACTCATTTGTTGGGAAAGAACTGTTCTTGTCTTCTTGAGAAATCAAGCTACAACTGTGGGGTTGCATTTGTCTATGTTCAAATCCCAGTGGAGGGCTTCCTGTGGTGACTAGCTGAGTGGCACTAGCTGAGTGACCTGGTTAACTAGCTGTGTAAACAGACACATCTAAATCCCTCCTTGATCTTGCTCCGATCTTTTTGAGTTTGTTTAATTTGGTCACTAATGACTTTGGATAAGTTTTGTTGTTATTTTGATGGAGTTTGATTTAACTATATGCTAGTAAATGTGGAAATTTCATTAAATTCTATTTTGTATTAGCATTCTTAACTCCTTAATTTTTCCATTTTTCTGCTGTAGCTTGTTTTCTACTGAATTCAAGTGTTAGCATTCCTTTTCTGTTACCCTGATGTGTTATATTCTGTTACCCTGATACTTTAAAACACTGAGGATTGACACTGGGCAGCCTTACCCATTCCTTACCCTCAATTCGAGGCATTGAATGAATCAGTCTTTCTGAAGAGCCTAAACTATGTCATTTGAATTGAAGGGAAGTGCTTTTAGAGGCCTCCAGAGGGAGTTCCTGTCCAACTAACTTAGATGTCTACACAGGCACATGGCAATTCCCTGTGGAGGCTTTTAGAAGTCTCTGTTGATCTGTGTGTGTTGTTGAATAGAGAATGGTGGCACTAACTTTCAGAGGATGCCTTCAATAGGCAGCTAATATTTCGGCTCAGTTATCAGACACAGGGTGATTTTCACCTGGAGGAATGCAAAGATAGCCATCAAAAGATATAAACAAAGCCATTTTGTATTGTCTCCAAGTGTCTTATGTTTTCCAATCTGTTCTGTCTGTATTAGGTTGAAGTATTATCTGTAGTTGCCCAACAAATCCTTAGCATCCAGCAAGCTATTATTCGCAAACTCAAAAAATTCATCTTTGAAGGGACAGAGCTCTCTCTTAATCCTACGTGTGCTGTGTTTATCACGATGAATCCTGGGTATGCTGGACGGGCAGAGTTGCCTGATAATCTGAAGGTAAATCTGAAATCCTGATTTCTTGTAGAAATTAAAGAGAATTTGCAACTTCTAGTCTGTTGTAATAAGAAAAGTCAGCAATAGAATAATACACTGATGTGTCTAATGGTTACTTGGGAAGAAAAGCATCCCCTCTCTTGCTTCTTCTGCTGAGCATGACACCATATGATCTGGAATATTCCTACAAAACTGACACAATTTATTGCCATATTTCATAGTCAAAAGGTGCTATCTTTTTTCCTTACAGGCACTGTTCCGAACAGTTGCCATGATGGTTCCAGATTATGCTTTGATTGGTGAAATTTCCCTTTATTCAATGGGATTTCTGGACTCTAAGAGGTAAGACATGCTGAATTTTCCATCTCAGTTGAGTCTGATATACCTCATTCCTCTCTAAGGCATATATGTGTGTTTGAGGCATATAATTCTGGAAGGCTGTCCGTGTTCTGTGTCTCCAGAAAGTACTTTTCAGTCTCCTGCTTTATCATCAATTCCTATTTACCACCTCATGTTGACAGATATGCACTTCTACACAGGATCTTTTGGAAAATGAAACATAATATCAAACAGAATTCCTAAATGGCACACAGATTTTCTACCGTGGCATAATCTTCCTTCCCAGGTGTTTTGGGCCATCTTGTCAGCTGATACGTCTTATCATCACTGCAGTTACTTTGTGTATGTTAAGGATTTTCCTTGCATGGTGAGATATTTGTCTTTTACATGTTGTGTTTTAATATCCACAGTCTTGCCCAGAAAATTGTTGCCACGTACCGTCTGTGCTCGGAGCAGCTGTCATCCCAGCACCACTACGACTATGGGATGCGTGCAGTCAAATCTGTCCTGACAGCAGCAGGAAACCTAAAGCTGAAGTACCCAACTGAAAATGAAAGTGTGTTGTTACTTCGGGCTTTGATGGATGTTAATTTGGCCAAGTTCTTGTCACAGGACGTGCCATTGTTTCAGGTAACCTATCAGGCCAGTGTGTTTGAGGTTTTTTAATGAGATCCATTAAAAGAACCTAGAGAAACAGATCATTATCTTCTTTTGAAACATTTTGATCTAGATGATGCCATATTAGTGTCAGTTTTCAGTCCACTGATTTGAATGAACTCTTTGGTTCTGTTAGGATTATTTTGAGAAGCAAACTTTCAGTGGTGCCTTTTAAATTATTCTATGGAATGTTTTAGAAGATATCTTGCTAAAAGTCACCTTGTGCTGTTTCATTTGTAGAAATTATTCTTTGAAGTTTGTATTCTGACTTTGTGCTGCAAGAGATGTGCACAATTAAATTAAGCTCGATTAGAAATTTGAAGTCAGAATAAAAATTATGAAGCTTCTGTTTGCATGCTGCTTTAATAGAAAATAAAGACTATGTTAAGCTACAAAACAATCAATATTAAAGACTAAAAGCTAGGGTAGAAGCACACACAGTCACTGCTCTGATATTTTGCAACACATACCCTTCTACTTAATCACTGAAATTCTTTCAACAACTTTCACATCCTTATCCTGAAATACTTCTGGGGACAAACTCCTTTTTACAATATCAGTGTGTTTATGAAAAATGCAGGCACTGGTTTCTGTTTCATGCATACAGAAAACTTCCATGGCTGCAGTTTGCCTGGAAGTTAGTTTTATCCAGCTGAGGACATTTGCTTTCAAGCTCCTGTTTTCTGTATGACTCTTGTTTTACTTGTAGATTTTTATGCTCTGGGAATTTTCCCTTTTTCTAGCCTGTGTTTAAGTAGTGTTCTATTTTGTCTTTCCTTAACAGGGTATCATATCTGACCTGTTTCCTGGAGTGGTTCTTCCTACACCAGACTATGACCTATTTATCAAGGCACTAACTAAAAATATTGAGAAGATGAATCTTCAACCAGTTCCATGGTTTATTGGAAAAATTATTCAGGTTTATTTTCTCATACTTCTAGGGAAGAAAAGCATGAGAGCAGAAACACTCTTCATTTCCTGTCTGTGTCATGAATGAATACCTAATAGTTTCCAATATCAGTTAATGGAATATTATAAATGGGGTATTTTTACTGAGTGAAAATCACGGAATAAAAGCCTGATTTGCTCATAGTGATTCTGTAATTTAACCAGCCTGTGAAAGAGCTCATATGTGCAGCCACATTGTAGGTCTTGTGGTTCAGGATAGAAAATTGAACTGAATCTGTTGCTGACTGAGGCAGTGTAGCCTAGTGAACAGAATGGGACTGAGAGTCAGGCTTTGTTCCCAGTTCCGTTCACAGTGTCCTTGAGAAGTCTTGAAAGAGGTGACATTTCTCCCTTTGCTTATGCTTCACCTCCAGCTCTGTGTTCCCACTCTCTCCCATATGGTATTGGTGACCTTTAACTTTTTTTCCTTGTGAGTAGTGCAGCCTAGTGACAGGGTGATGGAAGGGTAAAAATGTGTGGTCTGGGTCAGGGTCATGAGTGGCCTCTCCAACAGCAGTTCAGACTTTGTGGCTTTTGTTCAGATTTGCCTTATGCTGCTTTGCAAACCGTGCTATATCTTTCTTTTAGATAGGGGTAGTACTAATTGATTAGGAATTTAAGCTAAACCAGAAAATATCAACCTTAACCTGAGATTAGAAAATAATCTTCTTAGGGGTTCTTATTACAGGTCTGTTTGAAGGTGTTTTGTCAAGGCTTCGACTTGAGCTTAGACAAGATCTTGTGGGGTGACAGAAGAAGTTACTACTCTTGCAGTCCAAAGTCAGCCTCTGTGGGACCAATCCTATGACAAATCCTCAGAGCTGGAGTTTCAATCCATTTGTGTCAGATTTATTGGTAGCCATTGGTTTCCACTTCAGGCTTTTGCTGGGCTGTGATCTGCAGTGTCTGGGTAGTGCACTGACCCTGTACAGTGATGTTGTAACAGCTGAGGGATAACATTTAGTAAGGAGAAAGGCAGGATGTTGGGGGTAAATGACTTCTTAAATTATATCTGTGAGAATTGCCATGCAAATATGACTGCCCTCTGATTGGAATTAAGGATTTGGTCAGCCAACAGAGTGCAGATCTTTGACTGATATTTTGTCCTGTCACATCTGAATGCAGAAGAGAGACCTCTGTTTTCATACACATGATGCTTGTTTTGTGCTGTGCTAAAGAGCTGATGTCTCGCCCCTGACACAGGTCTATGAAATGATGCTGGTGCGCCATGGTTTCATGATTGTTGGAGATCCTATGAGTGGGAAGACCTCTTCATACAAAGTGCTGGCTGGAGCCCTGGCAGATTTGTGTGCAGGTAACATTGTTCAGCCCCCAAATTCTTATTAAGTTCATTCTATGGCTAATATTTTTCCTTTGCTGAGATATGCCGAGGTTGTTAATTGTCCTGTATTCTGCTTTTTTGACTGCAAAATTTCTATTTGTTTAACTGGTTTTGGCTGGTATATTTGTCCAAAAGTATTTTTGTCTCCATCTACTGGAACATTAGCCATACTAATGTGTTTATGCTTTTCTGAATTTTGTTATACATTGTATTTGTCCGTAATACTCTTGAAAAAACTAGCTCTGATAGGGAGATTGTAAGAAGCTCCCATAAATATATGAAGTCTATGCTGCTCTGCTTTTTCATTTTTTCACGTGTTTTTGTACAGAGGACTTCTTACTTCCCTTGTACAAGTAATGGAATTCCTTATTTACTGCCAGATGTCTGGGGGATTTTGCCTTGAGCAGCTAAAGTAGGATCCTCAGGAATCATCTTGTTCTGTACTCCAGTTGTTGAATGAAGCTAACCTGTCAGATTCTCGAGCTCATCTATTTGTCTTTTTACACAGCAAAATGCATGGATGAATTTGCTGTTGAATACAAAGTTATTAATCCCAAAGCCATTACTATGGGACAGCTGTATGGCAGTTTTGATCCTGTCAGTCACGAGTGGTCAGATGGAGTTCTTGCAAAGGCCTTCAGGGAACAAGCATCTTCTACCACAGACGATCGCAAGTGGATTATTTTTGATGGCCCAGTGGATGCAGTTTGGATAGAGAACATGAACACTGTGCTGGATGATAATAAAAAGGTAGCCTAATTTTTGCCCATAACCTCGTCCTTGAAGAAACATGCTTTATTTTGGTAGTAGCAATATTGTTACTACGTTAGTCAAAGGACACGTGGGACTCGGGAAAGGCTGATGTGCTTAAAAACATCTCTTTATTTTCCTAATGGTATGAGTGGGTTTGGAAGGTATTAGATGATATTAACCTGTTACTTCTCCCTAGAAGCCTTGTCTTACTCCTTCTTTATTGAAATGAGATTGCTCAGTGAGGCTCTTTTTTTGACCCTTTTAGGAAACTGAAATGCATGAACTCAGTTCTGTGACTGAAAACTGAACTTGCTTAAATTACCTAGTGAACAAATGAATTTTAAAAAAGCTATGGGTCATAATGGCTTTTTCTTGCAGAGTTATTTAAAGATAGAGCATTGTTTTCTGTGTCTCTGCAAGCCTTACAGTAACACATGGAAAAGTTGAGACAAGGTCAGAAAATATCGTGTATTGTGAGAATACAAATGATTGCATGAGGAGTGACACTAAGTAGAATGTTCAGTGATTTTATGACAGACATTGCTTCGACTGGGTTGATCGGCAATGACATGACTAGACCATGTTTATGTGATGCTCTTCTTCTAGCTATGCTTAATGAGTGGTGAAATAATTCAGATGAATTCACAAATGAGTTTAATCTTCGAGCCAGCGGACTTAGAGCAGGCATCTCCAGCAACCGTCAGCAGGTAATGTGAAAGCATCCCAGCTTGAACTGTCCCACCTTGCACATATATTCCTATATCAAAGATGTTTGTTCTTTC
Organism: Manacus vitellinus; assembly: GCF_001715985.3. Taxonomy (NCBI): domain Eukaryota; kingdom Metazoa; phylum Chordata; class Aves; order Passeriformes; family Pipridae; genus Manacus; species Manacus vitellinus. The sequence continues at coordinate 10,601,535 of NW_021938949.1, forward strand.
CAGGTGTGGTATGATCTATATGGACCCACAACAGTTAGGTTGGAAGCCACTGAAGGATTCCTACCTGAAAACTCTGCCTCCAAACCTGCAGGAAGAACACCGAGCGCTGGTGCGAGACTTCATTTTTCACATGGGTCTAGTTTGGAAGATTGACTATAGGGTGACATTCACAGTTTGCCTACTTGAAGGCAGGCATACAGAGTCAGAACTTTTTTATTATTGTCATTAACAGCTTTTATCACCTCATTGCTTGCATAAATGAGAGCTCTTTGTGTTGTGTATTGTATGTCTTCAGTGTAAATGCAAATAAAATAGGTTTTGGTGAGAATCAGCTTTTAATCAAAATTTAAAATTCCTATTACTTGGCATCAAAGTCTAGTAAAAGAATTGGAATAATACTAGGATTGGAGCTGTAGAAGGCTTATTCATGTGATTTGACAAGACTCTTGTTGAGGTTTTGCAGGAAATTACGATCAAAAGAAGTACCAAGACTTGAAGAGCTCTATATGGACAGTTTTCTAAGCAAAGCAGGGATCTCCCTGGGCTGAGCTTCTGCTCTGCTGTCTGGATTAGTAACTGGGTAGATGCAACTTGTTGTCACCATCAAATAAGGATGGTGTGACTTTATAAAACATTTCACTACTGCTTCACACAAGTCCTTTCTTGATCTTCTCTCTGCCAACCTGGAGAATTTCTGATGCCTTATTTTTAATTGAGAGTGAATTGAGGGACAATGGGAAATGTGGTAAATCCTGAATTGTTATACATCCATCTCCTTTTCTCCTGGTAGGTCGATGACTTGTTTATGTGGCTAGTCCAGCCCTGTTTAGATTTTGTTTACCATCGTTGCAAAGCCATTGTACAAACATCCTCTATTCATCTGAGTTACAGCTTGATGAAACTCTATACTTGTCTGCTTGGTAAGTACCCTGAACCTTTTTCTTTTTATTTCGATTTTTCTTTTTTTCCCTGCCATATCCTGTGATAAAATGCAGGTTATCAGATGCAAGGAAATACCAAAAGAATTCTTTATTGTTGAGTTCATAGAACACACTCAGTGATCTCGATGATCAGTATTAGTAACAGTTCTTTGACCAGCATACAGAGCTTTCACATTTGGAAACTGATGTCATTACAAAACTGATATTCCATATGTTTTGCTTGCTGTTTGCTGGGATTGGAAGAAGAGAGTTAGGACCTCTTATAAATATTTTTTCTTCTAACTTTATTTTTATTTGTAAACAGTATTTTACACAGACAAGATCCTCACTTTGTAGATTGACTTTGTACCACTGAAGACAATTCTCTAACTTTATCTCAGAATACTTTTGCAAAAATGTATATTGCATTGGGATTTATGATTATTACTGGCATTTAACTAAAATCCAAAATATGTGTTTCAGATGAAATACATGGATCTGAGGAAGAGGAGCAGGAAGTCATGTCTAGTCAGCAAATCACCTTGTGGCTGCAGAGCCTTTTCCTTTTTGCTTTGGTGTGGACAGTTGGTGGGATCATTGATGCAGACAGCAGAAAAAAATTTGATTCATTTTACCGCAACTTGCTAATGGGAATGAATGAGGAAAACCCACGCCCTAAAAGTGTGAAGCTTACCAAAAACAATATCTTCCCAGAAAAAGGTGCTTCTTCATAACTGTACTTGCCTGGCCTTTTATAAAGCACTAAGAAAACTTGTCACTTTAAGGGAGAATAGAGTGCCTGGCAGATGTTAAGTCTGCAGCAGAGCCACCATCTGCCAAGCCTTGGCTGCACAGTTGGATGCTCTTTCCTGGCTCTTTTAACCAGGAGTAGCATATGCCTCCTGTTGTACTCAAACAGTGTTGCTGCATCTGACCTAAAATAATTTGGTGATGGTAATGGCAGTGGGGGGGTGAGGTGGGGGGTAAAGGGGGGTCTATCTTGTGTAGTAGAAAGCTTCTGTTATCTCACAGTGTTGGACATCTCACACTAAAATAACTGAAGTCTGTTATTTAATCAGTGAGTTTTCCTATGTTGTGTTTTTCAATTAACAGGGAATGTTTATGACTTCTATTTTCACAAGCATGGCAGTGGGCAGTGGCACATGTGGACGGAGTACATCACAAAAGAAGAGCAAGTCATCTCTCCTGGGGCTAAGGTTCACATTAGTATCTTTATAATAGAAAATAATTATTTGACTAAATGATTTAGAGGTATAATCAACTAGCTTAGCAAGGTCTGATCCTATTATATTAGGCTGTTTAATGATATTTCTGCAACATTTCATTAATCTCTGTAGGCTCCTTTTCACAGCTATGTCTGAATTCTGGTAACACTGATACTGAAAGTTCAGCACTGCAGGTGCATGTGGAGCCCTGAGGTTGCCTAATGGTTAAAATTTTGGTTCTGCTTTGTTTTCTAATAGCATCTGACATTGGGGAAACTATGGTGGGGAAAAAGCCAAAACCTGAATTTCCATTCCTTCTTTTTTTGTTTTCTGTGGTTGATCTCATGATATTATAGTATGAGTTACTTAGAGACAGCAAGCAAAGAGACTTATTGCTTCTTTGGGATATGGAGAGCAGTAGTGAGAGTAGAGGAGCAGAACTAAGCCATACTTTACTCTGCAGTTCTCCTTCCAGTCTTATATAATGTCTGTGAACCATAGGTAGTTTTGCTACTTACTGAATAAGCCCTGAACAAGAAGTAGGGCCATACTATCTACTAGAACCCCACACTATCTACTGTTATAGCCTAGGTTTTCAGAGAACAGAATTTTTAAAAAATGCATTTGTGCTACAGGATTCCTGGATTTGCTTGCAAATATTCCTGTTGATTGAGGTATCAGATGTTTGGTTTTCATGTGCTGTTTTACTTTCCTGGGTAACAGGTATCTGAGCTGACCATTCCAACAATAGAAACTGCCAGACAAATGTTTTTTCTTAAAACATATGTGGAACACAGTGTGCCTTTGCTTTTTGTGGGTCCCACTGGCACTGGAAAAACAGCTATAACAAACAATTTTCTACTAAAACTTCCAAAGGAAAAATACATCCCAAGTTTCATCAACTTCTCTGCAAGAACCTCTGCTAGCCAAACCCAGGATATTATTATGTCCAAGCTGGACAGAAGAAAAAAAGGAGTATTTGGACCTCCTGCAGGGAAAGAAGCTGTAATATTTGTGGGTAAGACATTTTTTCAGGGTTTTTTTTCTAATCATTTTAATTCTGGCTTTTGGCAAAGGAAGTGGTTCATTGAGACTACTAAATTTGGATTGCTTCAGTGCTCTTTGGCTTTTTTCAGGCACCCAAAGGATCATAATCCTAGAATTTCCTGAGTTGGAAGGGACCCCCAAGGATCACTGAAGGATTAGCACTGTCCCCTGCCAAGAGGTTCAAGTGGTGGTTGTCTTCAGAGTAGTTCTTAGAGTTTCAGTGAGACATGACATGAAATAAAACAAAATCACCAACCACACTAAGTTGAGCCATCACCCCTAATTATGCCTTGAGGTATAATGGCATTTGATTCTGGTTAGTTTAATGGGAAGCAAGAATAACAACATACAGCCTTTTTCTACCTCTAGTTCAGTTATTTTTCCTTCTTCGAAGAAAACTAAATTCCTAAACACTGAGACTTTTTTTATTCAATGTCCATGTTCTCCATAGATGACCTAAACATGCCTGAAAAGGAAGTGTATGGAGCCCAGCCAGCTATTGAGCTTCTCAGACAATTGATTGATCATGGTCACTGGTATGACAAGAAAGATGCATCCCAGATTAGTATCATAGATGTGCTCCTTGTTACAGCCATGGGTCCACCTGGGGGAGGCAGGAATGATATTACAGGTAGGAAATACCTTACTGTGGAAAGTGGTTATCTAGTTCATTGAAGTTAAGAGGTTCAGTTTTGCTGATGACAAATTCTACATTTATCTGTGACTGCTGGACCTACAGATACATTCACTGGCTGGGTCATTCCAAATGGAGTTCAAGTTCAAACCTGTGCCTTTTCCAGCAGTACCTTAATCAACATTAGACACAATGTTTTTAGTGTTGATTAAACTGTGAATGATGATTAAACCGTGATTTCTATTTCTTGGCAAAGAGAGGGAACACATCTTCTTGCAATTCTCTTCTGAAACTGTATCTCCTGCTGCTAAGATAGGCTGCCTGCATTTAATTAACAAGCATGTTACCTGCAAGGCCATCATTCCTGACACAGCACCGTAAGGAAAGTTATATTTTCTAATGAAAAAACTATGTAAATAAAAGCCCTAATGTAGCTGCACCTACACTGCTATAGGGCACTTCAGGCTACTTTGCTTTATATAAACACTGATGTAGGTATAACTGTATATGCTCTGAGAAGGCTTTATGAAAATAACTGTTCTGATACAGCTAAATTTGTAAAATCTACTAATGTATAAACTGATTCTTTTTAGGTGAAAGCCAATAACAAGGTACATGATTTTGTAAAGTTTTATTCTGTCACAATCACAGTCAAGAGGGCTGAAGTGAGCTGAAATTTGTTTAATAGAGGCCTTGCAATGAAGATGCATGTTTTACATATGCAAAACACTTATTCAAAGTGAAATACTGATATAGAACAGAAACATGTTTATATTTCTTCTGCATCACTGCTGGGGCAGAAATTTGCTGGAAACAAAATCATGTGGCTGGAGCCAGCTTCAAATGTTGTTGGTGGAGCGAGGTGGGAAAATATTTGGACATTTTAAATCTCTCTGCATCCTTCTGTTGTGTTACAGGACGCTTCACTCGGCACTTGAATATTGTGTCGATCTGCTCTTTCAACGATGACATATTAACCAAGATTTTTACTGCAGTCACTGACTGGCACTTCAGCAAAGGCTTTGACTCTTCATTTCTGAAGTAATGTGATCTGTTTCCTGTATCACCTTTGTCATCTTTTGTCCTGTGATTTATCTGCAGAAGTTAAAATTGTACCTCTTTTCCTTCTTAAGGCTGGGTAAGATGATGGTCCAGGCGACGTCAGTGATTTATAAAATGGCAGTTGATAATTTTCTCCCAACTCCTTCAAAATCCCACTATGTCTTTAATCTGCGGGATTTTTCCAGGGTTATTAAAGGAGTTTTACTCTGTCCACACACTCATCTGCAAGTAAGTTGTAGTTTAATTATGTTAAAATAAAAGAGAGCAATGGAAAAAAATAAATTATTTTTATAATAGTAAATATATAAGTAAATATCTCAATAAGTAAATATCTCAAAATACATGAACTATGATTTTAATAGGGTTACAAGTTTTAAAATCCAAATAGTCCCTGAATACCTTGTTATATATTTTCTGTCCATCTCTGAGGGAGAGAGCTGTTGTTTCGTTAATATTCTTTAATGTATTACAGTTGGACCCAGAGGTCCAAGGTCCTCCTGTTAAAACCTGTACATCAAGGTAGACAGTCCCCTCTCCTGAACTTGCAAACTTAATACACAAAGTGGGAAAAGACTCAGTATCTCCTTTTCACAATGGCAAGCTTATCATGAACAAGACTAAATAATTTAGCCCTGAGTTTGTCTGTTGTCACAAACTACAAATGAATACTAATAGATGTGTATGATTTTCACCCTTCTACTTTTTTCATCCATTTCCAGAAAAATGTCAGGTTAAAAGAGTATTAAAATTTTTATTTCTGCTGGGGGAATGTCTTTGGTGCAGAAACAGAACAAAACAGCCACAAGCTATTCAGGAGAAATCTTAGCCAGGAGGAGTTTTGAGAAGGGATTGAGTTAGAGCTCACGAGCCATATCTTGGAAGAATGGGGAGATTTGATACAGTAGAGAAAAAAGCCTTGACATAAGAGTCCCAGTTTGTGTTGGCAGGAAGGATGAGATGGTAACTAGGTGAGGAATCCAGTTAGGTTGGCAGATGCTGAGCCATGTGCTGAATGGCTTGGAATTGAAAGATTCCCACTGAGTTTAGTACAAGGTATAGCAGGGTCCAGATGGACATTTCTAACCTTTTCTTTTTGAACAAATCCTGCCTGAGCTATATTTACCTGTTTTCTCATATTTACGTTTTCAGGATGGAGACAAACTGATCAGACTTTGGATTCATGAGGTTTACAGAGTTTTCTATGATCGCTTAGTTGATGAGGATGACAGGAAGGTATTCTTTCAGATGGTACAAGATACAACATTAAATAGCTTCAAGCAGAACTTTAATAAGGTATTTTTGGGTAATGTGCTGGGACCGAGAATGAGACTGATACCTTTTCAGAAATACTTAGACATTGAGATTAAATTAGTATTGGAGACATTTTGAATTATTTCAAACAGTGCATTTAAAAAGTGTGGACCATCTCCTATTCAGCACTGAGTATTATACATGTTCTTAGTCAAGTTAATACAAATGACTTCTTATCAAAATGATTCATAACTTCAAAAGTATTCTGTGTTGGTACAGAGGACCAACTGGAATGGAATAAATGTCTTGCACAGCTTTTATCTGTGCTTTTACTGAAGTTAATTATTTGAATAAGGCAATGAATGTAGTGGGTACATTTCTGAGAAGCCTTTTGGGAACTTGTCCTGTATTTGACAGCAGTAGCTCTCTGTGAGGTGTGCATATGTGGAAACTTGCATGTCAACCTACAGTATTCTTTCCCAGACTAGGGTAGTAACTAGAATAGTGGAAAACAGTGCTTTCCACAGTAGCAGTACTATACAGATAAAGATTATTATGACTTCAAGGAAAATAATTCTCTAACAGATAGAATTATCTGTTGATTCTTGTCTGTTCCCTAGGTGCTGAGCCATCTCTCACCTACTGGAAAAGTCACTGATGATAATATTCGCAGCCTGTTCTTTGGAGACTATTTAAAGCCCAGCAGTAGTGTAAAAGTATATGATGAAATCACAGACTTAAAGCAGCTGACAAGCGTGATGGAATACTACCTGGAGGAATACAACAATGTCAGCAAAGCACCAATGTCCTTGGTCATGTTCAAGTTTGCTATTGAGCATATCTCCAGGATATGCAGGGTATTGAAGCAGGACAATGGGCACCTGCTGTTGGTGGGGGTTGGCGGGAGCGGCCGGCAGAGCGCGACCAAGCTGGCCACCTTCATGAATTCCTTTGAGCTCTTTCAGATTGAAATCACCAAGTCCTACGGAGTCAATGAATGGAAAGATGACATTAAACAAGTCATGCTGAAAGCAGGTGTTGGAAACACCAACGTGTCCTTTTTGTTCTGTGATAATCAAATAAAGGATGAATCGTTTGTGGAAGATATCAACATGCTTTTAAACACTGGTGATGTGCCCAATATCTTTGCAGCAGATGAGAAGGCTGAAATTGTTGAGAAAATGCAAGGTGCAGCAAGGATGGAGAACAGGAAGATTGAAGCCACTCCCCTTGCTATGTACAGTTTCTTTATTGAAAGGGTGAAGAAAAATTTGCATATTGTTTTAGGTGTGTATTCAGTATGTTTTTTCTTAGAATGTTTTTATTTAGGTTTGGGTTTTTTTTTCTGCTTCTTAACTGCAAACAGATTCAGGTAACAACCATGATTTTATTTTTGTAGCCATGAGTCCTATTGGAGATGCATTTCGGAATCGATTACGGATGTTCCCTTCACTGATAAACTGCTGCACCATTGACTGGTTCCAAACCTGGCCTACAGATGCTTTGGAAATGGTTGCTAACAAGTTTTTAGAGGATATTGAACTCAAAGATGACATTAGAAAAGAGTATGAGTTTATCTGTCAAGAAACATATGAAGCAAATATTTTTTCCCCTGTCCCCCATGCCCACAGCATATTTGACCAGGAAACTGTCCTTATAAATGGGCAAAGCTAAGCCAAATCTGGGATTTCAGTGCAAGTCAAAGATACTCAGATGTATATATCTGATGTTTCTTAGAAAGGAGTCAAAAATATTTCTAATAACAGGGAAAATACATCTCTGCCTCCCTAAGACTAATTTGATTTCATAACCTTAGAGTAATTTTCTGATAGTTAACATATAGACAGACTGTACTTTCGAAGTAATGTGGAAAAATTTTCTCTAGGGTTGTGTCACTGTGCAAATATTTCCAAGAAAGTGTGAGGGAACTCTCTGTCAGCTACTACGCGACACTGCGAAGACACAACTACGTGACACCAACTTCCTACGTTGAATTGATTCTTACCTTTAAGAGTCTGCTGAATAAAAAAAGGGAAGAAGTTGACATGATGAGGACTCGTTATCTTGTGGGACTTGAAAAACTTGATTTTGCATCTTTACAAGTAAGTTTCAGATGAAAATGCTGAATATGTGCCGTCTGTGTGGTTAAAACTTACAAAAATAATACTAAGTAAATTTGCTCTTCACTGTGTTCATGATGGTATTAATAGTTTTCTATAGAAAGCCAGCAGGAAAAGTTAGATTACTGCCTAGCCACTTTAAGGAATTGTGATCTCTAAATTTGAATTATAGCTCTTAATAGAATAACCCTTATAAATGTCATCATTTTCTCAAAACCTTATATGGAGAATCCATAGCACAGCATCTTAGTGCCTAATACCCTTTTCAAAATAGGGGAGAAATTGAAGAATGTTGTAAGACAATAATAAACATTAATTCCTGAGTAGATTCCTAGGAAGAAGTTGATCAGTTCCAGATAAATAACCCACTTTTCCAACCCATGTGATCCAGGGATTGATCTTTCCAAGATGCAAAGTAAAAGGGCTTCCAGATACTTTTTGAAGGAAGAACATTCAGTTTGCAGCTGTTGCTGTCACCAACTCTTGTTTCCTTCCAGGTTTCTTTTGGATTTTGTTTTCCACATGTGCAGTAATGGATTATTTGGGGATTTCACAAACTGAAACTGACTGTGAGGAATAAATAGAATTAATCCATTTATTTCTCATTATTGAAATGAAGTGGATCTTTAAAAAGCAAGTGTATTGCATAGATTATGATAAAAATACATTTAAAAATCTATTCAGTTAAATAAAACAACTCTTAGTAAAAATAAACTGGAGAACTATTAATAATTCTTTAGATCAAATGTCCCTTTTTAGATTGTATTAATATAGTGTCTTCTGATATTTCTTCCGAAGACATCATGATGTGAAATGCAGGCAATGTTTACACAGATCTTTTCTTGACTTCCTGTTACATTCATCAGGTTGCAGAGATGCAGAAAGAACTGACTGCCCTTCAGCCTGAACTGATTGAAACTTCTGCTGAAACAGAAAAAATGATGGTCAAGATTGAAAAGGAAACAGTTGAAGTAGATGCAATAAAGGAAGTCGTGTCAGCAGATGAAAAAGAGGCCAATGATGCAGCTGCTGTTGCCCAAGGCATTAAGGTAGAGCACAGGGGCCTGAGCTTGGAGCTGGATGGGTTCTGAATAAATGGGAGCTGTGATGATGTGTTAATGGGCTGAGCCAGTTCTTAAAGTAACAAAGTTGCAAGAGATGATGAATGACATGTTCCTAATACAAACAGGGTAAATTTTGGCTGTTTGGAGAATGACTGCATCTCACAGTGCTGCATAGCTTCCCTTTCTAGTCCACATTCCAAAAACTGTAGAGCTCTTGCTTCTGTACTAATATATCCTCATTTTCAACAGATTGAATAATGAGTTTATACTGTCTCCAGGCCCAAAGACAGTTCATTTAGAGTGAGCTGAGGTAATTTGGCACAGTGCTGTAGGGAGCTCTGTTAAGCATAACTTCAGAGATAATGCCATAGCCAGATGTCTATAACAGAATTTCCTGTGGGAAGCTCCAGGATTCCTCATTTTTTTTTTATGACTAATTGGAAATGTCAGTGATAGATAAGATAGATAACTACTGAGATCTGAGTATAAGATAAAGAATTTAAGCTACATCCATTTTTCACCTGATGAGCGCTGTAAGATTTAACTAAGAACAACTGTATCTAACCTTTATTTTAATTCTTATTGCCAGACCAGAGAGACAGTTATCTTGAAAGCTTGTGTGGCTTTTTCAGCTGTCCATTCAGATTATGGAAGTTACTGATTTCTCTACAAACCTTCTCCCTTTAAACCGTGCAGTCAAATTGTGAAAGTAGTTTTCTCTTCAAGAAACACAATGTTGTGAAGAATCTCTTTATTGGGTACTTAACAAGAGAGAAGGTTCTCTGGAGCTGTGTGGGGTAATCAGGCTGCAGACCTGGTATTGGATGAAGCTTTACAGGTTTCTGCCCAATGTCTGCCCCACAGGACGAATGTGAAGCAGACCTTGCTGAGGCCCTGCCAGCTCTGGCTGCAGCACAGGCAGCTCTTGATACCCTGAATCCTTCAGACATCTCTCTTGTGAAATCCATGCAGAATCCACCTGGTCCTGTTAAGCTCGTCATGGAGAGTATCTGTATCATGAGGTCAACTAAACCAGAGAGAAAACCTGACCCAAGTGGCAGTGGTAACGATGTGGCTTTTGTTATCCCTGCACTAGGAATGAGTGGGGTACTGCTGTGGTGTGCTGGTGAAGTGCTTCTGGTGTGAATGCAGCCACGTGCACATGCACTCAAAGTGCATTTTGGCAAGCGGTGATTTACAAGTACACTGAATAGCTAAGGCTGCTTTGGCCATGGTCACATACTGCCCTGGCTCAACACTGTTGTATAGGCTTTATAAATGTGATCCCAGTCACCAGCACAAAGTCATCTCTTCAACTTACTTTGACCTAGTCTTGAGTTTTGCATTGCCTGGAGGAACTCGGGGAGCTGGAGATGTGCTGTACACTATTCACCTCCATTTCCCCCTGTAATTCCTGCTTCCAGACTATCAGTTATGCTGGGAGGCAGAATTCTAGTTATACCCCTGCCATAGGTAATGACTCTAACAAGCTTTTTATGTGTAGTTTATGTTGTTATTGTGGGATTGCACAGAATTTGTAAGGTGAGAAAGAGACCTTTTTCTTTCACTTTTCTTCTACCTTATACCTTTACAGTTCAACCCTTCATAACTGAAAATAAGAATTCTATAAATGCCTTTCATCCAAAACTGTCTTATCTCGGTTAGGAAGAAATACTTTCACATAGTTACTGATTTATCTAATAGACTATGCTAAGAAAGACTATATAGTAATTTGTTTCCCTTAATGTGCTTGGTTGATTTAGAATTATTATGCAATTAATAAATATTACATTGGTTAGTGATGCTGAAGCTCCTGTCTGAATTCCTTTAGGTAGTGATTTTCCCAAACTATTTAACAGTCTTTGCATAGTAAAATTCCATTGCAAAATCATTGATGTTAATTCTTCATATTATGTTTCTAAGTATTCTTTTCAGTTTGAACGTGCATGTACTAAGCCTGATTTTAGTCTCATTTGCAATATAGGTAAAATGATTGAAGACTACTGGGGGCCAGCTAAGAAAATTCTTTCAGATATCAAGTTCCTTGAGAAATTACAGAAATACGACAAGGATAATATTCCTCCCGCTATAATGAAGAGAATTAGAGAGAAGTTCATTGGTCACGCAGATTTTCAGCCAGATGTGGTAAAAAACGTCTCCTCTGCCTGTGAAGGACTTTGCAAGTGGGTGCGAGCCATGGAGGTGTACGACCGCGTGCAGAAGGTGGTCGCCCCAAAGCGTGAACGTCTGAAAGGGGCAGAAGAAGTACTGGAGGTTCAAATGCAGAAGTTAAGAGTGAAACAAGCAGCGCTGAAGGAGGTAGTCGATCGCCTTCAGGCTTTGCAAGATGAGTTTGACAAAATGAACAACAAGAAGAAAGAACTAGAGGATAATATTGAACGCTGTTCCCAAAAGCTCGTGAGAGCCGAGCAGCTGATTAGTGGTCTGGGTGGAGAGAAAGAGAGGTGGACAGAAGCTGCACGATTGTTGGGAATTCGGTACACGGACCTCGTGGGAGATGTGCTGTTATCATCGGGAACTGTGGCGTATTTGGGAGCCTTTACTGTCGATTACCGCCTCAAGTGCCAACAGCAGTGGCAGGTTCTGTGCAGTGAGAAGAACATCCCGTGCTCCAGTGATTTTAGCTTAAGTAACACGTTGGGGGATCCCGTCAAAATCCGGGCATGGCAGATTGCTGGATTGCCAGTTGATTCTTTTTCTGTTGACAATGGTATAATTGTTTCCAACTCAAGACGATGGGCTTTGATGATAGATCCCCAAAGGCAAGCTAACAAGTGGATAAAAAATATGGAGAAAACTAACAAGCTGTCAGTTATCAAGTTATCTGACACACATTATGTGAGGACATTAGAAACTTCTATTCAGCTTGGAACACCAGTCTTGCTAGAAAATATTGGTGAAGAGCTAGATGCTTTCATAGAACCCATTCTATTGAAACAAACATTTAAACAACAAGGAGTAGAATACATGAAATTAGGGGAAAATATAATTGAATATTCAAGAGACTTCAGGTTTTACATGACAACCCACTTAAGAAATCCTCATTATTATCCTGAGGTGGCTGTGAAAGTTTGTCTACTCAATTTCATGATTACACCTTTGGGTCTTCAGGACCAACTTCTTGGAATTGTAGCTGCAAAGGAAAAGCCTGAGCTAGAAGAAAAGAAAAATCAACTCATTATAGAAAGCGCAGCCAACAAGAAACAACTAAAAGAAATAGAAGATAAAATCCTGGAGGTCCTTTCCCATTCAGAAGGAAACATCTTAGAAGATGAAACAGCAATTAAAATTTTGTCTTCATCCAAAGAGTTATCTGAAGAAATCTCTGAAAAGCAAAAAATTTCCTCTTTAACTGAGCAGGAAATAGATTCTACTCGAATGGGGTATAAGCCAGTTGCTGTTCATTCAGCTGTTGTCTTCTTCTGCATCTCTGACATGGCAAACATTGAGCCTATGTACCAATATTCATTGGTTTGGTTCATTAACTTGTATGTTCAGTCTATTGCTAAAAGCAAAAAGAGTGGAAATCTAGAACAGAGAATTAAAAATATAACTGATCATTTCACAGTAAGCATCTATAACAATGTCTGTCGTTCACTGTTTGAAAAGGATAAGGTGTTATTCTCCTTCCTTCTGACAGTAGGCATTATGAAGGGAAAAGGCCAAATAGATGATGAGGTTTGGCGTTTCCTGCTGACAGGAGGTGTTGCTCTTGACAATCCTCACCCCAATCCGGCTCCAGATTGGCTGTCTAACAAATCATGGGCTGAGCTCGTCCGTGCATCTTGCCTGAAAAACCTCCAGGGACTTATGGAACACATGAGAGACAATTTTTCCAAGTGGAAGCCAATCTATGACTCTGTCAAACCCCACGAAGAAGCCTTCCCAGATGCGTGGAGCAGACTGACGGGGTTGGATCGCATGGTTATTCTCAGATGTTTGCGACCCGACAAAATTATCCCGGCAGTGCAGATGTTCATTGTGGAAAATATGGGAAGGACATTTATTGAACCACCCACATTTGATCTTGGGAGAAGTTACAGTGATTCAAATTGTTGTGCCCCTTTGATTTTTATATTATCACCAGGTGCCGATCCTATGGCAGGTGAGATTGGTATTAAAAATATCTTTTTTTATCTGGTTAAATGTCACTGAGTATGACTAAACTGATAATAGGCCCCTTCATTTGATCCTTAAAGTGTCTTTAAAGTACAATACAGCAATGATGGAATATCAAACATTTGCATCTGCCCATATATAAACAATGATAATAAATTTGTTAGAGAGTGGGATGAATGTAGTGGTGATGAAATGTCTCAGTGTCTGAGCTGCAATTTAGGGATCTACCAGATTGTAGCCTCCAGACCAGTTTATAATTTATACTTTCATTACAATTCTTTCAGTGGGTGTTGGAGGCTTGCCCCACTCTTTGTTGCAACCCCTCCTCCAGAAAATTTCCTCCCTCTTAGTTACTAATTAAATGGTGTATATGGCCACACTTGAAACACATTTGTTAAATGTCCTTTAAAGTATAACCACCCAGTTTATTTTTAAATCTGGTTTTCTGCCAAAGGAATTGTAATATGGAACCATACCATAAGGATGTATTTCCAGAAGGTACTGGTTTTGCTAGCAAAGCTGGAGGGCTATTTTTAACCAGATCTAATTTTCAGCTCAACCCCCATAAACAATTGTACCCAGGCAACAGGGAGAGTCAAGAACCATAGTGCAGGCTGGAACTGAACTCTTGGGGCCAAGGGAGAGGACAGCCATTGCCATTTAACCTGCCTAGTTTTTGCTTTGAGGTTTTTTTTTTGTAATACCTTATACCCCTAAATTTTAGTACATGCCTCAGAAACAGACTGATACAGCATTTGATACTACTGGGTTGTTGAGGTGGTTTTGTTTGGGTTTCTTTAATTACGATATGTGTTGACTTTTGTCCCTTTATTTTCATTATAAAAATGATTAATAGAACATATTCTACTTTCTAATAGACTTTGTCTTTGTTTGCATGTATGAAACACTTGCCATCACAGGTTTACTAAAATTTGCTGATGATGTCAGCATGGGAAGTACAAGCATTCAGACTGTTTCGCTTGGACAGGGCCAGGGCCCAATAGCAGCAAAAATGATTTACCAGGCTATTACTGATGGAACCTGGGTAGTGCTGCAAAACTGCCATCTTGCAACTAGCTGGATGCCTGCCTTGGAAAAAATCTGTGAGGAAGTTATAGTGCCTGAGAATACCAATGAAAAGTTCAGGTAGGAGTTTCAGTGTTTTGCACATTTTAATGGGAGTATTTCTTGTTTGCTGAGGACACTACAAAAAAGAAATTAAACTACTTTTGTGTGAATGACTAAGAATATAATTGATTATGTGTAGCGATAAAATAAAGATCCATAATTAAATGTCATCTTTTCTACCTGTCCAATATAATCTACTTCATGCCTGCATTTCAGAACAAAGTTAGATGTTATCATCCTAGTTAAGCAAATAGTAGAACTTTGTCTTCTATGATCAACACGCAGGATTTGTCAGTATTAATGATTTTTTGGTAATGTGCTTTTTGAACTTCTTTTTAGGTTGTGGTTAACAAGTTATCCATCAGAAAAGTTTCCTGTTAGTATCCTCCAGAATGGCATTAAAATGACAAATGAGCCCCCGAAAGGTGTTCGAGTGAACCTGCTCCGATCGTACCTGAATGACCCCATCTCCGACCCCGTGTTCTTTGGCAGCTGCCAAAAGCCAGTGATGTGGCAAAAACTTCTGTTTGGCCTTTGCTTTTTTCATGCTGTTGTACAGGAAAGGAGAAACTTTGGCCCATTGGGTAAGGTTTAGATTATTTTGCAGTTTGTTTCAAAAAAGATTAGTGGAGTTGAAATGCATCGTTGGGGTCTCTCTGTAAGAAGGCAGTATTGTTAGCAGTGTTATAAGAGTTTAAAAGTTGTTATTTGCAGGAATTCTTTTTCAGGCAAAGCTACTCTTGAATCTACTAAAAGTATTACCCGGGGGAGAACCAGAAAGTACCGTTTTTCCAAAAATTACATTAAATTATAGCTTACTAAATTATCAATTTATTACTGTAGTTTTCACTAACAATCAAATCCAGTTCCAGTTTTAAATTTTTGTAAGGAAAGATGTGCCTTCTTCAATTCTGCTTTTGTTGTTATGTTATGCATACTTTGTTTTATTGAAGTCAGTGCATACTCAGTGTGAAACAAATTTATGTAGCTGCAACGTGTTGTTCATAAGACAGCAATGAAAAGAGGTGTATCATGAGATTCGTGCTTCAGCTTTTTCTGTAATCTTGACACATGTGGAAAACTCTATAGAATTTCTGCATGACAAATAGAACTTATGGAATTATAGATTCCAATTTTATAACACTATAAAGTTTATGCTCTCCACTGGTGCACATGAAGTTCTCAGTCTTCCAGCTGAGTCTGTCTTCCTCATAACAGGTTGCTGTTATTATTTTGACTGAAAGCCACTGTCATTATTTTAATAGGCAACTGTTTAAATAAACACTAAGCTGCCAGTATGAAGACACTCATATATTGCTATGAAGTAAAAATAGAATTTTTGAAAGTGACAAAGAGGCCATTTTCAAAAGCAACATCTACTGCTTAATGGGACCAGCTATCTGGGGGAAGCAGGATAGTTGCAGCAATAGCCCTATTTTTGATTTGCACTAGGGTATAGGTTTTCTGAAGGATTCTCTTATCTGGAGTATGTTCCTGTTTGCTTGTTTGTTTTATTGCACTGTTACTCTGAATGTCATACACAAATAGTATTAATAGATGGGCAGGTTGATGAAAAATTGGAATCAATAAATGAATTAAAACTCCTGTTTTCATTGTGTCCAGATAGCAACAGATTAACTGAAAGTACCAAGCCAGTAAAATATCATTTTCAGGAGAGTGTGATGTCAAAATGCCTATGTTTGTTTATGTTTTAATTACATAGAATGATGATAATAGTGCCTTAGGATACAGTATTGTTATGGAGTCCTATTGTCCCTCGTGCAGTACACAGCCTGGTATTCCAGGGCTCTTCTAGGTATGTCTGGCAGATGATATCTTCAGCTCTGTGTAGCAGTGTGGTCCCAATACCATCATTTCCTGAGCCCAGCTGTCAGTGCAGTGCACCACTGCCCTGTGTATCTTTTCTGAATTGAACAGGTTGGAATATTCCATATGAGTTCAACGAATCTGACCTCAGAATAAGTATGCAGCAGATCCAGATGTTTCTGAATGAATATGAAGAAATCCCATTTGAAGCTCTGACCTATCTAACAGGTACATGCACTACATCCTCTCCTGTGTTGACTTTGCTGGGCATTTTCAGCTGGTACAGTGACAAACTCGTGAGTTCCTGACAAATCGAGTGGATTCCACTCAGGTTTATTTTCTTGGCCCTCCACATACAATTGGTTGTTATTGGTGGATGCTGGAGTTGAACTGTCCTTGGAGTTGGATCCCAAACCCTCAGTTGCTGTTTTGACTTGTATATAGGTAGAAGAATTACTAATGGCCCAGCAAACCTTCTGGTCTTTGCTTCATTTACATCAAGTAAAAATGTCGATGGCCTCTGATTCACCTTTGCTGATCAATGTGAGCCTGACACAGTAAACTTTGGCAGTTTACCAGAGGATGTGATAATAGTCATGAGTTTTAAAGCAGGAGGTGTTGAGCTGTGTAAATAACTTGGTTGCTGTGGCTATTCAGTAAGATAAGATGCTTTTTGGCACCTCCTTTGTCAGCCTTGTCATTCCTTATTTTTGTTTATAGATCTGGAGCTTTGGAGCTTCAGTGTACCAAACTTACACATTATTGCAAAACAGTTTTTATTTGTTCATTTAGTTTCAGTTTTTTTGTCCTTGTTTTCTTTGTCCTTTCCCAGGGGAGTGTAACTATGGAGGTAGAGTGACAGATGATAAAGACAGGCGTCTTCTCCTGTCCCTTCTGTCCATAGTCTATAACAAGGATATAGAGCAGGACAAATACATGCTCTCAGCTGGAGGTGACTACTACATACCACCACATGGCCCATATGAGGTAAGAAGAAAATAGGTGTAAATTCTCTCTGAATTTTTGGGAAGGAACTTACCTACACTATACTTTGATATGCTGAATACAACAAATTGAAAATAAACCCCATAAGATCACAAAGCCAGGCCAGAACATATCTAATGTATGAAATATGAATCTGGTATTTAATATCTACCACACCCCAATGGGGACATAGTGACCATCTAATATTCTGCCATTTGTTGATGCAAAGAGCCACCCCTGTGCAGGTTTCCAGTACAGTCCTAGATAGTCAGTAGGAAGCTACAGGAATTCATAGGGTACTTCTGTACCCTCTTGCACCACTTTTGCCTTGAAAGCAGTGGTCAGGAGGAAGAGGTGGAATGACAGGTATATACTCAGTTTTCATCCCCTTTTTCCCTTTTAACAACTGCATAAAGATAACAAATGTGCTCAAATCCCACCTATTTGTGTAGCCCACAGTTGTAGGGGTGACACATACAGCATCCTACCCTGTTCTGTGACTGCTGCCAGCACTCCTTGGATATTTCTAATGTACTTTCCTTTTTCTTGCCACTTACATGAGGGTGGTAATAACAAATCCTCCATAAGTCTCTGAATCACTCAAAACTTTTATATTTATCTCTGTGGATTGTGTAAGTCAGTCCCTGGATATGTTTAACAGGGAACTACTGTGTTTGGTTGTAAATGGGAAGGTTCTGTCCAAGTTGGATATACCAAGTGTTTATGAATTTTGCATTGTGTGATGTCTGGTATCTGAATGTTTGCTTTACAGTCTTACATTGAATACATACGAAGTTTGCCAATTATAACACACCCTGAAGTGTTTGGACTTCATGAAAATGCAGACATCACCAAGGATAACCAGGAGACTAACCAGCTTTTCCATGGAGTGCTCCTGACTTTGCCTAGGCAAGCAGGGGGAGGTGGCAAGTCCCCTCAGGTAACTGGGGAAGAAAGATGAACTTGCACTCTGGAAAGGTGCCCTTTCCTGTCATCTCTAGGCAATTGTTAAACTATGACATTTAATTCCAGTCTGCAAATTCTAATGATGGAAATTCATGCACTGCCTGACTTCATCCAGCACTGGTTGTATGACCATCCCTGCTATTCTCACTAGGGAACAGAGTCCAGAGTGCCAGGAAATTAGATCAAGTCATTCAGCCATCAGGCAAGGAGTATAAGCCCATTGGAGGCAGAAGTTGTCTTCCTGGTGAAGTCTGTGCTACAATGTCTGTAATTACTCATTGAATGCTGGGTTTTTGAGATGTGATTTTTTGCTTCCCCTTTGCTGCTTCACTTTCTACAGTCCCAAACACGTCACTGTGTTTGAGGCTTATGTGGCACAAAGGGGGGCAGTTTGACAGGATGGACACAGACCTCCCTGTCATCCTCCCCTCTGTGGGACTTGGTTGTGAAGGTGCTGGGAATTTCTTCATCATGTCCTGGCAACTCAAGCCAAATCCATGCCCCTTTGAGCTATAGATAAATGACATTTCAAGCCTCTCAGATTTGACATCCTATATTTTATACACAAGTGGATTCCTGAAAAGTGGAATTAATGGAGCCTCTTATCTGCAGGGTTGTCTAATGACAATGTTCTCTGATGTCTAAGATGCTGTAAGTGAAGCTTCTTTCCTGGCTGGGGTATTCGTGTGGTCTTCCCATAATTTCCCCTGTGCTGCATGCTTTGTCTTTTCCTTCATTGTGGCAGTAATAGGATTATACTTGTCTGTCCTTCTGCCAATTTCCTTAGAAGTCACATAAAACCTTTTTGCAAATAAAACCAAAATTGCTAACAAATTTAAATGTATTGAGAAGGAAAAAGGAGCCTGCAGGCACATGTGGAGACTGGCAGACAGGATAATGCTCAAAGCAAGTAAGAGCATGTAAGCACTATATCTCTAGAAAAATGGACTAAAATAGCTATGTGGTTGTGCAGAAAAAAATACAAAATCTATAGTATTTTGTGGAATTTATTCAATAAAAATATGGGGGGTGGAAAAAGGAATATTCCTTATTCACTGCAAACTTGTGATTTCAGGAAATTGTTGAAGATTTGGCACAGGACATCCTATCCAAATTACCAAGTAGCTATGACATGGAAGAGGTTATGAAGGCATACCCAGTACTTTATGAAGAGTCCATGAATACAGTTCTCAGGCAAGAACTAATTCGATTTAACAGGTAAGGCTCAGTGTTTTGTGTAGTACTGCCAATACCGAAATATGCTTGTGTTCATCAGTACAGGCCTTAAACAGTTATAAGCTTTTACAAGACAGTTTTTTTAACATGTTATATTCTGCTTTGGGTGAATCTTTTAAAAAGACTTGAAAGCTGCAGCTGAGTACCTGAATATAGAAACTGTACATGTATTCTTGGGAGTATGAACTTAAATCAGATTTGAACTTGTTGTGACAAGGTAAGGCAGCCTACTTTATTCTTTGTCAGTGATAGCCAATATTCACAGCACACTATGTCAGTGTTACAAGCTTTAAACCTCTGGCCCCTAATTTTTCCTTGTTTAGAGTGGAAGTTTTCATTGTCTTTTATTTCTCTGTGTGTGTTTTTTCTTTGTTTGCTTTTCTAAAGTTAAGTAAATGTTGTGATAACTACAGGTGAGAGAAGGAATTTCTGACAGGACATTGATGACAGTTTCTTTGTTTCAATCTGAAGGCTGACTGAAGTTGTTCGGAGCAGCCTCATTAATATAGGCAAAGCCATTAAAGGCCAAGTGTTGATGTCTTCTGAACTTGAAGATGTTTTCAACAGCATGCTAGTGGGAAAAGTGCCATCAATGTGGGCTGCCAAATCCTATCCATCACTGAAGCCACTGGGAAGTTACGTGTCCGATCTCCTCTGTCGTTTGATCTTCTTCCAGGTATGCTGAGCTGGACTGACAGGGTGCTGTAGTTGAAAGCTGAGTGGGTACAATGTGTATCAGTGCTGTCCTCACTCAGCAGTACTCTGAGAGCTCCAGGTTGTGAACTACTCACACATACACTGCATTAAAAGCACTGGAATTAGCTGGGCAATTGCTCAGCAGGGTGAGTTGGGAGTATAATCCCTGGGTGCTAATCCAGTGCTGCTTTTGATAGTTCCCATTTTTCTATTTCTAGAAGATTCATTTTAATTGGCATTGATGTCTTAACAACTTCCCTGCTCAAAGGGAACTGGGTGTGAGAATGCTTTGGAAACAGTGCATAGCAGGCACTATTAAATTTTATATATGTGACTGTAAATCTCTTCTCTTTCAATTTGAACAAAAAGTGACACTACTTCCAGACACTTTTTGAACAGCTGTTTTGTTCTGAACTCACCCTTCCATTATTTGTCTTGCTCTCACAGCACATCCTTTTTCTGGTGAATTGGCACAGTGAAGACACAACTGTACTTTTTTTCTTACATTTGTTTTTTCTCTCCATATTCAGGATTGGGTCGACAATGGGCCACCCACAGTCTTTTGGCTCTCAGGATTCTTCTTCACTCAGTCTTTTTTGACCGGTGTTTTACAAAACTATGCCAGAAAATACACCATCCCAATTGACCACATTGGATTTGAATTTGAGGTAAGACAAATGCAGAAGAATTTTGGTTTTCTTGAACAGCTTGAAACATGTTATAGGGCAGCAAGAAATAGTCTTCAGATGAAAAGAGATTTTATTTAAAGGAGAAATTTCAGACTATCACTTACAGGATTTAATATGCTACAGGTAAAAACAAAATCAAGCAATGGTTTAATCATTTTAGGTGATGAAGGAGGAGCACACAATGGAGAAAATGCCACAAGATGGGGCTTATGTGAGAGGCCTTTTTTTAGAAGGTGCACGATGGGATAGAGAATCCTCATTAATTGGAGAATCACTACCAAAAATCCTTTATGATCCTTTGCCCATAATCTGGCTGAAACCTGGAGAAAGTTCCAAATTTCTTCATATGGACATCTATTCGTGCCCTGTATACAAGACAAGCGCAAGAAGAGGTGTCTTATCCACCACTGGCCACTCAACCAACTATGTTCTCTCCATTGAACTCCCTTCAGACAAGCCCCAAAAACACTGGATAAATCGAGGTGTGGCAGCTCTGTGCCAGCTGGATGACTGAGAGGATCCAAGTCAAAACACATTTTGTTATTGTAAAGATATACTTTACTCCTCAATGGCTGCATGGTTTGTTTTTTTTATGAAATTGGGCCTAAAGAGTTTTGATGCTGATTTTAATGGGAATCTACTTCACAGCTCCTGCAAATAAGACTCTGTGGATTTGCCAGCCACTCCTGTGTCTCAGGAGTATGTAGGGCAAGGAGGGAGGAGGTGAGAATATTCTGTTGTCAACATATAAAATCAATCCTCATCTAGAATGAACTGCCAGAGCTATATCATAAAACTATAGTCATTCCTCGATGATGTGTCTCAGAATTTCCATGGAAAACGTCTAGACAGCACATGTATGGGGAGCCTGCCGTTTCTCAGAACAGTATGCTTGTCTCATAATTTTTTAACTTTTTTTTTTTTAATTTCATTATGATTTTACTGCATATCCCAGGTACCTGACAAAAGGAACTGTTTCCTTTCTCCCATAGTCTCACTTTACTTCCTTCCAGTCAGCAGCCAAGCCCCACACAGCCACTAATTACCCCCCACAGCAGTCAGGGAGAGAACTGGAAGGGTAAAAGGGAGAGAACTCTTGAGTTGAGATAAAGGCAGTTAAATAGGAAAATCAAAAGCCATGTACACATGCAAAGCAAAAAAAAAAGGAATCGATTCGCTGCTTCCCATGGGCAGGCAGGTGTTCAGCCACTGAGCCCTGCTCAGCAATAACAAAAACATTTCTATATTATCAATCCTGTGCTCAGCACAAATCCAAAACACAGCTCCATGCCAGCCACTGCGAGGAAAATTAACTCTATCCCAGCCAAACCCAGCACACTTCCTCATCCTGCTCACTTGCATATTGGGCTAATGAGCGCCTGAAATTTTGTACTTGTTTAAGCCCTTTCATCAGAGAAGCTCAAAGTAGCTTGCAAGCATTAATTAAAAATAAAATAGCCTGAACATCTTCAAAGAGCTGTACAGTCATTAACTAAACCCCACAGCATGCCAAGAAGGTTCTAAAGATGCATCATTAGACTTGTTGTGTACATGGTACAAGAGAAACACAAAGATCAAGGCAGACATTTAAGAAAACACACACTGCATAAATATCCACTAATTTGGGGTCATGTACTTTTTTCATTCCCAGATTGTAGCATTTTAATGACTTGCTCAAGGCCTCACAAAGTCAGAGATGCAGCCATCATTCAGCAATTCCCAGTATCCTGCTACAAGCATTAAGGGATGCTGCTGCAACTCTTTAAAACATAAAGTTCTTGTCAGAGGAATTTATCTGCTGTGTTGTGCTTAGCTGTGACAGGTGACAACAGTGTTCATTATTGTTTTATTAACCATTGGCTTGTTTTATACAGATATTCATAAAATAGTAACTGTTAAGAATGGTAAGCCAGGAGTGTTAAGGGTATGTTGTGCAGTGCTGCTCTGCACAGAGATGCACACAGGGAAACACACACACAGGTAAACAGTATCTTCATGGAGCACATTTGATGCCTCATTAACAGTACAGTGTGCAGGTATTTGGTGCATCATTATTGTTACATGGTGACTAAGGCAAAGGTGTCAGGCCAGTTCACTTCATGGATGTTTGTTTTAATAAAAGGGACAGAGATGTGCAGGTGTTTCAAATTACTGACAGGAAGCAACTACTCTTAGACTTAGACTAAATGATATTTGGCACTTATAGCAAAACAAAACTTGTTTATGAATGCTACAGCACAGCTATCCAAATAGAGAACAATTTTTAAGAAGAGAATCGTGTTTCAGCAAATCTATAAATAAATTAATTAAAATTGGTCCTTTACATTTTTTTTCTTAGGCTTCTTCTTGCTAGTATTGCAAACACAGTCCTCTAAATTAAGCCATTAAAAAAAAAAGTCAGATTTGCAACCTAAATTATATTTTATGGACATCAATTACTTTTAAACTGTTGGAAATCTGTGTCATAGCTTGCCACGTGGGTTTCTTGTTAACACCTTTTTGTGAACAGTAATTGATAGTTTATTAAATGACACATTTGTTGTTCTTGTGAACTTATAGTGACTTTGCTACTACAAGTGTGCAATGTCCTTGTTACCGTGTGGTTTTCTAAATGCTTCCTCTGTGTTGACGTTTAGTTTGGATATGAAGGCATCTCTTGGAATGTAATTAAAGATGTATTTCAAGCTTTCGTAGATGTGACCAAAAATATATAGATAAGAGTCCGTAAAGGAGGGTTTGTGCATCTGTTGCTTGCCCCTTTGCCAGGGATCAGGCATGGCTGAGTGGCTTTAGCTGATGATTACTGCAGGATGTGATTTCCTGGGCTGCCTTCCCTGTTTGAGAAAAAGTAATGAAATTTACTGTCAAGGGATATCTGTCTTAGAGATATTTTTCTGTGGTTCTTTGAAATGAGCTTCTCAACCTTATTTCCTGAGCATTGTCTAGACCTTCCTGGAGAATGATAAGCTGGCTAAACGTTAGAATTCACCAACTTTCTTGGCTGAGATGCATTTTAAGAAAGACAACTCAGCTGCCAGTTGGACATGATAAAAATGTGAAAAATTTTTGGACAAAGTGCCTTATAACAGTAGTATTAGAATTCTGGCTTTACAGGTTTAGTATTTCCATTTCTTAATTAGAAGCACTCATTAAATAAACCACAAAAACCGCCTGTAATTACAGCAAACCATAGATTCACAGCCTTGCTAATAACTCAAAGCAGATGGAAAAAAATGTAGTATACAGACATTATGGAGTAAGAGATATTTCTGCCTTAGCAGAGAAAGATTTTCAGCTAGGGGTGCTGTAATACAGATAGGTTTGTACATTTTCTTAGGAGATTGAAACCTTTCTCTTATCTGTGCAAATAACCATTTCAGAAAGTACTGTCTCTGTTGATTTTAACGTTGTTGGGCTGTTAAAAGGAAAATTATACAATGAAAAAGCAAAAGACCATGCAAAGGCCCCAAATTCTTCTACTTATAGCTAGAATGTTTTGCCTAGTAGGATTAGAAAAATCAGTGAAAGTTGCAGGTCTCAGCTCTAATTAGCATTCTTGAAAATGAATTTATAGGTATGATCAAATAAGTGACCTGTGGATAAAACGTGGATGTTACTGATATAATTTCTGGTGGATACATAGCAGGGCCCCAAGAGAGTGAGGTCCAGGTTGCCTTATTTTCTCCAGATCTAAAAGGTATTACAAGAAGAAACTTGTATTAGTAGGGAGATAGATCAGATAACCTAATCCATCTTAACATGTTTCAGTGCTGTAATGCTTCCCTTGGGTTGCTGCTGCAGCATAATGAGGTTTTCCTCACCCCCAGACAATGCTGAGGGATACATCCAGCAAGCAGGTGCCAAGTGCATCTTCCTAAATGATTGTGTGCTTGCTAATGTTAGTCATAAGTGCATGGCTTCATAAATTGCAACCTTACTAATGATGGATTTAGGGACAGAACATTCAGAAAGGAGGTGTTATTTAGATATTCAAGACCAGATATCATGTCAACAAATTATTACTGCAATTTATTGCCTACCAGTTAGCTTTGCAGGAGAGTTCATGCAACTAACTCAGGGTTTTTATTTCTAAAAAATATAAAGTTAATGTAATCTTTTCTTCTAAATCATGCTAAAGCATCTCCTGACTACTGTGATAAATTAGAAAGAGACGGTATTTACTGGTAGGGGAATAAGAGAAAGTTCAGGAAGTACAGGACAGAGTGTACACGGACTGGTTGAATCCAGTGCATTATAAATTCTGCAGAACTCAGAGGCATTTTAGGACAACATCTTTTTGCAAGTAAAATTAATGTGTAGGAATGACATATTGGGCAGTCATTGGGATACTTCTTGACAGAAGCTGTACAGTCCTTGGCATTTAATACAAGAGTACCGGTTGAGATGTTTGCTGACTTGCTGCACTGAGTTGCAGATGAATTTTTTTTTTTTATAAAACTCACTCAAAATGGTTTGACCTCCAAAACAAAGGACTCCAGTTAAGGCAGATTCTCCTTTCCATACAGAGTTTAACTTAAGCTGCAAAATAAAGTTTTTTCTCTCCAGACTTGACAAAAGTGCTGATCTAGTCCTTCCTTTAGCAGAACAGCCTGAGGTTTCAACAAATCTTAGTCTTTGCTTTCTGGTGCTGGAGAGTAATGAGGATGAGGCACTAGTTAATAATTTTTCCAACACTTATTTTGAAAAATCATTAGGCTTTCTAGCATTTTAAGGCATCTCAAATAATGTGATGCTGTCACTACAGTTCAACTTGCTGGCTTCTCAGTTAAGCAGTAACTCATTTGAGTTATCAAGGCTATTTGATCCTTTTTAAAATTGCTTGTTTGTATTTTCCTTCAGTAGTAAACTCAAACTCATGTTGTTATTTCAATTTGGTGTAAATCTTCTGTGATTTTAGGGATGTTTTTTTGAAATAATCTAAATCTTATGGTATGTGCTTAGGAAAGAGTTGTGACTATAACAGAGACAGTAAATTCAGACTGCTTGTTTACAAAGCTGTTTATTCACCAGATGTGTCACAGCATCAGCACCTTCATTAACCACAGGAATTTTAACAATTCAAAAGATTCAAATGATACTTAAATGGCAAAAAGGGAGCTTAAACTTCCATTCAAACCCCTTGTCTCTGCACATTTTGATTTGGCTCAGTTGACACATGCCTACAGTGGTGTATCAGAATGAGGGTAGGAAAAGACTGTATTTGGACTTCTTTCAGTGAAGGATTAAGCAGTGTGTATAATCATGTTATTTTTTTACTCTCTTTATTCCATCCCCCTTTTCCTAGGCTAAAGGACTTCTGTGTCTTCCTGACAGCACTAAATTTGCAAAGATCCCACTGACAGGCAGAACAATGGCATTTTACCTATTACTTCCCACATGTGGCATCCAGGAAATAACTATATGGAAATAGATACCTTTGTGGACTGGAGCCATGAAGGGCAGTGAGAAATTGGGCCAGCCAGTACCTGTCATGCTGATTCACTCCTGTTATTGTTTCCTTGTACTTTCTCATCCGCTTGTGCTTTTTTTCACTCTTAGGAGTGCATTCCTGGGGGAGGGACTGTCAGTCTGTTCTGCACATGACCAGTTCTCACTTACTTTTCAGGTTGACAAGAATATTTTTTTGTCATTGTCTATTAGAGCTGGGAGAGTTTAGGATGAATTGGAGATCTCAGAAGAGGAGATTTCACTGATTTCCCCCACTTTAACAGGAAATCATACACACTGCATTTTTAAAATTTGCTTTTTTTTGCCACTATTAACTTTGGGCTAGAATAGGTTTTCCTTAAAGCTCTGTGGACTGTGCTTAGGTAGTATCCAGTACAGTGTGGCTCTTGTCCACAGCATGGTCTCATTGGCACTTTCAGCCTGAGGGATGAAAGGCTCCCCCAGCTTTCCTGAAGAACAGCCTGGTAAAGTCAGAGGACTGAAAATGAGGCAAAGTAATTGACGGCCAGTGAGAGGAAAATTCATTTAATTTTAATTCCATTCAAGAGGCACCTGTGAAACAGAAATACCCCTCAAACTTCAGAGACTTGTAGATACTTCCTTTTACTAAAGTTGGGGTTCTGTCCATAATCTAAGAGTTAAAACCTCACACTAAAGTTAAAATAATTGTTGAGAAAGTCCCCACGGTGATTATACTGCAAGACTGACCATGTGAAAACATGCTCCTCACACCAAAGCATCCTAAGCTTGTTTCCATAGTGATACTCGTGATACTCTGAAGGGAGAGTTTTCAGTCAGTCCATACATGGGAACCTAAGGAACCCAACACTGGAATGTTTTACTCAGAGTTGTGTAATGGCATTCCAGACTTTGCATTTCACATCCACACCCTCTCCAAAGGAAGGGGGAAAAGCTGACTTGGAGTCTCTAGACCATTACAAAGTAATCTTTGTATCACACCTCACTCCTTGAAAAGTGTTATTTTTATTGATGAGTCAGTGGTTAAAAAAAAATATAAATAAATAATAGACCAACCTTATCCATCACATGCAATGTATCAATTGGCTTTTTGGCCTCAGGAAATGTGTGAGCAAGTGACCAAAACACCTTAGTTCACAGTTGTGCACACGAATCACCTGGACTGCAGTTCACAGCTTAAAGGATGTGATTACACATCACAGCTTAAGTGGTGGGCTATGAAACTTCATCATGGGATTTCAGGTATATTGGCTTAGAAATCTTCCTTAACTTTTCCTGGTGTCGCAATGTACGACCTTGTTTGTGGGCGAGACCCATAGGAGGCAGATGGATCTGGAAAAGAAAATCCCACCAGTTAGGAGCAAACTGGGAAGAAAAAAGTCAGCATATATACAGACTAGGTGTCACTGAGATTTAAATAGTTTCTTCACACGTTGGAGAGGGCAAGTGTATTGTCTCAGTCCAGGTTATTAGATTTCTAGGAGGAGCACTGTCTAAGGAGAGATTAGTGGTGTAACTTTCAGGCCCTAAATGTTGTGTTTATTAAAATCCTATGTTTTAGGCCTTAGTAACCTTGTTTTGCAGTTTGATATCAGACTGTAATGATAAAATACTTGTTGAAGTAGGACTGCTGTTCCAGAACAATAAGACCTAGATAATCCTAAAAATTCCTCAGTAGATGTCTTGAAGCACTGTGTGATTTATTCATACCTACTTAAGAAGTCACAAAATAACCCCAAACTGTATGTATTGAAAGCCTGCCTTCTTTTTGTCGTGATTATATATGCCACATTAAAATGCACAATCAATGTCATTGACTCCACAAGCAGAAGGAGCAATAGGTGACAGGCTCTTCCTTTGACTGACAAAGTCTTTTTATTTCATAAGACTCTCCGTGGGAGTCATGCAGCTGTAACCCCCCTAAGTGACTGGAAAACGTAGGTGGTAGCAGTCAGATGTTATTGTTGCTGAGGCTGTCAGGCTGTAAGATGGCTGTTTAGGTGCAAATAGTAGTAAAAGCACTGACTAAAGCAGGAGTAGAGATTTCTAGAATCTCAGAAATAATAATCATCTAGTTTGTCTGAGAGAGCTGATCCTTTGGGGTTTTGAAGCCACTGTAGAGAACACATTTTAGGCCCATTTCTAGGAACACTGTTTGCCAGATGTGCACTGTAATTCTGTATTGTGAAAGAGATGCTGACAGTGACCATATTTTAGGCAAGAATCTGATGAAGATACAATTTGCTTTTGACCATGACTGCATTGATCAGGGAACTATAGATGTGAAAATATAAACTAATTAACAGGAGTAGAGAGGAAGCCTCTTTGAGAGGCAACATAAAGTACTACAGACAAAAGTGACTGGGCAGGGAGGAAACTGTATTGAGTGGTGCAAT
This sequence comes from Manacus vitellinus, assembly GCF_001715985.3. Taxonomy (NCBI): domain Eukaryota; kingdom Metazoa; phylum Chordata; class Aves; order Passeriformes; family Pipridae; genus Manacus; species Manacus vitellinus. The sequence continues at coordinate 10,630,369 of NW_021938949.1, forward strand.
AGAAGACACTGCTGCAACTTCCAGTATTTCAGTAATCTTTGGTATGTTTTTATGTAGGAAGAAGGGAAAAGAAGCAGCAACATAGACAAGAGTTTCCACAGGACTTGATTTATGACCAGTAATGTAGGCTATGAAAATTATTGTATCTATGGCAGATGCAATTAAGTATTTTTATTCTCTCATTCTTGTTTATTATTTGATTCCATTACCATCTTTTTCTACATTCTTTGGTCAGACAAGACTGGCTAAATATTCACAGGCCTTGGGAGTTTGGCTCAGACAACTCCATTTAAGCTTTGACTCCTTATTTTGAGAAGAAACCCGACAATTTACAGTGAAAGAAGATAGATGGAGAAGGTTTCAATGTACACTTGGCTCTGATTTAGCACACATTTAAATGCCAGCTCATCTGAAAATGCAGTGCAGTGACAGTGATGTAACCTCATGGTTTCACTGTGCAGGGAGAGCTAAGCAGGTAATGCTGAAGACTTTGTGACTGGATTTGTACTCACAGGTCTCGGGTAGGGGATATTATAGTGCAGTCCAATTTCTATTCTTGCCTCACATTCTTCTATGCACTGCTCAATCAGCTTTGGATCTGTTACCTAAGATCATACAAACAAATATTTTGTAAAAGTACAGCAATTAGCAGTTGGAAGCTCAAGTGTAAATGATGCACAGCCACATGACTTTCTTTAGCTTGTTCTGGCAATCCCAAGGATACAAGGATTGTATTGTTCACATCCATAAAAGGTAACATCAGTATTTTCCTTGACTCAACAGCTCTGGGTGTGATGGTGCTGGATGTTAAGGCCCAGAGGCTGTCAGGACTGACGCTAAAGGAGGAGTTTTTTACCCAAACATGGTATTTTCTCTGTAAAAAGACAATACACATGTAAACTACTAATACATCCATGAAAAAGCCACACTCACCCATCCGTCACTCTGTGAGGTAGCTAGAGGAGAAAGGAAAGACACTCCTTGGTGCACATTCTCTTATCATGCTATCCAGAAACTCCCTTTGAAGTCAGAAATGTGGTGTAAATTATGACTTAAATTAATTTTTTGACTTTGCATTACTTCAATTTAGTCCCAGAGCAATATAGGCTATAAATAAAAATTGTGATCTTGAATTACAAGAAGGACCTTTGATTACCATGGAGTCTGTATCGCCTCTTTCAAAAGGGGTTTGAAATTTCTTCCTTAAGAAAAAAAATTAAAGTGGTTCTTTTAAAAGAAGTGCCAATAATTGCTGCTTTGAAAAGAAAAAAAGAAGCTGCTGAGCTCTGTTTGCCATTGCATGGGTAATGATACACTTAGCTAACTTTGTAAAGATCAAAAGCTGCTTCAATTACACAGGCAGTATCTTTGGAATTTAATTTTTCTTGGCACTTTTTTAGTGAAAAGAGACCTTTTAGACTTCTACAGCAGTTAATGAAGAGCTGAAATGGTTTGACTTTTCTCAAGGATGAAATTTAAATTATAACCCAAATACACCCAAACCATTAAGGTGAATAAAATTTTGGGAACTCAGTTCTTATATTCGTATCTTAGCATCCAGTCACTGAGACAGTGCAAAGAGCAAGAGGAAGGAAGCAAAGAGCAAGAAATTCAAAGCTGTGAGGACACTCACGTGTTTGTTTTTTCGGAATAATGTTCTGGCCTCATTTTTAATGTACTCTTTCTCTTTAACAGTCTCCTCTGTCTGTCCTGATGCCGACTGCCATTTTTTGGCTATTTGAAATATCTTGCGGTAAAGGCCAAGAACTTTTTGTCGAGTCGCTGGGGTCATCTAGAAAAGACAACACAAACCCCCAGACATATGCATGAACATTTGAGTTGCTAAAAGGCCAGCAAGCAGTACGTGTTTTCACACCATTGAATTAGTTTAAAAATATTTCCATCATCTAAAAATATGCTGAGCTGTATGAAAAAACCCTGAAATAGCTGTAAACAATAATTAGCTGTTGAAAGCTGAAGACCCAGTCCAGCAAAGTATTTAAACTGATACTTAAATCTGTCTCCATTCAAACAGCTTGAGCTCATGCTCAAAGTTAAGCACTTGGTTTAGTGCTTTGCTGAATCACAAGCCTGGTACAAGAATGCCTGGGTTCTGTTTCACGGCTGTTTTGCAACAGACATTGGGCAAGTCACCGAAACTGTAAGTGCCCCCCTTCCTGAGACTTCATTGTATCACTGCTGACCCTGTCTTTGCAAAGCATCTTGAGATCTGTGAATGAGATACGTGATAAACCCACCACGATATTGATGAAAACCTGTGTAGGCCTCAGGGGCTGAGAAGCTTGTTTGTGGTACCGTGACAGGAGGCAGTAGTGATTCAGCTGGAGTTTGATGTGATGAAAAGGTGATGAAAGCTATTTTATCTAAGCACTGCAGGAGAGGCAGACTAACTGTGGATTTAGGAAAGTCCTGAATGTCTTGATTTTCAGAGAGCTGTGTACCTGCTGAGCCCACTCAATCAGCCTCCAGGTGTGATAAGAATATTTGTCAGAAGAAAGAATGAAATCCTATTCTTGTTTTATGTAATTGAGCCTTTTATCATATAAATGGTTACACTATTTCATGCCAGACCACAGATATCCCTGAGACAAATCCACTTCTGGAATAACAACATTTCTGACGTGGATTAAGTTAACAGAAACAATGACTTCTGCTTTTGGGGCACCACAACTGTCAAAGACACTTTACTGTCCCAAAGGAAGATGCAGCAGCACTCCCAAGTAAGTGTATGGATGCAATGAGGAACAAGTGTCAGGGACAGGACATTATCTGACTGTCTCAGGATCCATTTGCCAACCTGGAACCCTAATTACTGTGGCTGAATCTATCCTGAAATCAGACCTGTGTGCTGGGAATGGCTCCTCCAGAGGACAGTTTGGAGAAGGGTAATTCAGATAGCCTGAGCTGCCCTCTGGAGGGAGTGCTCTTTCCCTCTTTTCCTCCCACATGAGGAAAAGCTGCTTTCTAATGCGTGCACCCAAACTACTGTGGGAAGCATGGCAATGTGCTATCGCTCATCTCCTTGCAGTCTGTGGCAATTCCTGTTTTTCTGGGCTGTGAAAGAGAGGCTTGAGCCAAAGTCTTCCCAGGCCATTCTGTTCTCAAGTGGCTGCCTCTGCCACGGTGACTGACCAGAACGGGCCTCCTGTGGCTCCAGACACTCACCAAAGTTGGAATTACTGATACTAACGTGAAGACAGGATTTGGCCCATAGTTCTTTATTGTAAAAAACCCCAAACTATTAAATCCTAGGCTTTTTTGTCTTAACTGTTGCTATGATCTGAAGACTTTCATGGTTTCATGAACTCTTTTTCTCTGGTTTGTAAGAGAGAACAATTTTATTTTGCTATTTGTATTTTAACATGTTTAACTAATCATATTTTTTCCCCTAGATGGAAAATTGTTCTTCCTACCCAGCAGAAGGTATTTCTAGTAAATGTTTACGGTATTTCTAGGAAACAAATATCCACAACATTATAACTAAGTAGTCCCAGCTCATCAAACACTATGGAGTAAGTGCTTCAATTTATCCACTCTACAGCTCCACTTCAGGCAATGAAATTAGTCAGACACAAAGCCACAGATGAACATATATCTGAAAAATCACTGCTTACCCCTGCCCCATGCATATTTTGTACAGAAAACAAACAGTTCAATTACAAGGTCTGACCAAGCACAAACTGAGTCCCAAATCCTGGCCTCACCCCTGTGCTTTTATCTGAAGGTGTCACCTTTGTGGAGCTGATAATACTCTTTGTTCCCTGCTGACAGCTAATAAAAGGCAGTACTGTGCTAGAAACTTTCACCTTAGGTTCTCATGTAATCCATAAAGAAAACAAGAGGAACAATGTTAGGGGAAAAAATGTTTAAAATACAGGTTTCAGTTCTGATCTACACAGAGAATTTCCAAGGCCACAGCTTGGGCCAGCCCTTTGTTCAGAGTTGATCACACCTTCTGCTCTTGGATTTTAAACATACCGAGTATCTGTTTATAAAGATGTTATTGAAAAGTTTAGAACTCACTTTTTTTCCCCACTAGTTGTTCCACTGCCCTATCTAGAACTTACCCTTTCATTCTTTAACTTCTTTGTGTTGGAATTGCTACAGAAGTGTGTAGCCCCTCGTCTAGGCATGGGCTGCGCTTTTGCATTCTTGCTCTCCTTCCCACATATGCTGGATGATGTAAAAGACATTAAGCAGCTATTCATGTACACTCAGCAACCAGCTGCTCCCAGGCTGATTTAGTTGACAATTTCTAACAATACAGACCTGCTCAAAAGCCATTTCTGCAAAGATACATAAATGTAGGTGTGAGGAGCCCTTTACAGATTGAGGACCCCTGCCTGTCATAGGAAAGGATGAGAGCAAATAAGACAAAATTCAAAGCCTAGGTCAGATTCTGATCTGAGTGGGAGTATAAACAGAGAATAATTCCACTGAGAGCAAAATCACTTCCAACTTAAAATGTTGTAAATGAGATTGGAATTTTTTCTTTGGTGTAAACAGAGCCCACACTGACAGAAATGTAAGTGACGGTACAAGTCATGTATCAGGTGTAATTTCATCAAGTGACACTACTTTTATTAGTTTTGTGGGTGTGCAAAATGATTCTGAGTGGGATAGAAAGGAAGATAAGGAAGGCTTTCATGTCCTTGTAGTTACTCATCCTGCAACTTACATCTTTGGCATTTAAATCATAATTATATTTCACATCTCTGGAATGCTAAGTGGATGTTACACCACTTTCCCACTAACACCCATCTTGTGGTAGTCACACCCATTGTTTAACTTCTACCACCCTTCATTTTATTGCAGCAGGCAGCCCACAGAGGTTAACCACAGGCGTTTCTGTCAAAAAGTACAGGGCTATTGTATTAGCTGAGCAAATTTCGGGTGTTTGCTGCCACAGAACAAACCAGGAGAGGTCAAAGGTAGGTGTGTGCGCACAGACGTGTCACTGGGAGAAGCGGGAGGCTGCAGCTGGTTTGGAGCCCCCTGTCAGAGTCCGGGCTTTGGAGGGAAGCCAGGCATTGGCTTCCAAACAGGCACAGCTGGATGCTGGGGCAGAGCCCGGCAGCGCGGGGCTGTATCGCTCTGGGATCTACATGTAAACCCCTCTTATCAACAGCACATCAAGCACCTGAAACATCCCATTGTATCCAAACTCGCAGCGGAGATCTGAGCAGTTAATGAGTTACTGCGTGGTGAAGATGCAAACTTTTTTAACTGTTAATTAAAACAAATGATACCTTAGACTATAAAATGCCATAAGTTTTTCTTTCAGGAATAAACATTCCTTTGGATTTTTAGATAGTTGACCAAAAAATTCAATAATCTGAATAATCAGTGAAACATCAGTCTTCTTTTGCTATTTGCAGGCTTGTTTAGAATTTAAAAGTTTATATAAAAATAACAAAAGGAATTTGTCAACTGTAAAATGACCCCAACAGTGCAGTGTCAAAGCAAAGCCAGGACTGCAGGCAGGCTGCACTGAGCCTGACCACAGATATACAGGCAGCTCAATCCTACCTGCTTCCCAGTGAGGGATGCCTGGCTCCAAACGCCTGTCCAGCACTCTCCTGCTCTCTGCACGGTGCCTTTGCTGGTTTTAAGACTATTTTATTTGATCCTTTCTTCTCACATCAAGCATTAGCTACTGACTTTAAAGGTAAAATGTGCCAGCAGTAGAGGATTTTAGAAAACAAAGGGTGAAAGTAATGGCCCATGGGGAAAAAAAGAGGATCTTTTAAAACAATAGATCTCTTTTACATGCCAGCTAACTGGGGCATGTGTTAGTAATGCACACGTTGTGCTGGTGCTGAGAAATTATTTGCTCGGGGAGGAGATGGTGGGGAAAAGAACTCTGCATGAAATAATTGGAAAAGGCTGCTTTGAACTTCTCAGATGTAAAATGTTTTACTTAGGAGCAACACACCTTTTCCTTGACAGCTGGTTTGTTACTGGCAAGGAGTCCTAAAGACACAGTGACAAACTGCTGGGCTGACTTGCCTTCCAAATCAAGCTGTGCTCACATCTCTTGATGGGAATAAATTACATCATTCAAGACCATGGTGTATCAACATTCTAGTGCAGAACACCCTCATGTTCCATACAGTGTGCCCCTATGACAGTCCAGCCTGTATGACCATCCACAGGTCCTCTCTGCTAATGTTTATTTAAGGAGATGCAGAAAAATGCACATATCTGGCCTTTTTTTTTTTTTTAAGAGCTAAACAATACCACTTAGCTAAAGAGCGACCTGCAGTCTCTCTCCCGCTGCTAATGAGCAGATCATCAATCATTCCTTCCACAGTTCTCCCCAGCAATGAGAGGTCAGTAATCCATATTCATCTTTCCCACAAGTCTGCCAAAATGAGTCTTTAGTTCCTAAGGCAGCAATGGTTTTGGTCTGTTGGTTCTTTGAGGGACAGCAACTGAGACAATGAGTTCCTGTGGCACAAAGAGGAGGGGTCACAGATTCCTGTGATAGCTGGGCAGCTCACATGCCTTCCAGCAATACTAAGTTTCAAAATTCAGTTTCCACAAAAGTAATTTTGTCTTCTTTTGCTCAAATCAAGGTCTCAGTGGCCTGTGACAGCTGGCACCCTGCAAACGCCGAGCACATGTGGCTGCAGGATGTGCCTGGCAAAGTGGAAACTTCATTTGATTGTCATTCTTGATTGAACATTCATACCTCTTTTTTTTAAGATTCAGCCAAAACCAAATCATAGCGAAACTTCAATCACAGCTAAAGTATTCCATCTCCACATAGTGAAAAACAGACTAGAATGACAGATCATATTCTTCTATGATGGTGTCACATCCTCATTTCTACCAGTGACAGAAGCCTGCAAATTTCAAGACATTCCCATTAAGGATTTATTTGACTCAATTCTCACTGTTTGCATCTGCAAGCTGCAATCACAAATATATGCATCTTTGGTGAAAAAGAGTGAAATTACTGAATCAAGTTATTCAGTAAGGGTATCTGAAATCAGGGTAACTTTCACAGTGTTTAGGATTTTCTAATGCCAGTGTGTTTCTGCTGGCAAATTGATCTGAAACTCTGATCTGAAACCCCAGTCGATACCTCTGAACCTGCCTCTCTAAGTCATTGAACTGACACTGTTCATCAGCTGGGATAAGAACTCTGCCATTCTATCTCATGCCTCAGATTTCTGACTGAACTTGGATCTCTTTTAAGCTTTCTCTTACATATGGAGCAGTCTTTTGATCAGAAAAAGAAAACTGCATGCAAAGAGAATATAATTAAATAGTAAAAGCAAGGACATGGATTTTATCACTGGTTTCCTGTATCATTTTAAATAAGCCAATTTGCAGAAAATTAGAATTCTACAACATTCTTTTAATTTGAATAAACGAAAGTCTAGTCCCTTTTGATCAGTTTTCATTCTTTTAGTCTGAGGTGGTCGAGGTATTATCTGATTTTAGTAGGACATACAGACTCTTGCCCTGGGAGTGCCTCCCATGCCATAGGAGCCTGAGGAAGACCAAAATGCTGACTTAGACTGTGGAGAGGGGGAAGGGAAACAAAAAAAATTGCTTTACTTATTTCTTAGCTTTCTCATGAAAAGCACACAGTGTCCAGGTAAACTCTAAAGCAGTATGAACTTGTCTCTTGTCTTGTCCAACTGTCACTCATGTTTTCATACAGTTAGAATGGTTTTCTCCTCCTTTCTGTTTAGTTCTCAATTACTTACAAGTAGTGAAAGAGGTTTTAATGCAGTGTGAGAAATATAGCAGAGAAAATGAAGTCTCTGCTATCCTTGGATGGCCTTGCTTATATAATATAGAAGCCTACAGAAATATAACACCATGGACACAAACCCCAGTATAGATTTATGCACCTTATTCATACCTTGGCTTCCAGCCAAATGCAACTGAATGCATGAATAGAAATATTTCCCAGCATTGGAAACACCCAAGCTTAAAAACAGGTATTAAGGCCGGCAGAGACACAACCCTCCCTGCCCCTTTTCTTACTTCATTCTGAGGGTCACTCAGTGAAACTCATTGATGCTCACTGATAGACATGACTTTTAGTCACTATTTGAGAAGCATAGCAGGGCTGTAGGCTCAGAGAGCTGTGGGCACTGAGGGCTGTGGGGCACAGAATCACTGAATCAAAGACCTCTGAGACCACTGAGGCTAATGTGTGACCAAACATGAGCACGTCAACTAGACCACGGCACCGAGGGCCACGGCCAGTCTTTCCTTGGACACCTCCAGGGACGGTGACTCCACAACCTCCGTGGGCAGCCCCTTCTGATGTCTAATCACTCTTTATGTGCAGAAATTCTTCCAAATGTCCAACCTAAACCTCTCCCGGCACAACTTAAGACTATGTCCTCTTGTCCTATTGGCACTGAACGCTGTGGGCACCGAGCACTGCGGGCACGGAGCACTGTGGGCTCTGAACGCTGGGTGCACCGAGGTTTGTGGGCACTGAACACTGTGGGCTCTGAATGCTTAGGGCAC
>NW_021938949.1:10639984-10680447 GCF_001715985.3 Manacus vitellinus
GCGCTCCGTACCCGGCCCTCGCACGTGTCGCGCCGGAACGTTAACGTTCGTGGTGTTTTCAGGAGAAAGGCAGAGAAATAAACTGCAAAGCGATTTATTTCCGAGGTGGTTCTGGCAATCTGAGCATGCCCCCCCCTTTGCATAGCCACTTTTCCTCCTGCCTGAGCTCTCTCCCTCCCCCGAGCGTGTTTACCCTGCAGTCTGCGCTCATCACTCTCTCTCCGAGGCTGTGGTGGGACTAGTAAGGTGCTGGTAACAACTTAAATTATAACTTGCATTATCAGTGTTTCAAGCAAATATTGGTTGAAAGAATGTGCCTTTCCTATCGGTGCTGTGGTTGCTGGAAAGAATCATTGATTAGCTTTTAAATAGTTAACACTGCTGATATGCTGCCCTTCAAAATGTTACATTGATAACTGGACAGGCTGATGCCAAGTGTCAGGATACAGCATTGATCCACAGCTGGTAATTTTTTTGAATGGTAATGTCTGCCATATAATTTAAAGGACTAATAAGTTCTCTGAAAAAAAAGGGGGTATAACTGTACAAACAAAAAGCACAGAACTGCCCTACCTTCCTGAAAATTACAGGCCTCACTGGCATGGTAGTCTTCTTTTGGCAGATCAGTTGATAAAAAGACTGATCATCTAAGCAAATTCTTATTATCTAAGAATCTCTTTGTTAAACAGTTAATGTGTAACTACAGTATATGTATTTTATTTGGGCTGTAGCAAGGGGGAGAGTGTCTGAGTGCTGGTGTTTTTTGAGCACCTCTCAATGGTGCTGCTTGTTTCCCTGGTGAAAGCTAATCCTCAGAAAAAGAAACATAGTCCCTTAGTTAAGGTTGCATGTGAAAGTAAAGAGATCTGACCTCCTGTTCTTTTCAGTTCTGTAGTCTGTCCCTAAAGTCTTCCCCACACAGGTGTGTTGTGGTGGTCTGTGGAAAACATTCATAGCCCTTCATGTGAAAGGCAACTCACAGTCTAAAGCAAAGGTTTTCTGACATCAGCAGAAAAAGGAGAGCTTGTGATCTGTGTTGAATTAGTTCAGATTTGCAAAGTACAACTGGCTTTACGAACTTACTGCAAATACCAGCTCTTGTAATGATTTCTAAAATTCTGATTATTTCCTAATAGCAAGTTGTGGGCAGGCATGAGTTACTATAATCCTTAAAAAATGTCACAAAGCTATCAGTGGAGGAACTTACAGCTTTGGTAATACTTGGCTGCTCAAAGTGATGCTTTTGAAATTGCTTTCATCTTGACACTGACAGCCTGCAGTATGAGCTGTAATCAGCTCTGGATCTTTAAGGCTGGGTTAGGTGCCTTCTCTGTACAGTTTCTTGCTTTATTTTGAAGCTGGATGTTGTTTTGTTTATAGCAAATTCCAACTGATTTGTGTCAGTAGTTCTCATAATTTGCTGATCTTGGAAATTCATTCATAATTACATCGTGCTTCCATTTAGCATGAATTGTATGGAAAAAAGGTGATCACAGGAAGGAGTGGCTTTGAGAGGAAACTAAGAACAGCTCTTTTGGAAGACTGTCATTGAAACTAATTAAAGAAGTATATATTGAGCAAGAAAGGCTGCCAGACAGTTTGACAGACTTCTAAGACAAAGGGACTTGTTCTGACAAATTTGTGAGTGGATGAGGAAGAGCCTCGATTCTGCTGCTTGCCTGGGTTCAGCTTAAGGAAGAGAAAGAAATCCTGTGTGTTGTGTGTCTGTGTATAGGGGCAGATGCAGAGTAGATGGAAAGGGGATGGAAGAAGGACAGACAGGACTCTTCTACACTTGCACTTCCTCGTGGCAGAAAGGGATGTACAGGTGGTTTGGATGTAAAGAGATGCACAGCTGTGGGTTGGCAGGAGTGCCCCAGCACTGCTGAAAACTGAAGCACTTGGTTCTCTTTATTGGTGCTGGGGAATTGTTGCTAAATTTAATTTAGAGCTTTGGAGCACTGTAAAATCCATCGTGGTGGGATTTTGGCAGTTTGGAAGAACTTGCAAATTACAGAAACAATGTTATTGTTTCATTAGGCACATGGGTCTGTGCGAGTGAATGTAACAGGAAAACTCTGCTCTGAGTAAGAAGAGACTATAAAAATAAAGGCATGGGATGTTAGAAAAACAGTCCTTTCTTTCATCCTTGTAATTAATAATACAGAAGGAGCTGAAAATTGTAGCCAGAATTCTTGGAAGACTTAAAGAACAATCTGTAAACACTTGAGGGACTTGGTAGTGGCAGGAAGATTAGAGGGAACCCCCTTAACAGCTTCATCAGAATTCCCTGGCTGGGCTCCTTCTCTCTGGCTGCTTCTCCCTAGGGGTCTGCATCTTATCTCGCTGGCTTCCTTTCTTCTGTTTGCCTCTGACTAATAGGCTTTGTCTTCTGGTTACTGGAAGTCTAATAATTTCTTTTGTCTCTTCCCCCTTCCTCCTTTTTAAAAACACTAGATTAATGGCTGCAATGTTTTGCAGACTATCTGCATTGGTGACATGGATTAATTGTATACTTGACTCTAAGTTATTCAGCAGTAATGACATAGTAACTCGACTTGAAACAATTGTAATTTCGTGGCAAATGTTCAAGGCAAATGTTGCCTTCTGGTAAAGAGCCACCTGCAATTTACCCCCTGTAAACATATGACCCGAGTAAACTGTCTGTGCTGGTTTTCTCAGTGTCCTCTGTACAGTAAGTTGTCTCCAGTGTGTCTTTTGAAACAGTCAGTGATCTATCTTTTCTCCTCCCCCCCCTTTCTTTTGACTCTAGCTTGAGTCAGATAATTACAGATCTGGGTTGAAACCTTCCCTGGGAGTGATCAGAAAAGCCAGGACTTGCAGACGTGCTCCCATCGCTCACTCGCACCTTGGCTTCCCCCCTCCATGGGAAAGGTTGTGGAACCTCCTGGCTGTTGGTGAGCAAGTCAGAGAGCCCTGGGGGAAGGGGGGTTGGCAAACCCAGGGAGAGCTCTGATTTCCACACAAGTGCCAGTGTTCTTTGTGGTGCCATAAGGAGGTTTTCCATGTCACGTGTGGCTTTGGTGTGACAGTGTGGTGATGTCTTTACATTCTGATCTCAGTGCTGACCATAACAGAGCAAGCAGGGGAAGAGAAAGGGAATCAGAGCCTCTTGCTCTGATAATCTGAGAACTAGCCCATTTAGGTCTCTGTTTTATCCATATGTCTTGTGGGGCACTTTCCAGTCCAATGATCTGCATCTTAAAGGAAGCAGAAAACCTGGATTTTAGGTAAAGGTTATTTAAATGCAGCATTTTGCTGCTAGAAGAATGATGGCTAGGGGACTACTTAGCTGCAAGTATTAAAGAACTCTTTCACAGAAGTAGGAATACAGTACAGAAACCAGCAAAAGCATGGGTGGAGAGACAGGATTCCAGTAAAGGGAATGAGCTAGAATAATCTTCTGGTATCTCAGAAAGAATAGTTATAAATGCTGTTCTGTCTACAGCATCTGTTTTGTGAAAGACAAAACTTACTTTGCAAAATGTGAGAATGCTGTTACTGACCTCCTGTCACAGTTTGTTATTCCCAGAAAGTCAGACTGCCAGAGACAGTATGGCAGTCATAGTTGTTTGTTGTCTCACTTTTCTGTTTAGTGAATAGAAGTGGGTTTTTTTGAACCAAAAGGATTCAGTGCTCCTGAAATACACCAGTCTTATTTTTGCATCCATGTAGTAGCAGAAAGTGACAGTTTTTAGTTCTTACTCTGGTTTTTTTTTTTAGTGTAATACTTTTCCTCCTGCAGCTTTGAAACTTCTAATGCAGTCAGTCTCATCTTTTTGTTTCAAAACTGAAAGGGAGGGAGAAAAATCATCATAATGCCTATGATTATGGGAGGCATGTGTAGCTTAATGAGAGTCTCACAAACATAAATATCCTGGCTCTTGGTTTTGGTCATATGCTGACTGTTCAATATTTTCATAGCCAATGAGTCTGTGCAGAAAGCCTTGAGAATTCTGGATCAGCACATAAATGGGCGGCCTGGAAGTGCCAAAGGTCTGATGTGTACCAGCTTCCAGCAGTTACCTGTACTTGGAGTTAGTGATTATGTCTCATGAAGCACAGGATAGAGACCTACACACCTTGTCTCTTGTGAGGCACAGGACATCAAGTGAAACCAAAGAGATGTGAAAATCTGTGAAAAAAAGGTGCGTGTTGGTTGAAGCTGCCACCAGATTTCTTGAGGAGAGTGGAGAGTCTTTGTTACAACTGGTGACCAAATTCAGGTTCTCAAAGGAGCTCCTTTGAGGCATGGAAGTACTGCAGGATCCTTGTACAGTGGGAAGGGTTGTTGTTCTCTGCAATAGGGAAGTTGGGACACAAATCAGGAGAGAGAACTAGGGCTTCTGCAGGTGGCTGTGTGTATTTTCTGCTTTAAAAACTGTGGTCAGTTTAAAAATCCAAGTGTATGCTCTTGAAGCACTTTCATATGTCAGTGCTTTCACTTAGAACAATTTGTTGTACATAACTTAGATATGATTCCAGTATTTACATGGTCAGCTGGTACTGAAGTTCCTACACAACTGCATGCAATGAGTGATTCTTTTGGCTGGCAGCCTGTAAACTCTGTTACACTTACTGAGATGGCCAGTGGGCCTTCTGTAAACTCCTCAGGAACATCTGCTGCCAGCATGGATCTTATGAGGTGGTCTGGCTATTGTCTTTAGACTTGTCCCTTCACTGCCTGAAGGCTGTTTGGGTCACGGTCCTCACATCTGCTTTGTGCTGGAGAAGGGACACTGTTACCCAGAGCTGCTGGAAAGGCTTCCTTTTTTTTCTGTGACTGCTGTCTTTATTGCTGAGAGCAGTATGAGAACTATAAAGTTATTCTCTTACTACAGTTAGTTCAAAGCATATCTTATTATTACAGGAGTCAATTGATATCTACCTGAATTATATTCAGCTGAACATAGTGGATGAAGGCGCCCCAGACACTTCAAGGTGAAGTCTGATAGCTGAATTCAGTGTAAAAGAAAATCTGTGCACACTTAGCTCAGTTTAAAAGTAAATGTTTTTTTTTCCATTGCAGAGTAGGTTGTAGACCAAGGTGGTTTTTCAAAGTTATTCTGGTTTGGCTGCAAATAGTTGCAGTTTTCCGTAGATTAATTTGTGGAATGGACTGAACCAGAGTAAGATAAATATTTGCAGCACAGCTGCTTTCAGATGCTTGCAGTGAGACACATCTCTGTCAAATATCTGTGGGCTGTGGTTTCTTTTGGTCCCATAATCTGCAGTTTTGCTGTAGAGATGTGAACTGGTTGTGTCAGAGCACAGAGTAGCTCTGCCCCTGGCATGTGCTGCTTTAATTATTCATAATACAAACTGAAGTGCTAAAGGTCTGTCACGCTGTGCAAAAGTTACAGCGTACCCTGGAAAAATACTGAAGGATTATTCTTTTACAAGCCTCTGCACATGAAAGGGAAAAAAACAAACACTCATTAGAAGATGATTTGCTTTTTTGTATGTGCTGGACCTTGAGAGTTGTATGGCCTTTGAGAAGGATCTTGGGGGAGAGGGAGAAGACCAGTAGTTTTTAAATGGATGGAGGTGAATTGCTCGGTGACCAAACCTTTGTTTTTTGAAGGTGGTTGAGTTTTGTGCAGTGAAATAAATGAGTTTGTTCATGTCTAAGTGTGTATGAGGTAGGGAATTGGATGGAATCTGATTTGGGTTCTGGTTTCAGCTTTACTGAAAACTGATGGCATGATCTTAAGCAGCTGTGTCGTTTGGCTGTCTTGATTTCCCCTCAGCCCCTTGTCTTGCTCATAGTCTAAATAGACTTCTCAAAACAAGTACTGCTACTGCATGAATTAGTTCATTAATTTATTTATATTACAGAGACACCTGAAGGCACCCTTCTAAAATTATATTTTGTTTAGCTAACTGGACTTAGATTTGTTCTTTGAAAATAAAATAATCCTAACAAATCATCCCACCCACCTAATAAAGTAAGATGAAGCACTTAATAGGAAAGGATTTAAAACTTTTTAATGGGACCAAGTGGAAAAACAATGAGAAGTAATCAGTTAGTAAGGTATTGTGTGGTTAGGGAATGTAAAAGAAAGGGAGGGACTCAAGGATGATGCATGTGTCTCTGTTGAAAAAGCTACGTAAGGAATGTGTCTTACAAAAGAAAACATAGTAGGATGCCTTCAGGCTCTCTCTCCCTATAATTTTTCATATTATTATTATTAATTTTTCCTTGTATAATTAGCTGCACACAGTGAACTACAGTTCCGAAACATCTGTTCCATTTTTTTCTTAAGACTACTTGTTGGACTTTGAACATGAAATGTGATGTCATGCTCTGTGTGTTAGTCAGGTGCTCTTCAAGAGTGCAGAAAGCAGGTTTCTTCTGCCCCATCTTGAATGGAAAAATCTCCCTTGATGTCCCAGTTCGTGACTTGAAGTGACAGCACACCATGTTGTGGTTCAGTTGTTTGTTAAGAGGCTTTTGCCTGCATCCTGGTGACTGTGGGAGCTCCTCTAGGAAGAGATCTGGGGTAACTCTGGTTCTTGGCACTGAGACCTGGCCCAGCATTATGGACTGTAAGCATTGTTTCTGAAACTTTTTGGGATTTTTGTACCTGGTCCTCTCTTCCCTTCCAAACTAGTTAAGCCTTTCCAGTATGGCCTTTCTCAGAGAAGTCCACTTCTCATTTGAGGAGGTATTCAGGCTTCCAATATATGCGTTCCTGGCTTGGCTTTCCCATAGACTGCCGTGTAGCTTTCTGCCAACTCTGCATGGTCCCTTTTCATGTGTTTGTATAACTAGCTGTATAGGCATGTTCTGTAGAGACAAATTTTACCCAGTTTGATCACGTTTCTGAAGCTGGTTTGTTTCCAAAGCTCAAACCAAGGTTAATCAGAAATAGTTTGTTACCCCGCTTTGGAACACATCGACAGAGTTCCCATCTATCCGCCCCCAAAATCATAACCTCTCTGGAGTTCACTGAAAGGTGCTTAAACTGCAGGAAGCCTCACAAGCTAATAATTCATTTTAACTAATTGCAGCAGGACATTCCTGCTTTTAGACTTCCTCTTAAGTGACTTTGCATAAGTGTATTTGTGCAGCAGAGGTGCAGGGCAGATTAATGTGACAGTCTGGTGCTGGGGATGTGGTGAGGTGCCTTCTGGGCTCCTGAAAGCCCTTAATATGCCATTGTGCTGCACTCAGAGTGCTTCTGCTGGGAAAGTTTCATTGCAGGTTAAGACTTGACATAAGCAGTTTCCATACCATGCTGGCTTTGCTGGGCAAAGCTTGGTTTGTGCTGTAACACTTGTGCACCAGGTGCTTTGGTGCTGGGGTGTAGAACTCTGAGCTGCACTGGGGAAGGTTCCAGCAGAGCTGATCCTCTCCATTTCTGCCTGCTGAAGAGGGAAAGGCTATCACTGATTCCCCACGGAGTTGCCTTTGGTGAGAGCTCTCTTAGCCCTGGCAGGGCTGCCGAGGCCGGGTGAGGAGGGCGATGGCAGCTGTGGCACTGCAGGGCCCTGCAGGGATCTCTGTGCCCCAGTGCTGGGAGAGCCAGAGTCACCAGGGAGTCACACACAGAAGGAGGCAGGTGAGCAAAACTAAGGCCTCCATAATCCTGAGGGTGCACACTATCTACTTATCTATTTCCCTGTGGATTGCTGAGGGCTTGCTAATGAGCAGTGCAGGGCTAATGAGCAGTGCAGGCTGTTGTCTGAGTTGCTGTGGCTCCACACGCTCCTGGGGGTTCCTGGTACTGGGGGATGTGGGTGATCACAGCAATCGGCTCCACCTTGCAGCCCTGACCCAAGGACTGAATGAAAACCTGTGCCACCAAAGTGTTGATGCTTCTTTCCCCCCCCCACTGCAGTCACGGTGTGATTTAGGATGAAGTCAGTCAGCCACAAACGCATTGCTGTGCTATGATAGCCTTTAAATACAGACTTGAAGAGCTTGATTTTTTAAATGCTAACTCATACTAACGTTTTATTCCACATCCCATAAGTGTGTTGTCACCAAAGTTTACATATGCTGCTACAGTAAAAATTTTCAAAAAGGTTAAATGGGCAACTTGGAAGAATAGAAATATAAAGAAAGGGAAAGAATTGTAGCTGGCAGTTCTAACAGATGTTAAAATTTCTGGCTCCAGACTGTGTGTGTGTGTGTGTGTGTGTGTGTGTGTGTGTGTGTAGGCCAGCCAATGTGGAAACTACTTCAAACAACCTGAAAAGGTTTGGCTTTTGCTGGGTAGGGCTGAACTCCATCAGATTCAGCTTCTTTTGAACTTGAAATAAGTGCTTGCTTCCAGTGTGTGTAGTAGTCAATTGGAAATGTAGATTTGGTGGATCATAGATTTCTTCCAAAGAAATACAAATATATTTGAAAAGTAGTTTGTTGCATAAAGTTGCCATGACAATGATCTTCAAAATGTGAACTGTAAGATGTTGCTTCTCCTCTGTTTAAACAGGTTCCTGGGGGAATGAGGCTTCACAGTGCCCTGTGTCCCTCCTCTCTTCTTTCCTCCCTGATGATTTATAAAAGGAATTATTTAGATGCAGGGGGCCAAAAGAAATTAACATAGAGTGCCAGATGTTAGATTTTCTTACATTTTTGAAATTCATGGGATGCTATAGTCAAATAGGAAGAAATCCAAGCTAGTACTTCCACCACGAGAGAGGCAGGCGCTCCTCTTCTCCTCTGCACATTAAAGCTGGCTGATGGCTGTGCACCCACAGGACTGTCTGCTAAAAGAGCTGTGAGGCCTTGGAAGAGAGATTGTTTGTGTGGAAGATGAGGTTTGAGAGCTAAGAATATAAACCCAGCATGAAGGAGCTTTTTGGTCTATCCACCTCAATGGATAAATGGTTCAGTGGAGATACGTTTTTGCTCTGTGTGTGTATATGTGCAAAAGTACAAACCAGAGTTTCTAGGTGTTTTGAAACCTTTTGAATGCCCATTTCTCTGGACTTTTAAAGCTTTTTTAAAAACTTTGATCTGAACTAGGTTTTATTTGTCAGTCGAATTTGTCCTAGTTCAAATACAGGACTCGGGTTTCGGGAAAACTCAACTTTTGTGGAGATTGACATGTATGATAAGACCTTGTTTCATGGTTGTCTGTCTACATTCATTCCCTGCTTTCTACTGAAGAAAGCACTGAACAAGCTAATGTTTCTACTTGTTTCCTAAGGAGTAGATCTTATGCAAAAGGTAAGCATGCAGCAAGGCAGCTTTTGATCACTTGTCTGCTCCCTAGATGTACTAAGAGCTGTAAAAACAAGACATTTTAGTGTTTCTGTTCGTGTGGTGGAGCAGGGGAGTGTTGCCAGAGATTTCTTGTTTGTTGTTTTTCTTCTAGATCAGATACAGAGGTGTTGACTAGGGGCTACAGTTGTAGCTCTTGCTACACAAACCAGACATACCTTTGTCTGTCATCTCTTCAGAGGTTCCTAGTTGTATAGCAGAGCTGGGAATTTAAGAGAAGCGAAGTTGAGCCAGCTCAACTGAACATGGGAAAACAAACATGGAAAAGAATGTGCTAGAGAATGAAAAAAAGAGAATTACCCTCCAGACCCAAATCATGCTTTGCTAGGTAGCAGCTGTCTGGCATTCACAGATTAAACAGCCGCTTAGCTAACATGCAGTGACAATGATAGCATGTCCTCTGTTTTGCTTTGAGTGCATGAAATGAGGAATTAACTCTCCCATGCTGAAAGCCATAAAAGTATCCGGAAGTGCATGTTTACTCCTAACAAACATTTGAACTTGTCTGTAGTTTTCAGTACCTGTTTTATTCTTGTTATGACAATACAGAGTGCATGGTGTTAATGCTACTTTATATGTTAAAAATGAAGTAGTTTTTTATAAGATGACTTTGAACAAATGGAGTTTGGCTCTGAAGGGTTTTATTAAATGCATAATTGGTTCTCAGTGGTTTGGTGCATTTCATGGTTTTCATGACCTCTTCTAAATGTGAAGATTTGTGTGGTCTTTTGTCTTTCAGCATTACATGTGGAACCCAGGGAGCCTGAAGGAAGCTGTGAAGTTAATGGAATGATTCCCTGTGTAGCTGGAACTACGTAAGTATTAGATGTTTGCTTGCAAGATCACCTGCCCAGTATCAGTTGTTGGAGCAAGGACTCCTTCGGGTTCAGCAGTGGCAATGATCCCCTCCTGCCTCCCCAGTGGAAAGCTCTGTGTGTCTGTTCAGAGCTGGAAGAAGACAGGGCACCCATGATACTGTTCCCTACTCTCAGCTGTTTTGGAAGTCATGTATCCCTGTCCACTAAAAGGTAGACAATGCATAGTGGAATTCTGTGAAATTCTTACAGACTATGCTCGAGTGTTTGTAAAAAGCTGAGGTGGATTGAGGCTTAGTTAAACTCTAGCAGTGTTGTCTTTGCCTTAGCTAGTGAACTGCTACTTGGAAAGGGATTTAATGGTTGGCTGAGCTGTGTCCCCTTTTGTTATGAGATTTCCCAAAATTTGTCTTGGAGGTGTTCTTGAATGTATGGAAGGTTTTTTTCTTCTACTCTCTTGATACTTTCTCTGTTTGGAAACTCATTGTAAATACTTTCTGATGCAATACTTTACTAAACAGCATAATGCTTGTTTTGCTTGTTATTCTCTGGACATATCCAATAATTTCTATTACTACAATAACACCAGTCATCAGAGAAAAATACAAGGTTGCTTAAATATCTCCTTTGCATCTTCTCCCCTCCTGCCAGCTCTCCCCCACTTCAGTGCTGCCATTTTCAGTTGTGCCATGGTGTGCCTGTATGACAGAGAATTATTACTGAGTCACTTTGTTTTGCTGCCTTCAGATCTTGGGTTATGTGGGATCTGGTCCCTTGAAAATGGAGAAAAACCGAATTCCTTACAGCACTTAGAAAAAAATCCCCCACAAAAACCCCACCAAAACAAAAAGCCCCACCAAGCATTAGCCAAGGCCTTTGCAATCTCCTCTAGGTTTTTCATTGTATAATGAGGCCATATGGTTCTGCTTATCCTTTTTTCTTAGAGAGTCACTTGCCTTTCACTGACTGTATTCACCAGCACTGATCCTCCTGTGTTCCCCATTGCTGCCTCCTTTCTAGAAAGGTGCAGAGAACGTCACTGTCAGTCTCTGCTTTGCAGTTCCTGTTATGTGGAAGATGGCCTCATGGGCTTCTTGGTGATTCATATGTGCTGGAGGTCATTGCTCAATCCTTGTCTGACTAATAAACTTCTTTGGGACTTCTGCATCCTGTAGCACTGGGCACATTCCAACCTTAGCCCTGAATTTTGACCTTTTCTCGCAGAATGGCCAAAGCAGTGGTCAGTGCTGCCTTTTATGTCTTGCTTTTATGTTGTACAAGCCTCTTACAGTAATGTTGCTCGTGGGAATTGATCCTTTTGGAATTGGTACTTTGCCACCAATCCAGTGTAACCTTTGGGCACGAGAGGAGTTTATACTTGTAGTTCCTGATCCAGCTGGGAGAAATATCTCTGCAGGTCCTCGCACTCCTGTGGCTGTGCTTGGCATGACCAAGATGTGACACTGGCATTGCTGTGCAGGAAAATGACAGCTTTGCTCACCTTCCTGAGAGTGCCCTCTCTCACTCCTTGGACACTGGCTTCAGTGCAGCCCCTGATGCTGCAACTAGATCCTCTCTCCAGCCTTCCTTAACAAAAGGGCCGACTTCTCCCACTTGTTTCTATCTCCTTCCGAGGCTCTTGTTCCTTTCATGCCTTGAAACCTGAGTCATGTAGGAAGCGGAGGTGACTCCTAAGTGAAGTGGATCCAGCTCAGTGAAGGCGATTTACAGAAGGGTAACTGATGGAGTGCCAAAAGACTTTTCTCTTACAAAACCAGATACATGCACAAGCTGCCAGCGGATGCAGTCTGGCTTTTTTTTTTTTTTTTTTTTTTTCTTCCCAAGCTGGTTTTGCTATTTTTGGGGTAGAATGCTTCTAAGTATCTGGCACATGGCATCAAGTTTCGTGTAGTACAAAAGTGAGGAATTGCAGCAACTGTACATCAATATCTTCTCATGTTTGTTCATAAGGAGTAGGATTGTGCTCTGAAAATCTCGACAGGGAGGAGGAAGGAAGAACTTACTGCAGGGAAGAGCAGTGCTGGCAGTGCCCAGGCAGGAGCTGTTCAGGTGCAGCGCTGGGCTCCTGGTAAGGCAAGTAAGAGTACAGAAATTGTGTTTGTTAGAGGGGTACGATGCAGGGGACGTGGTTACTTTGCACTCTGTGGGTAAATGCTGCTGTGCTTGCCAGGGGTTTTTGGGAACAGCTGTTGGATTGGGACACTTTCTCACATACAGGTGTCTAATAATGCTGGCTGACCTTCTCTCTCCGTATTGCAGTGCTTTTTTTGTGACAGCAAATGACTTTAAACCCCATCTCTTTCATCAGGCAGGTGATGTCACTTTGTACACCTGAATATTAGATTGTTATCATCTTTAATACAAGCTGTTGCTTAGGAATGGCAGCATGAATGACTTGTATTAGGAAAAGTTACAGACACAGTATGTCAGTCTCACAAACTGCCTTTTTTTTTTTTTTTAGCTTTAAATTGGGATCCTAAAGTGAATTGGATTAATCTCTGTCAATTATGCTGTGTGTGATTTGAGTACTACCAGCTACTTTAAAGGAAAGTACTGCTCACTAATAGGCAGCTATTCTTTAACCTGCCCATAGGGAAAAGCTGTTCCAAATCACCAATAGCTAAAAACTGCTGTTATGTGTTTGAGCAGAAAATTTTTTGTACTGCTTAAACTCTGCTTTAAACTCTAACACTGATCTGATCTTTCCTCCAGATTTTTTTATTCTGCTCTTTTACCTGCATGTTTCTCTCTAAAGAAAAACTCGTCCAGTGTAGTGCTTGCTACCTGTCCCTGAGAAACTGACTGAAGAACAAGAATTAGTGTAGATTGAGCTTTTGAGTTCTGCTGAATTTAAAGATAAGGGGAAAAGCTGGTATCTGGTAGTTAATCACTAAGCAGTTCTTACTCTGCCTACTAATATCCTGTTTATTTTGGTGTAATGAAGTAATGACTGGTGGAGGCTGGAGAAGATGATGTTGCTCAGGCACATGGCAGCACAGGAATCAGTGCTAGGCTGTGCTCTGCAGTTCACAGAGCTATGAAGTACTGAGGGCCAGTGAAATTGTCTTTTGGGTTGTTTATGTGGACATGCATATTTTCAGGAGTCCTTTAAGATACAAATTACTAAGAATTTTTTTAATACATTAAATTGAACTTTACTTGCCTATAAAAATGATGCTACAAAGTTCATCTTCAAAGCAGTGTGATGACAGGATGTATTAGATGTTTGTTCCTTTGGCTGCTTAAAAATAAGTATTTGTTTGTTATGTGTATGGGTTATGTGCTTAAGAAAAGGGATTGGGGAAGGAAAGGGAAGACAGGTAGTTGAAACCAGCATCTTGGCTGTTGTAACCAACATACAGGCCTTTTGTAGTTGCAATGGCAAAAGTTTTTGTTCATGAAACTGCATGTGTGCTGTTTTCTCAAAACAGGGACAAATGGCTGAGAGAAGGTTTATGTCTGAAAGCTGAGAATTCATCTGTACTTGTTGCTGCAGTTGGTTTACAGCTTAAAATGGGCTCAGCCTCATAAGAGCTCTAGTGAAGAAAGAATGAATACAGAAAAACTGATATGACATCTATTTTATTTATTTATTTATTTATTTATTAATTTTTATCTCTCTTCTTTCTTGTACAAATTCTAAGCTGGAAGCAGTACACAAAGACAAGGCAAACCAAATTTTTGTGTTTGAGGCTTTTGCCTAGCTGACAGCAGAGATGAAATGCAAATGACTGGGTAAAGGAGGAATATGATAAGCAATTGCTTTCTTGGAGTTGATGTTTCTGAGAAAGGGACTGTCCACAGCGTGGCTGCCTGCTGATAGGGCAGCGTCAGAGTGTTAGTTTGGCTTTAATAGGGAAAATTTGAGAACCCTTTTCTGTGGGTAAAATATCTTTTCCAAATATGCAAGGCTTTGTGATTTATAAAAACAGAGTATGATGAAATCATTTTGGCATTTTAATTTTTATTTAAAAAAAAAAAAAGAAAAAAGCCTGAACTGGAATTACTACTTCTTATCTGCATGTGTCTGTCTGAAGAAGATTCATTAAGAAGGCCCCCTCCCCTGTCTGTCTCATTACCTGAAGGGAGGAGCCCACTTGAAACAATTAACAATTCCTGAACACCCTCTTGGATGAAAAGTGAGTGTTGCCTCCTTTTTGCAAACACGCTCTGTGTACGTTTTAAGTATTTAAAAAAATCTAATTCCAAACTCTGTTTAAAAACAAACACACAACTTCCACTCTCCTTCTTTCATAAAAAAAAAAAAAAAGCCAACAGCCAAACCCCCAAACCCCCTTTTGCTGATTTGTTGAAGGTACAGTTTACATTCAATGCTTAGGTCTCTGCCAGGTTGTCCCATCAGTGTCCCTGTCCCCTCTCCCCTGCTTTGTTTCAGTGTTCTATATTCTATATATAAAATGTGGGTATACTTCTAAAAACCATTTCCTTTAAAATATTTCTAGGTTAGAGTAGTCTGTCTTGATGAAGCCTGTACATGAATCAACCTCTTTGTAACCTATGTTGCGGTAAGAATTTTAGGAATTTCCTTTATTAGGACCCGTTAGGATACTGCAGCCACTGAGTGAGCTGCATTGATTTCTAGGTAAAACAGTCTGAAATTGCCTGAAATTTATGGCATTGCCAGCCTTCTGTACACTGCTCCTTTTCAGTATTTAGAACTTAAATATCCTGAAGTCGGTCGCTTACTGGCAAATGTTATCCCACATTTAATACTTAAAATATCCTTTGTAGACAGACAGCAGTGTGACTCTGAAACTGTTTTTCAGGTTAGCTGAGTGCTGCTAATGGCATGGTGAGATGTGTTGAAGAGCAGCTGCGAGGGTGTCCAAGGGCAGGGGGACTGCGCTAGGAGCTGGTGTGCAACATCATGGGCCAGTGCGTCACCAAGTGCAAGAATCCTTCTTCCACCCTGGGCAGCAAAAATGGGGAAAGGGAATCCGGCAGCAAGTCCCACAAGAGAAGTGCAGTCCACAAAGATGACCATGGCTCAGCTTGTGGGAAGGCTTCAGGAGACATCCTTGTGAATGGGACAAAGAAAATGGACACTGCTTTGGAGTCCAGTCAGCCCCCGACGTTTTCTGGAGATACAAAGAAAGACTCTGTTTGCAGCGCGGAAGAATCTTCGCTTCAAAGGATCGGGGAGTTGTTTAGGAGGTACAAGGATGAACGGGAAGATGCCATACTGGAAGAAGGGATGGAACGATTTTGCAATGACCTCTGTGTTGATCCCACTGAATTTAAAGTACTAGTTTTGGCTTGGAAATTCCAGGCTGCTACCATGTGCAAATTTACAAGGTTAGTTCTTGTAGAACTTGTAATTATTTTCATATGTTAAAGTATATCCTGTCAGCTGTATGTTGGAGACACAGCCTCATTAGCTTCACTTATTTCTTCTAACACTTGCATTTTGATCAAATTAATTCCTACCACTGCAGAAGGGAAGCTTTGTATTGCCTTCTTCTCCCCTTCCCCTCACAGTGGGTTTCAGAAGACGTAGTTTTGGTCATTATGGTGCTAGTGATGAACAGTGTAGTGAGACTCTGTAGACATTCATTTATTCTTGATTTACCAAAAGCAGTTTGCTGTACCCAGCATTATCTTGGACACTGAAATTAATTTTTCCTTTAAAGTAATGTGAGATTCTTTAGTAATTGCTACCAACTCCATTACCAGTCTGTGAAAGAATAACAAAATTGTTCCTGCCCAATCAGTGTTATACTTAATGTCTTTTTCCAAGAGTAATCCTGTTAGAGCATAGTGAGGGAAGGAAATGTGAGGGGTTTGACTCTAGTAGCAGTTTTGTACCCGCTGACAAGCGATTGCTATTCAAATGCTGTCTGCCCTTCTGGACAAGGGGCTCAGTCAGCAGGCTCACAGCACGTGTGATGCTCCAGGAAACAACAGAATGGCTAAAACCTACCCCACAAAGCCCACAGCCAAAACCCAAACTGCAGCAGCCTCCCCCAACTTGATGAGCAATGTCCAGGTAAGAGCAAGTAAAGACTGTCTACAGGGACTTGCCAGCAAAGGAGAAATTTTTTAATTTTTTGGTCTATCTAGATTGGTTTGAATAATGCTGCCTATTTTTACTGAGCTTATAACTTTCAAAATTATTTTGGTGTTCAGAGCCTTCACCCAAGCCTTTGTTGTGCACTGAACACAGATAACTATTCCAGCGTCTTCAGAGTCCTTGTGTCTGTGGGCGTGTGTCACATGGGTGAGTTACTCTGGAATGCAGATGTGGATTTACTGGAGGCTGAAGGCACAAGTATTTGCTAAGATGGTAAAGGAATTGTAAGCAGTGTCTGTGATTCTGCACAACCACCATGAGTGTTATTAATATGGTTTTGGTTTTCTTGGAGGGGCCAGATCTAGTGGTGAGCAGTTACCATTGTTTCAGGGCATGCTCCATGATACAAGTGCTGACTGACTTTTTCCATTAAGGAAAGCTTCTCCTGCGTGCTGCTCCATCTCTTGTCCTCCCTCCAACCCATTCTGCAACACCTGCTGGCTCTGGTTAATATTGACTGGTTATAACACTTGCTCATGAGCATCAGATCAGAGCTAACACTGGTCAGAGTGTTGGTCAGCCAGTTAGTCCAGCAGTGGAGCTTTGAGCAGTGTTGTTGTGCTGTAGCCCATGTTCTGTGATGCTCTGCTCCCTTCCACACTCCCAGCAGGTGCCTCGTTGACCATCACTGTTGGCGCCCTTTTGATTTTGCAGGTTGGAAGAGCAACAAAAAAACACAGGAAAGCCACCAGTGAAGTACTCTGTCCCTTGAGAACAGCTGGCCCAGAACATGGGCATTTAGACATGGGCAGTATTGAATCAATTTGGGGTAAATGTGTCCATTTCAAACATTTGGAATTTCCTCTGTGGTACATTGGAATTCACTTTTTAATGTGAAAGGCACTGGATGTGGCAGTGTCCCATAGTCAGAAAGCCAGACAGCAACATCTTCCAAATGCTCACAGTGCCCCAGTGGATCTGGGGGCTAGGTGTGGTTCTCCAGGCCATAAGGAATGCCTTGGAACTGTCTCTCTTTTCAGTAGGTTCCATTGCCAAAATCTTTGTGCCACCTGGGCAGAGTGTGCACCTTGTCTTGTCCAGGTGATCCTGTTCCGATTTGCCGGAGCTGAACGGAGATGGGAAGCGCTTGGCACGCGAGGTCGGTGGGAAGTGCTCACACTAATTTCTCTTCTCTTGCTTCATAGGAAGGAGTTTTTTGAAGGCTGCAAAGCAATAAACGCAGACAGCATTGATGGCATTTGTGCAAGGTTCCCCAGCCTCCTAAACGAAGCCAAGCAGGAAGATAAATTCAAGGATCTCTACCGTTTCACCTTCCAGTTTGGCCTGGACTCTGAAGAAGGACAGAGGTCGCTACATCGGGAAATAGCCATTGCCCTTTGGAAATTAGTCTTCACCCAAAACAAGCCCCCTATTTTGGACCAGTGGTTACACTTCCTCATCAAGAACCCCTCAGGAATCAAGGGAATCTCCCGGGACACGTGGAACATGTTTCTAAATTTTACTCAGGTGATTGGACCGGACCTTAGCAATTACAGCGAGGACGAGGCCTGGCCGAGTCTCTTCGATACCTTTGTGGAGTGGGAAATGGAGCGAAGGAAAAAGGAAGAGGAAACCAAATGTGTTACATCTTTGGACACAGAGGGCCTGTGTGAGGAACAGACTTAGCGGTGTCCAAGCAGCAGTGACGAAAGCAACTTGTTGCCCTTCACAAAATGTAAACTCTGGATGTTTCTGGAAATTACCGAGGCTCCAGATTTTTCTACTTTACACCTTTTTCTGCCTTGTCTTTGAAAGGGCTCTAAAATGCTGTATCATTTTTAGGCACTTTCTTAATTTTGGTTATTCCTTTTACTCTTGCCCTGAAATATTTGACCCTGGCTACAAGTTAAGCGTTTTTGGGGGTTGTTTTTTTTTAAGACTTCAGATTAGTATAAGTAA
This sequence comes from Manacus vitellinus, assembly GCF_001715985.3. NCBI lineage: Eukaryota > Metazoa > Chordata > Aves > Passeriformes > Pipridae > Manacus > Manacus vitellinus. Next base: position 10,658,067 of record NW_021938949.1, read on the forward strand.
GTCTGATATTTCTTGCACAATGTAGATCTTTTTAGTTAGGTTAAATTAACATTGCTAAGTTATACAGTGCCAGATTAAGTTTTTCATACTACATCTGTCAGGGCAGGTCTGTACTGTGTGTAGTGCTGTTTACATTGTTGAAATTTTAGGTTATAATAATTTTAAGGTTTTATACCAAGATAAACAGCAGTGTTAACTATAAATGCATTAATCCCAGGTAATAAGGCTCTAAAAACCAACATAAGCAACAGCTTTTTGTAATATGGCTAATTCTCATTTTGAGCTAACTCTTAGTGAATGAGTCCAGATCATTCCTTTTTTTTGGACTTTCAAACTAAATGTTGGGATTGTTTTATAAAATTACTGTACCTGTCAGTCAACTGAGTGGTAGATGACGATTTGTATCTAAATCTCTTTACACGTTCATGTAATAAAAGAGCAGTACTACCTCAGTTTTATTGAAAGTGGACTTGTTGATGGACTTCCATTTTCTCTGGAAGTTGTATTTTTGTGGTTACATGAGAATATTTTTACTTGACTAAAAGAACCAAAGGTTCTGCTTCTTAAGTTTGCTAAACATTGACAGAAGCAACACACAAATCCTAAGTCTTCAAGGAAAACTGTGGTATAATTCTGCTTTAATTTGTTTGATTTATACCTAAAGTATTACCTTACTTGTCTGGCAAGCACAGTACTTCTATGTAAGGAACTATCTTTTGCATTAATATTGACGAACCAATTTTTTAAAACCTATGTTTAATTGCTAAATTGCAGTTAATACTCCACACTTTCTGGAGAAACAATATCGGCATCTGATGACAAAGTGAATTCTTAATGTGTTCTTAATGACAACAGTGTAGATGAGTCATTTTTAGACTGATTTGATAATATTTGGATAGGAGTCAATTTATTATTTTACAATGCCTGTATTGGGACTATTTGCCTGTTGAAATTGTTGTGACTTAAAGGGAGTTTTATTAACACTGGTTGAAACTTTTTTGGTTATTGATGCTACCTTTTTCAATTTTAGTATGTCAACTTTTTTACACCTTTTGGTAAAAGGAATGATTGCCAAGGCTTTCTCTATAGCCAAGTGCTGGCTTAGTTAATTTGATAAACTTCCGTTACACACCTTTTATTTTCAGAGCTGCATTTCAGGATCATAAAATGACTTCATCTGAAAAAACCAAACCAAAAAAAAAAAAAAAAAGCCTGGACATTCATCCATAGCATCCAATGGCTTTTGTGCTATAAGGGTTTTAAGGCTGAAGGGAAACAGGTTTTAACTGGTGAGCTTGCCACCAGATGCAGGATGTCGTGCTTTGCACGTGTGCTGTGCCCCAGAGGGGTTAACAGAGAGAGGAGCAGGATCTGCCCCAATTCTGGGACTGGCTTTGCTGGTGTGCAGCCTCTGCAATAGCTTGGCTCTGAGGTCATAAATCACTAACAAAATGTGGGTAATGGAAACTGTTTAAAAACAAACCCACAAGCCACAGATAGCATCTCTTTCATCTAATTAAAGGAGAGTTTGGTCCATGCTGCTCTTGCTGGGAGACAAGCTGTGGAAAACAAATGTGTTTGGTTTAGATGCAGCTGAGTCTGTCCCTTGGCAGGAGGAGAGCCCTGAAGTTGCTGTTTCATGGGTAAATATGCCCAAAGCTTTGTCCTTGCTACTCTAACCTTCCAAGCTACTGTGGCACGAGCACTGTTTGGCAGCAAAACCTGATTCTGGTTTGGTGAGCAAAGCAGGCCAAAGCACTTGTGCTGGTGTTGAATTTATGGCAAGACTTTTGTTGGTGCTGTTACTTTTTAAAAACTAAAATAAATTCCCCAACAGAGGCTGCTTTGTTAGGAAAAGTTCCAAATGAAGACTGTATTTCTAAGTTTGAGACTCTTCATTCATTCAGCTATTAAACACTTTGTTCATCACTTAAGTTTTTTTTTTTTCCTAAAGGAAAATTAAAATGTCCAGAGTGTGAAGACTCTTCAGTTGATAGCCCGTGCATGCCTGCACACCAGATCAGGGCAGGGGCTGCTTCTCATTTACCTGCTAACATGCAGCAGCTCCAAAGGATGAGGGATAGAGCTTTTTTAGGAAGATGTTTATCTTGTGGTTGGAATGTGGACAGCAGGGAAGAAATCAATCTGTAGCACATCAAGCTCAGCCCATTTAATGTATCAGATGTAATACAGCTTCTTTTTAAGGCAGAGGTGAACACACAGGAAGGGAAAATCTGGTTTCCTGTTGGGGAAAGGACATACCATTGCCAGTGGCTGAGTCTCCATGTGTTCAGTGTGGGGGGACAGCCCTGCTCCTGCTCTTCTGCTTCCAGGAGCAGGAGCAGCTCCACCCCCTGGACAGAATACTTGCAAAAATAGCCAAATGATCTATCTAGCAAAGTACCATTTATTTTTAGCCTAATTTCAGTCTTTTAATTACCATTTACAGAATGCAAACCAGACCTGTATCAGTTTTAAGCTCTGAACCAGGAGCTGGAGGTGCAGCTCTTTGACAGTGCTGACAGTGAGCAAGGCTGTCAGACCTTCCTTGGATTGCCTGGTGATTTTGGGATCCTAAATGAGACTCACCCGTGCTCTGTAATGCTGGGGTGGGGGACTGGGGTTTGCACAGGTTTCTGAGAAGTCTTTCATAATATTGGAGCCTCTGAAAATATGTTTGTTTAATGGTTAAACTGTGAATATCTGTGGAACAGGCCAAATACATTCACTCTTCATTTTTATATAATTTAAATCTTTATTGTGTAGGGCACAGGACTGTAAGTGAGCAGTGATGCTGATGAAATCCTTGAAACCATTGCAACTGTTTAATTTTTTTTTTGAATTAGAGTATGCATTAGGGAACTTTATGCATGTAGTGAATCTGCTGCAACTTGGGATAAATAACTATAGGTAACTATATAATTCTAGTAATATACTGGAAAACTGGTCTGACATCCACAGTCTGTGGCATTTTATTGCCTTCTCTTATATGCAAAGAAATACAACTCCTGTACACTTTAGTCCCTGGTAATAAAAGGCTGACCACCTGCACCATATTATAGTTTGCAACACCTTTAAAATTTGCCTTCCAGGTCAACTGGAGGCTCAGTTGTGCTAAATTTTACTCGCATGGGTGCATTTCTGAGGTCAAAGACTGATGACTGATTGATTCAAGTAAGGATTTGAAAGGTCCTGCCCAGAGAACACGACTGAGGAAATGAATTGGAATTGAACACTGTATTGTGAGTTTACTTACTGCTGGTGCTACTTTCCATGGAGAATTACAGCTTTTTAGTACTGTGCAATTGTAATGAAAGAACCACAGGAAAAATAACTGCAGGTGTGGCAGGTGGTGCAAAAGCAGACAGCTGGAGCCTGCAGAGGGAATGCCAGGAGCGGCTTCCCCAGGCTGGGCTGGCAGATCCACTCATGGATCAGCCTCTGGACCATGGCAGCTTCTCAGCCAAGCACAGGTAGAGCGTGAGGGGAGTTCCCCCTGCTCTGCTGACTGTGGGTGACTCGGGTTGGGGCACAGATGCAGCCCCTGCTCCCACGGGCAGGGTGGGTGCCAGGTGGGTCAGTCAGTGCTGGGGCAGCAGCAGCTTTGCCTGTGTAACTTTGATCATTCACTCCTCCCATGTCCACCAGAGCCTGAAGAACCCATGGATGCAGGACTAGGCTGTCATCCATGGTTCCCAGGCATAGCTATGCACTGCCCAGTGACCTTAGTCTTTTCATGACACTGTCAACATAAGTATCTTCCTTACAGTTCTAAGCCTTGGTTCTAAAAAAAGCCCAGCAAAGTTAAAAGAAATGCCATGTAGTTAATAGCCACCTCAGTCGTGATATAATTTGTTGGCTGAGGTTACATCATTCCCATTCTTTGGAAAATAATAGTCATTGTGAGTTTCTGGGTCTTGCAGCCTTGTGTTCTGCAATGTGATCCTTTTTTAGAAGGTCCTCAGTAAATTAGGCACTCAGTTCTTCCCTTGGGTTCACTCTGCTCAAAGTGTGTGCATGTGAATTTAGCTCTTCCTGTTAAAAAAGGAAGATGCTTAACCTGAAACTCCAAATTCTTCAGGATAGTGCTTCAATATAGAGCAAAATGTATTTTTTCAAATAAGTATTACAAGCAAAGTGTCTGCTTAAACTTTGTTGTGTGCAAACAAACCCACCAGTGTTAAGATTTTCTCTCTGGACTATTGAAAATCGAACCTTTGGTTTGATAGTGTCAACTGAAGTGAAATACATGAGATTGTAAGACAGAAAGAAGGCTGTAACTCCTTCACCATGAAGTACATAGGTATCTCTACCTCTTGTTCTTAGACTTGAATAGTTGAAGGTTACCATCCTTTTGTCCCAGGATTTTATGCCTGGGTGAGTAATCTATTTTTTTTAATCGACCCAAGTTAAGTATTATCTATTTGCCATAGTTTTTGGTATACTGTGTTTAATGTGTATGCAATGGACCCTTGGAAAGGGAGCCGGGTCAAGCTGCAAACCAGTGTGTTGGTCCTCCCGGGTGCTACTTTTGGAGTGCAATAGAGCGGCCGAGCAGAGCTCCACGGCCTGGGCTCAGGGGCCTCTGTCAGCACATCCTCTTCCCTGCTCGGGCTGCCTGTACTGACAGTGAATTGAAGATGGAGCAGCTGCTCCCCAGGAGGGAGCCACCAGCCTTTTCGTTTGCCCTTGAAAAGCTTTAGGAACCCACCTGATGCAGTGCCATGAGTGTATTTTTATTTTAATCAAAAATACTGTGTTTTGTTCATGTTGGACTGGACCTGTAACACCCAGCAAAGATGGGAGCTGCAAAAGCATAAAGGCTGCACTCATCCTTTTCCTCTTGGAGGTCAGAATCCTGCTCAGGATAAAACCCCTATGCTGAGTAAAGCTGGAGTGTTCTTGAGGGCACTGGAGGTGCCAGAGTGGCTCCAGTGCTCAGCTGTATTAATTAATGCATTGAGGGGGGGTGGTTTTTTCATGCAGCACATCTGTGTCCCCTGCTCTCATTCCCCAAACCAAACTACAACACAATTACTGTCATGGCAAATCCCCAGGAGATGCGATGCTGTAGCAACTGTTGCTGCAAGAGTCTTCTTCCAGTGTGTGTGAGGGCTGCTTTTGGGGTGTGACCTCTTGCACTATTAGGATGGGCATGGGTTTCAAGAGAACGAGGGGACATGTGAGACAATAGGTAAAAGGAGCATGGACGTTCTTGTCCTGACAGCTTGCCTTAAATCACTGACATTGCAGCGGTTCCTTGCTACTATTGCAATCCTCAGTCTTTGAAAATCCAGCAGGTTCTGTAGGTTATACTATTTTTGGTTTTAATTTTTTTAATAAGTATCTATCTTTGCATAATTGCACTCTTCAGATAAGCCCTTTTTGGATAACATGTCATTTCTCACACAGGGGAAAAAAAAAAATCCATCTCCAATGTTTGTGTTGTAAAGTGGGGTTTTTTTCCCTCTTGTAAATTATATTTGGACTAAAGGTTGCCTACTCTTGAACCAGCATGTTTACTTGAATGTTGCCATTTTATGCAGTTACAGCTGCTGACTCTTGCTCTTCTCTGGGCCCATGAGAGTGGAGATCGTGTGACCAGAGGTGGCAAACCTTGCACAGAGGATCAGTGGAGCTGAAGGCTGTGCTACTCCCAGGTGTATTCCACATCAGAGGACTGAATAGTACTCGATATTTTGAAGTTGTGATTTTTTAAGTCACGTTAAACATAGTTATCTTAAATATATGCTTGCTTTCTTACCTGTAAGTTTGAAATAGTCTTTAAAAAGGACATGGACTGGCAGGAGTGGTGGGAGGGCTTCATGCTTTTAGTTGTTGAGTAACTCGAGTTCCAGGAGCTCCAGGATGGGACTGTCAGAATTAGGTCCTGATCCAACACTGTTGGGGTTTGCACTGGCTGGTCTTGAGGGCATGAAGCAAATGCAAGGCCTTGATGGGCTCCCTGGAGAAGGGTCAGCCTGGGAGAGCTGGTTGGTGCAGCTGGGTTTCTTTCTTGAGGCCCCAGTTTAGCCTCACATCCCCCTCTGTGGAAGGAAGGCATTTTGATAGTGTTTGCTCCAGTGTAACCAAGGAAGTCCCGGGAGCACAGCTCTGTGTGGCTGTCACTGATCTCATGTGAACACAGCTCCCTGATCTCTCGGCTCCTCAGTAACCAGCAAGAGTGGGCAGGGTCAAATCTTCATGCCAGGAGTGTGTTTTGCCTTTTCAGACTTACCAAGGGAGAACCCAATTTTCTCACTCTGGGAAATGATGAATGTGTTGTGTGTCACAGAGCAGCCCCTGGTTCCTCTCTGGGCCAACAGTGTCAGAAATGTAAATGTAATGCTTGAAAATGGCTGGAGTAAATTCTGTTTCCTGGAGGACCTTTTTTTCAAGGGGATGCAGCCAAATTTGAAACCATGATCTAGAGGAAAAGTGGGAGAATTTCAGGACGATTCATCTACTGAATCCCGTTTGGTTTTTAGTTTTACAGTTACTCTTCTTGTATCAAATTTTGCTCACTGTTGTTGTCTGGAACAGAATGAAAACAGCGTCTTATGGAATGTGCAATCTAAGGCACAATGCAAATAGGGTGTGATAAGAAGGTTGTCTTTACTTGATAGCAATCCTGAGTGCAATGTTTTTGTTGTGTCCCTTTTGGAAGAAGAGCATTAAGTGCAGTCTGAGGTGGTTTTTTTTCTTATAAGCAAAGCATTGGTTTGTTCATTACTGACTTCTTGTGAAATTTGTGCCAGATGTATATTAAATATTTTGGTGCTTTTTCTAATCCAAGCTGCCATTCATTTACCTGTGAGATTATTGTACTTCTGTATATTTAAATGACCAATCCCTTAAAGAAAAAAAACAAAACAAAATCCTTTAGTCACAATGTATCCTGACTACTGTAGCTTGTCAGTGTTCCAAAACTTCTGGGTTTCCTGTATTCCAGTAAGGTCTGAGGGGAGGGGAACAGCTACAGAAATCTACCCCACTGGAAAGGGAACTCACACACTGTTCTGTGCGTTACTGAACAAAGGAGTAACATTTGTGGTGTTTACATAACAACACGTTGGTGTTAACTTTTTTGTGCTCAAGCTTTGTACAAAATGTCTTATTTAAAGCTGAAGTCCTTTTTACATTTTTCAATTAAAAAGGGACAAATTACTTATTTTTTCATGCCTATAAATAGGACTCTTGCTACTTTTATTTGTCACCTGAGTTTCTCAAGCAGGAATTCTGGATGCTTACCTGCCTACTCCTTGCAGCGAGGTGACCACATCATTTTAGAGTGTGTGGGATGAAAACTAGCTGGGTTTTTTCAACTTTGCAGTGCAAGTGTCTGCAACAAGGAGATGCTGGATGTGAACAGTCTGAACAGGAGCAAATCCTTCCAGAGATGGGTGCTGGGGTCAGTGCCATTCACCCCCTCCCCTGAGCTGCCTGACCCCGTGCTGGGCTGGGTCAGCAGCAGGGAGGAAGGCACTGCTTCTCTTCCATGTTGATGTTGTTGCTTATCCCAGTTTGCAATAACTGCAGCCAAAGGATGCCAGGCTCACTTGGAGTGGCTAAAGTACCTTTTTATAAGTAAAAAAAATTGGCTGCATTCATCTTGCTTAATAACAGATTTCATTTCAGGAGTTTTGGAGGCTTTAAATTTAGTCATGACTGACAGTGACAGGAGCATCCCCTGCCCGCTCACTGCTGCTGCCTCTGGGCTCGAGCTGCACTTGCCTATCTCCTCCTTGCCTGTAATTGCACCTGCCTCCTCCACACAGCTTCCACTCCTTAAACAGAGCCCAGCACAGTGAACTTGGAGTTGGAAAGTAGGAAGGTGTAAGTACTCTATCAGCTGTATTTAATAATTTCTGGAATAATAACTATTTCAGCTTTATCTCAGCTTATTCAAATTCACATCAAGAAATCTCTTGACTCATGGTCAAACCTTTAAACAAGCGTTTCCTTTTACTTTTACGTTTTTCTGAGTGCCAAAAGCTCTCCTAAGCCATCCCTATGCTTGGAAATTCCCTGTGTTAACAAGAGGTGCTTGAGCAGCCTCTATTTTAGGTGGCAGGTGCTGGAGCACCTCACCCTGCCTCCAGCTCCTTGTGGAAAGTGTTGCTGTGCTATGTCCACACAACCATGTGCTTTCCTTAAAATGGCCCTTGCCCCTCCCACAGCCACACTAAAACTTCTTTTTTTCCTCTTTTTTTTTTTTTTTTTGTGTGCAAGGGGTGGGTGGGGGTGGTCGGGGAGGAGGAGAAAGTGGAGATTGTCCAAGAAGTATGAATCACTGATTCCTCCTTTCCATGGACTAAGTACAGTACTTTCCTGGAAAGGAGGCAACGACTCCATTTCAGGGGCTGGCACCGCACATTTCCAGAAATCCACACAATTCCTGAGGGAAGCTGTTAACTGCTGAGCAGCTGCTGCAGGTTCTACACTAACCTGGCTGGCTGGTTTATGGCCTGGGTTTCAGTGAAGATGCCTCAGCTGGTCCCTTGGTCTCCAGCAAGGAACAACATCCTACAGGCCAATCCTGATCTGATCCTAAGCAACACTGACCCTGGTTTGCCCCAGCTCTGCCCAAGCACTTGCCTGGCTCAACCCACAGCAAGAAGGTCTAATGGAAAAGGTTTTGTGTTTTAAGATGTTTTGAATGGCTTTTATTTTTAGACTTCATAGAAGATACAAAGTCAAAGCCTATTGTTCTTGTGGTAAGAGATCTTTACAAAGACATCAATATTTCAAGTAATTAAAAATATCTTAACAAAAGACTTTGCTTAAAAACTTGGCAGTTTAACAAGCACTCCTCCCTCCGTCATTTTTTATTCCCATCAGACCAAGGCCGGGTTGTGATCCATGTGTGCTGCAACACAAATAAGAGGTGTGTTAGTTTTGCTCAGGGCAGCCTTGATGCATGTAACCTCGGCCAGTCCGGGAGCGAGGCCTGCAACCCTCAGGGTCAGCACGTTGAAAAACTGTAACTTTTTTCCCACCCAGCAATTATTTGGCATTCTTTTTAATCAAGAAACCTCCTCGGGACTGTTGGTCCTCTGGGAAACAGCAATACAGGAACCTCGCCTGGCAAGAAACCTCTTTGGAGCCTGAGCAGGAGCTCCTGTCCAACCACTCAGCAGTCTGAGAGTGTGGGCCAGGCTCTGTGGGCTTCCATAGGCTCCCTGTGGATGCAGATCACTGAATCCATCTGTTCTGCTGGTGGGATTATACCCCTCGGTGGTGCAAGCTTGTGTGAAGTGAGGGCAGCTGGAGATGGCCCTTGAAGAGTCAATTTGGACCTGCTGAACCCAGTGACTACTGCAAAAGCCACAGGGCGGACTGTAACTCACAGCCATCCTCACCTCAAACCTTTCCATGGGGTGACCACCCAAAAAACCTGCCTCCTGTGGAAACTGCTTGATTCACGGCCACAAAAAACTTCCTTCATTGTCAGTGGGGATGAAACATTCATCAGGGGAAAGAGGGTGAACTGATACGACTTGTACAATTAATTAATGCTGTGGACCCTCAGCTACATGAGTGGTGTCAGCTTTTGTGCTTGTTGTGTCTTAGGCCTGGCTTATGGGCAGGACTTAGGGCTGAGGTTTTATTGGCTGGACAGGAAAATCAGACTAAGTACAACAGCTTCTTCAGGCCTTCTCTCAGGCTTTCACTCCCTTGTGCAGGGTTTTAATTTTTAACAGATTAAGATAGAAATATTCAGCTCTGTATTTTCCTTGGTTCTGTGCAAAATAGGTGGCAAGTTACCTGTTCAGTCCAGGAAAGAGAACAACACACAGGGTGTTATTCTGCAGACTTCTATAAAGTTTTTTGATATGGTGGTCTAACTTCTTCACCTTTTTCCTTAGATCCTGCTCCTGCATAAGAGAATATAAGCATTAAACTCCCAATTCATCAGCAGTCGTACTTGGGGAGGCTGCATCCTGAAAACATCACGTTATCTCGTGTGATATTGCCTCTCCAGACTGCCCTAGAGAACTGATCCTTGGCAGCCCCACTGCTCCAGCACAAGGAGACCCTTCTGTCACAAGCAGCTCTGCACCTAAGTCAGCTCAAAGTTACCACTCCAGGTTCCCAGGGCATTCCCTCCTCAACAATTGCAACAAACATCAGCATAGCCTCACACTCACAGAGTCAGACAGCTGCTCCATTTTCTCATAGAAGATGTGTTTTCCTTGTTTCCCGTTCCTGTGATTCATTTGCCATATCCATCTCCAGAGGTGACCTGAGGCAAGAGCATTCCTACTTCTCAGCTCGCTACCCTTCACGGTCCATCCATTTATAGCTTCAAGGGCATCCACGGCACTCTGTGATTTCTGGAATTCTGAAATGCAATGAGAAGGGAACATGCTTTGGCATTGCTGTTCCTGCCTTCCTCCTTGGCACCTGCAAGGCAGGGCTAAAGGTGTGGAGCAGGAGAGAGATGAGAAACTGAAATCACTGCAGCAAGCAGATCCTCATTTTGCTACAGATAAACATCAGACTGTGGAAATGCCAGTTGGCTGCAGCAGCCCTCATCCAGCTGTCCTCACCTTTTAGAGGTGATTACTGGGCTGTGTGAAGCTGCACAGTGGCCAGCCCTCACTCTGAAGTACTAGAGCCCAACACCTAGCTTTGGAATTTTTCTAAGGGTTATTTTTTTAAGCAGTGTTTTTTCCTTTTAAAGATTTAGCTGTAAAAAGTGCTCTTCCAAACAATATGTGCTTTCACTGGAGTATTTTAAATACCATCCCTTTGAGCATACCTGAGTTTCAGTAGTTCTTGCTGTGTCTGTGCAAAGTCCCAAGGGCTGCTGAATAAGCTTATTTGAAGGAAATAAGCAGGCTGTGTGTGAAGCTACTTACTGAGGAAACAGCAATTCCTGTGCTTTCCACTCTGGAGATCCTTTGGCAGGAACAGTGTTTCCAAGTCTTTCAACTGGCTGAATTCTTCTTGCAAGTCTGTCTCTGTTAATGACTTCTTTAGACCCGCCACATAAATCACACCTTCATTTTCTACATCCAGTTCTAATTCCTTTATCAGAACATCACAGTCCAGCATTGCTGCAGTGACAGGTCTCTGCACCTGGGGTGGATGCAGCAGGAACAAACAGCACATCAGCCCACACAGCTCTGTGTTCAGAGCTTCTATTTTAAAGTATTTTTCTCCCATTACCAAAAGTTGCCAGGCTATTTTCCCTCCCTTGAAAAAAATATGACTAATGAAGGCTAACTTAATTAGTCATGAAAAAGGAAGAGAGATCATATTTGTAATGCAGAAACAGTACAGAACTAAAATGCCATAGCCCTGTTACTTGGCTCTTGCTTTTAAAGCTCCGGGTGGAGGTCAGAATGCTTTCTAACCCCCTTCTGCTGACAAGCAGAAAGGAAAAGAGAGGGATATAACCACTTGCTTTCTGCCAATGGGCCTAAATTGTCCAGGGACAAGAAGACTGTGACAGCACAAGCAGCCAGCACTTGCCCAGACACTGCTGTGAGCAGATGTTAGAGACAGACTGGAGGCTGAACCTAACTTGTGCTTTGGCTGTTTGCCTTGTTTACCTTAATGCAGGATCCTGCTACCTCAGCTCCATTTAGGCTTTCCACAGCAAGCTGGGCAGCTTCCAGCACTTCATATTGGACACAGACATAGGGCTTGAAACAGAACAATAAGATACTTCAGGCTTATCAATGAGACACATTAGCCTTCCCTTTTTAAAAGTCAGGCCTCAATGAAGTTGTGTTTTCTTTTAAAAATAGAATATAAAAGGGTTTGGGAGTAATATATATATAACATTCCATATACTCCAGCCATTAAAAAAACCCTTCAATTAGCTCATCAATTAGTAATCAACTTTCCTCCTCTGGGCATTAAAGGCCTTAACCTATCAGTTCTCTTGAGGGAGACAAAAAGCATCTTGGCTTCCCCAGTGCTCAAAGTCCTCTGAGCAGCACATGAGCTGCGTTTGTTCTTGTCATTGTGTGGAGCAGTTTTAGGTACCCTGAATTGTTGTAGCTGTGACTAAACAACTAGAAAAAACCTGGAAACAGAATAACTGGTATTTCTGTGGTTCTAATCCGTATCTTTCCAAGAGATTACTCAGGTCTTCCTGACCTGTCAGCAACCTTTAAGTGCTCCTCACCTGGAATGTTTCAGTTACCACTGTAAGAGACTGGATTGGTCCACACCTCCCAAATTCTTTCTTCACAGTCTTCAGGCAAAAGCTTTCTTCAAAAGGACCTGCGTAAATTGTCAGCATGTCAGTCAGCTTGCTTCTCACCTGTTGGAACACAGATTATTGAAGGAACTTCACAAAGCAAAGGAACTAATGACTCGGTGCCCCCAGATAAATCACATCTCTTTACAAGCTCAGTATGAAGATTGTTCTCAAAAAAAATAGTACCTTTTCATAAAGTGCAGTATGAAGGTGAGATGCAATGTACTCTGGACCCAAACTGAACTGAATGATACTGAAGGTGGACAGGGGAACATCTTCCAAGGCTCTCTGAAGAATCTGGAGGGAAAAAGAGTGTACAAGGCTCAAAGAGGTACAAGACAATGGTACTGCAGAGGATCAGAAACAAAGCTATTGAACTTAATTCCCAACTTTAATTTTCATTATTGTCCAAGAAAGCCCTCAGGCAGAAATTCTTCTTTCATGAGTCAGGAGAGGATGCAGAGGATCAAAGCTCATTTCTGAAATGTTCAAATGGATTCAGCTAACCTGGTATTAACACTATTGTCAACAGTACTGTCAGTCAGCTTTTTAAAATAGGACTCATCTACCCACCCCCAGAACAAGAACAACTTTGAACTACTTTGATGCTTGCTTAGACCAACCCACTCTAAGTCCATTCACCTGTTTGTTTGACGTGCTCAGGTTACTCTGACACAGGCCGGAAGAGTCTAGTCCCTGTCTGCCCAAAAGGAGGGGTTTTTGGCCAGTCACCTGCAGGCAGTCTAAAAAGCTAGCAGAGAGGAGCAAGCTGTGAATCACACTGCTTATCAACGTGGGGAATTAAAAGCTTTCAAGAAACGCTTGTCAGAGAAAAATGATACAGTTCATTAAAGAAATCTGAAAGAATGTTCCTGTCCACAGCATCAAAAGAAGCCTAGGAAATGTGCTGTGAAATTTAAGATGCAACTGCTCAAAGTTTTTCAGAGCTACACTACAATTATTTGTGTCTCTCTGAAGATCCTGATGGCTTCTAAAAAACATGAGGCACTTTTTTGATCTTACTGAGAAATCAGGTGAAGGAAAAACGTGTACTTGAGAATCTTTTTACCATGGTTTAGATAAATGTGGAGGCTCATTCAGCTCTTTCTGGACCCCACATCCTTGTGGCTGCAGCGCAGCTTTGTTCTGTGAGACCTCAGCCAGTTTTTCAGCTGTCAGAAGCATCTCCAAGTTTAGTTCTGCTACCTTCAGGAAGGAAGGAAGATTAGTAGTTGGCTTTCATCTCATCAGCTAATTGCAGCTAACCAAAAAGCCTGTGCTCTCCCTATGAGTCACACAGGCACACTCTGGCAGTGAAGAAACATGGGCATTAATTTCTTGCCTTATTATTTTCTGTTGTCATTTTCGAGCATGCAGCACTCACAGCATCAACCAGCAATCATCTCCAAAAAACTTCTCTCAGAAATCAAAAACACAAGCAAGGGACTCATAAGACCAGCTGAATCACTACCACAACACACAAGGTGTCTCTCTTCTTTCATCTGGAAAAATTACAGGCATTCCTGTAGGCTGGAAGTGTCTCAATCCTCCTTCACCCAATGCCCCTCTTCAAGATGAGCAGCAATGCTGACTCATGTCAGTGAGTACTGAAACACTGGTAATGCTCAGGTTATTCAGATAATATATGGATATATGCTGAAAGTAGCAAGCTGTCAAAATTGAGGCCTCTATCACAGCTCCATTTTCTCTTTTAAATCAGTGAGAGGATGGGCAGGAATGGTTCTTTTTTCCTTCATAAGCACAACGTGTATGTTCTGTGTTTAAGGATAGAAATCTTAATTACATATTACAATTACCTTTGCTGGTCCTTGCTCAATGAAGAATTGAGCTAATTCCAATGCAGCTCTAGCATCTTCTGTAGGATCATGCCCAAGCTTCTGTTCACACTGAATCTCCTTCCTAGGGCATCAAAATTAGGTGTACAGGCAGGTTATCTGTTTTTCCACACTGACCAACATCCTGTCTTTTCTAAACTGGGTCCTTTTCAGGCAAAAGAGCTTTCCCTTCTCCAAAAAGGATTTCAGTTCTGTGCAGCAGCATTCTTGTGAAATATTCCCAAAAGTTACTGCAAGAAATGTTTTTGCAATGTTGAGCAAAACAGTTTACGGGGTTTGACAGAAGCAGTGCTAATACTTGGTACTCTGATACATGAGTATTTTTAATTTTACTTCTTTCTTGACCAATAACCTAACTCACAATTTGCACAAAGAGAAGGAGGCAACCTCCAGCTCAGTGAAGTTTTGTGCTGCAGAGTATTAACACACACTGTGAGCATGGTGAGAACTGTGTCACTAAGACATACTATGCAGTGGTAGGTGGTACACTGAGGAATATCATTTAAGTCAGTAAATTATACTTTCATGTATTAGCCTTTTTTTCTTGCCAACTGCAACAGATCTCATTTGTGTGAGGCAGAGTGTCTCTGCTGCTCCACAGTTCAATACACCTGTACTGCTCCAGATGTGCAGAAAGGCCAGTTTTGCTGGGACTCCAATCTGGTTGGGTCACAGCACTCCTTGCTTGCTCAAAGACAAGCCCAGTTATTATGCTGCCTGATGTTTAAAGCAGCCAGTAAACACTTCTTTACCGTGTCTTACTTGCACAGCCATTTTTTTAATTTTAGTAAAAAGATAATAATTCTCATGTGACTAGTGGCAGAACAAGACCCTATGACCCACCATGACAGTTTATAACATTTCCCATGACAATACAGTAATAATCTTACCCTAAAACAGCTTTGGCTAGAAATTTTAGCTTAAATCTTCGACCTTCAGTTCTGGCAAAAAGCAATGAAGTATCAATAACACTGGGGTGGATCATCTGGAAGAGTAAAAAACATCACCCATTTAATTTAAGAACAGAAGTCATAGAATTGGGCAGTAACTTCATAGTTTCCTGTGCACTGCCTTTTCATTTCAGTTGCCAGTGTCTCACTGACAAACACCTGATCCACAAAAAAAGAACAACTGGAATAATGAAACAAGTCCAACTCTGTTCTCTAAAACTCTAGTGGGAAGATCTAGATTGGGTTAGAAAGATTACTTATGATTCAAGCAGTTCTTCAGTTCTTCCCAGGACAGAGCTCTCAGAAGCATCTGGGTGAAGCAGAGGTAAAGCTTCAGTTGCAACCATACCTATGTCTGGACAGACTCCTCCCTTCCTTTTGGGTTCTGAACAGACCCTGTAAATTTTATAGCTGTAAAGACAGTCCTTCTTCTTTAAATCCTTATAGGCATAGGGCTATTCATAATTAAAAGCAATTAACAAGTGTTCACTAATAAAAGAGGAATTACTAAGAGTTTTCATGTCTGAAAAAGAGTAACACAGGGTTGGAAAAAATACTCTTAAAAACATACTCACTTCCAAAGCCTGAAGATCAGAGTTTAGAGAATGACCCACCAATACTGCATCATGGGGAAGCATTTTTTTTAGCTTGGTTTGGATGTCTGACAGTCTTGTTTTCACTGGAAGAAGCATTTTTTTTGTGACTCCTGAGAATCTTTAAAACAAAAGTTGGATGAGGTAAAAGCAACATATTAGCAACAGCGTCTGCTGGAGAATATTACAAGCAGGTAATGTAAAATATGAACTTGGTGTAACTAATCACAGAATGCCATTTACTGTTTTCTGTTCCAACATCAGAGGATACACTGCAGGTGTTATTAAACTGCTGTGAGTGCCACCACATCTCTTTCAAAAGTTTATTTCTCTCAAGTATTCTTAAATGATGCAGTTGGTAGGATCAGATAGCACAGGAAAGGATATACTGCAAGACTGATGGTGGAAGGAGATTCTTCCAAGTAATCTGAGGGGACTGGCATGTCACCTCCTGCCAGGTAAAGTTTTGGAGAAGACAAGGCTTGAGCTTTGCCTGCTTTTGTTATAATCCTGAGCCTAGCCTTAGAAATGTGTACAAGCTGATAAGCTGCTCTATAAATTTTTTACATATGAGCAAATTTAGCTATGGAGCAGAGAGATGCAGACTGCAATCCAGTACTCTTATCCTCCATCTTATTTTATAGAGAGCAGTAAAGAATAACTTGCACTGTGTATCACTAATTTGTAACAGAACTTTCCCTAGAGTGCTTCAGAATGGCAATGTTTCTGCCTAGCAGCCACATGGGCACTGTGCAGCAGAGTGTACACACAGTGTTGGTTATTTTAGTCACACAGCAAGAACTGTATTAACACTGAGGGAAACACAGCAGGCACCTGTGCAAACCAATGCCTTCTGACAGGGCCTGTGTAACAGAGAGGCTGAATCTGAAAGACAGAGATAAGAAGCATGTGTGCCAGGGACCTGGTGCGGTAGTTCCTCACTGTGCTCTCAGGTTTGACCAGCTCGTTCAGGAGGCACTGACCCCGCGCGTCCACCAAAGACACACGGGTGACTTCGTTTCCTTTTGCAGTCAGGCACTGTCAGGAAGAAGCAGAGGCAGTTGTTGGATCAGCATGATGCTGCCACTCAAAAACCTTAGCTCACACCTGCTTTGGCTGCAGCCAGCATCTACTGCTAAGGAGTTACTTGAGTTGGAGATCTACCACTCATAGCTGGTTGTTTTATACTGTAGCACGCTTCATTTTAACTGATAAATGTGCACCATAAGCACAGCAAACACACAGGCAAGCACAGCACACAGAAAACCATTATAAAGAAGTGCTGATTTCACAGAATCAGTCTGTGCTCTGCACTGCACAGCTGTCACTGACAGCATCAGCACCAGAGACGCTGTACAATTTAAAAGAGCCCAGGCTATATCATTAGTTACTCAATGCTGATGCCAAATAGACATCTCTGCAAGGGCAAAACTGCACTAAAGGAGGAATCTTCACCACAGTATGCTGCCAGAGGAACTGTGATGGCTAAAGGCAAGATGTATGACAGGGAAGTATCCTTCCTTTCCCAAACCTTGGGGAGAGCTGAGGAGGAATTCCACAGCAGTCTCTGGGGTTACTGCAGCATTGCTGATAGGCCTGGCAGATCCATCTGCTGCTGAGAGCCAACACAGACCTGAGCTCTCTGCTCAGCATATTATCTCTGTCTTGTTGCCAGAACCACTTCCTGTGCCCTTCCCAAGGCTGCATTAGTGCTGGTACCATCAGTGAAGGGACTGGCAGTAAATATTAATATATCGAAATTGGTTTAGCAAATACAGAGGGGGCTTGGCTCACTTGGGAATAGCTGGTGCTTGACTCTATTTTGTAAGGCCACACACATTGATTTTTACCATTTCACAATCCAGACCAAAGAGGGGGCTGCTGTCTGTCCTCTGCTGATCACACTCTGTAGAGATATAGTCCTTGCATCCAGGGGAGCCTAGAGGGAAAACACATCCATGATAAAAGAAAAAGACCTCTTTCTTCTAAAACTCATCATATCTCTTACATGACAGAACATATAACTGTAAAAATTATAAAAACCAAACCAAAACCCAACCAAACAGCCCTCAAAAACTGACCTTCTATGGGATAGTCATTTTTTTTCTGCTCTTCTAAAGTCAGAGTATAGCTGGTAAGGCCTCGTCTTTTTTCTCCGTATCTCTGAATGATGGGATCACATTGCAAATCTGAGCTTTTGGTAACACAGTCACTGCTGGTGGAAGTCAAGCCTGTAAAATACAGAAGCACCTGTCAAGCTCAGAGAGCACTCCCCACTTGCAGGCAGTTTCTGCATCAGTTGAACACCATTTCAAATAACAACACTACCTAGAACAATGGACTGGAGAGAGATGGGTAGATAGAAAGACTGACACACAGTCTGTCTCCAGTTTATTTTTCTCTCTCTCTCCAGTTTATATAATATATCTCCAATTTATATCTCAGTTATTGTGTGTAAATATACACATGCTATATACATTATATATACATAATAGTATACCTTATGTATACTATATATAATAAATATACTTGATATTCAGCATATTTTACTCTTTTTCCCAGTTCAGCTACTGACACTGCTGGCTGAAGTCTCTGTCTCACATTCCTTTCAGAAACAGAGAGAACAAACTTGCTTCATAAGCATGACAACATAATCATGTGTTACTTCATGTAAGCTGTGAAAGAAGTTCTCTTTTTCTTTTCCTACCTTCTCTGTGAAATTTTTCCCTTAAGAATTACCAGGAGACAAATGTGCTTTAAGTGTGGCTCACAAAGAAGCAAACACTGAACTGACCCCAGAATCCACAGCTGTATCAATTACCCTGAGGGTGATTCTCTGAAGATTGCTCTTAAAAGAAAAGTATACCTGAGCTCCCTGACCTGTGACTGTGCAGTAGATTTACAGTCAAGATGCTACAGGACTGTTGATACACTGACAGTCACAGCTGCTCAGTCTCCTATTTAGGACCTGAATTCAAAATTCTTTGCTACCCTTCTAACAGTTTCAGTGAAGTTCTCACTTGAGTGTCTTGCAGGTTTTGTACAAGCCTGTTGGATTACAACCACCTCTATAAAGAGGGTAAAAATAGGAAATCAGTTGTCAACACACTTGTTCTTCTCCTTGATTTGCTGCTCAGTATAACAAAGCAAACTAAGAAGAAATTAGTAACTTCTTAGCTCAAATCTAATTTATATCTCTGTGTCTTTTATTAGGTACATCTTAGAATAAAATAATCAAAAGATGGGTAATGAAGCATCAGAATTTGGAATTAAATATGTTAAAGACTTTCTCTCTTTTTGCATTTACTTGTAACAATCAGCCCAAGAAGTGTTACTGAACTAGTCAGGGTAAGAAGTCTCATGGTTTCAGTCATTGCAGGTGTTCCTTTGTAAACAAGTTTACCATGGCAGCCTGCTGGGATTGCAGAGGATGCAAAGTCATGAATTACTGCTCAAAGTGAGTCATTGTCTTGAAAGAGACAATGCAAACCCAAAGGTACCTTGTGCTGCATTTTGAGGTTTCAGGTCTGTTCCTTCCCCATACAGGCTGGCGAGGAAGTCAGCAGATGGTGTTAATGTGAATCTCTGAAAAAAGAGATTTTGAAACAGAGGCAGAAATAACAAGCAAATAAGTTTCTTCTTGATCCCCAAATCAGCCAAATTTAGGGGAGGACAGATAAAGAAATAGTGGAAATACGTTTGGTGTTTTCTCAAGTAAAAAAACCAACAGAAACCAAACCTGTTTTAATGACATATGGTATGGGATTCTTTGTACTAAGGGACAGATTTGCCTTGCCTGATACAATCAAGAAGGCAAATCTCAAGACTTTCTTTGATAGAAACTAAAGCCAGTTCCAGTCTTTCCAGTTAAGTTGTGATTCACATTTGCTGGAGTTCAGGAAGAACTCTCTAGGAGCCTAGAAGTGCTTCTTTCTTCCTTCAAAAATGTTGCTTGTAAGGCAGAAAATTAAAAAAATTATTTTAATAATCCTTTTGGGAAATGGGAGAAACTTAATATAAAAGTGCAAATAATAAAAGTGAAATTTTCCAACAGTGGGACTAGCATAACTCTACTTGGAGTCTCCTCACTCAGAATAAGTTCCAAGTTACTGAATTATTCCAAGATATTTTTAATCTCATTGGCACCCTGAAGGTGAGGATATGTAACAGTCAGAGGACTGAAACATCAATACATGTTTCACCTGGTAAGGCTTCAAAGACATAAAAGTCTTGAAATCCTGTGTCTAATATCAAAGCCCTGGCCTTTGTTCTGAGCTGACAACTGCAGCAAATAGATCCTCTCATTTGCTTGCTGTGAGAGTCAAAGATGGCCACATCCTGAGGAAAGGCAGTAATTCCACTGCAGCCAGTAATCCCTGGGATGTGGTTTCAGAACTGGAAGAAGTTTAGAAGACACCAGTGCAGTTTGGGGACTTACATGCCGGAACAGTTTTCTGAGGTGTTTGAACTGTAAATAGAATCTGTAGAAATGGACTTGGCTCATTTCGTGTAGAACAACAACCACAACTCCAGCCAGGTGGCTTTGGTGATAAATACGGCACCAGCTGCAGGCAGAAAATAGCATTGATTAAAAAAATAAAATAAAAATCAAAGCAAAACAATTATCAAGTACTCTTAAAAACAAACTTGGAACCAGCCCAGCTTTTAAGTCAGTGAGTGGCAAAGTGCCAAATGACTTCAATGAGAAGAGGCTTTGTAGCTTATCTCAAGAAGACACATATTCCTGGAAGCAACAGAATATGGGAGACAGAGAAAGAATGAGTTATAGCAAACTTCTGCTGCATACCATTTCAAGACATTTATACCTCATTTATATGCATCAGAATGTGCATACACGTAAGTAACTTCAGCTGCAGTGATGCAGTCTAGTGAGTTAATGCATCAAAAAAATCCCACAAAATAATTTTCTATTCACTATTAAAAATCTAAAGTGGGATCATTTTTGCTCTGAGTTTCATTTTAAGAATCATTTCACCATATTTTTGTTATCCAAGGACCGTCCTCAGCCTTTCTCTTCCAGTGCTGAGAAGTTGCCCTGAGAAAAGGAAAAATTATTAAAAATGTTTTTCCCAAAGCATTCCAGAATGCTGTTTCAATTACATCTAACACGAAACATGTTAATATTTGTGTTAATATTTTAACATGGTATTTTGTTCGTCAGTGTGTGAAGCTTCTTCAGTTCCACCCACAACAGTAGTTTAGTTTTTCATAACTGCACGAAACAAAACTATGAAATGGTGGGATTTTTGTCAGAAGAGGAATTCTGGTCTCTGGTCAAGTCTAACAACAACTGTATCTGCACAATCCAGGCTGCCATTATGGCAACCGTGCTGCGAGTGTTTCAAACCCAGTGTGCCCAATCCTGAGGAATGTTTTCACAACACAGGAGAGCACAGGACAGGGCTGATTCCTGACTGTGGATGTTTTGTACCTGGGTTGTGCTGCATTGTGGCATTTTCCCAAAGCTGCATACTTCAACAACTCATACAGCTGGTCATGGCTGATTTCACAGTCCTCCCCAAGCAAAGCTGCTGACAGGCGACACGACTTTTCCTGTGGAAAGGGAAATGCCAGTAAAGAGAGGTTTTATGTAATCATACCAGTTCATGGAAAATAAAAGTAAAAGGAAAACTATTTAGATACAATCAACTACATTTAAAATAAGTCTTCCACTCGTTATAGGCTAAAATTTCCTTTCAGATCACACTTTAATATTAAATTCACTGTCAACATTTCAGTAATTCAGGTACTCTAACTTCAAAGATTTCTTTAATAAAGATTAATGTAAGCAGCTATATGCAGTAAGGAGGTTTAATTCATCTGCAAACACAATGTTCTACTCTCTCAACTCTTTCACCCACTTCCTGCTGTACAGCTTTGAATATTTGTACAAGTACCCACTCCATCTGAGGTTTTATGAAACCCATTTACTCCATTTGCAGTGTGTGATCTGCTCTGGCAGAGGGGTTTGCTGACCCCTGCAGGGAAAAACGTTTCAGTAAAATCCAAAAAAACTGCAGAAAGCAAACACCGAATGGATGAGGTGGGGACTGTGCCACACTGTTCAACACAGCAGTGCTTTAAGCCTGAATGCACAAATTCTTCTAAAGGCTAGTCAGCGAGGAAATGCAGGGTTTTGGAGACCTCCACTGACCAGATGGCCTGTTCCAAAGAATTCCTCCTGAAAACATTTTAAAGATGCTCCTCTCATATGTGATGAAAAGACATCACCCCATACAGAGGGGAAAAGGCCTCAGAACACTACAGAATATCAGACCCTAAAGGATAAACAACCACCAGAAGTGCTTTCCTCTGCACTCTAACAAGTCTTTGCTCAGTAATTTGTCCAGAGCCTGCTCATGTGGGACTGTGGGACTGTGCTCTTAAAGACATTTGTCATTGGGTAAGGAAGTTAAAGAGAGGTGACAACCTTTGAGGTTCCCGTGGTTAAGAATCATCTGGCAAGGACAGCACGGGCTGGTGCCTCATCTCTCATGCTAAGTTAGAAAAAGTAATGACACTGTTGTTTTCAACATGGCCTAATTAGAGCTTTGCAAAAAAAAATAAATAAAAAAATAAAAAAAAACCCAGACAAAGAGCAGAAGTTTTGATTCAGCAGGTAGAGGGTACTGCCAACCACAGGAATTTCAGTCTTCAGTTGGGTACAAACAGGGCTGATCTCACAGGTCGGACACAGCGACTCCTGTCCTGCACTGAGTCAGGGCACCCTGGGGGAGGTGTTCC
>NW_021938949.1:10681628-10844432 GCF_001715985.3 Manacus vitellinus
GGCCGCGGTCTGCCTTCGAACGTTGTGTCTTCATTACACTATGTTCCTTCTGAATCCTGACGTTTCAGCCCCAGTTTAATGGAGTAATATAATATCTAAATTATATCTATCTGTCTATCTAAAATATATATATAAATCATATTTATATATTATATCATAGATTCAGCTGAGTTGGAAGGCACCCATATATAAATGGAATAATTTCTCTGGACAGCTTTAACCTTTCTGGCTTCTTTGTGTGTTGGGTTGTTTCTCTTTTTTTTTTCTTCTCCTTCTGTGTTTGTCGCAGTCGAATTTCCAGCAGTCCTGTTAAACACTTCAACGGGAGAGATTGAATCTGAGTTCCACATGTATGTCCAGCCTCAGGAGCATCCTCTTCTCTCTGAATTCTGTACAGAACTAACTGGCATAACACAGGTATAAATTGTGATTTAGCATTGTTTTACACTTGTATAATTGCTGTTTACAATTTTATTTAAAGAGGCCTTTAAAGGGCTAAAAAGAAATAAACCTCAAATGAATTTCATTGCATTCTAAGACACACATGTTGTTCTGTTTCATAAAGGATCAAGTTGACGAAGGGGTCCCTCTCAACATTTGCTTATCACAGTTTATGAAATGGATTCAAAAGATACAAAAGGAGAAGAAAATTATATTCAGTACGGATACTCAGAGTAATTTCTCTTCGGAAGCAAAAGCTTGTACCTTTGTTACTTGGACAGGTAAATAATATTTTCATTTGCTTTTTCTGCAGAGTAATAACATTTGGTGGCACTAGTGAGACTGTGTCTTCACTTCTGTTCTGCCAAAATCCTGGTATTAGGTATTAAAAATGTGCAATTTTGAGATAAGGCTGAAAATATGGAATGCTGATGTGTTTGCAGCACCTCTGTCTCCAGGGTCTGACATTGTTACATTTTTCTGCTTTACATAGTGAACTGTGTCACCGTTCTTAATCTGTCTAAACAATTTAGTGATTGAGATCTTTACTTGTCTGAAGTCATTTACTAACAGCAGGGATTCGCTGCTCCTGATGTCCCACTGCAGCAACCCCAGTGTTTTCTGTGGACAAAGACTTCACAGCCTGTGCTTCCTCTCCTATCGATGTTATGTCTCTTTATGCAGATTTTAGGCCACATAAAGGGCCACACAGGCCACAGTATGTGAATTTTAGGCCAGTGCTGTAGTGGTGCATTGACTGTGGTTTTCCTGCACAGACTGGGACCTGGGTGTGTGTCTGCAGTACGAGTGTAAAAGGAAGCAGCTGCGAAAACCTGACATTTTGAATTCCTGGATTGATCTCAAAGCAACATACAGGGTGAGAATATCTATAGACTGAAACATTTATATCCACATTATCACCCCAAAGGGTAACTATACCTGAGCTTGCAAGCCAGTGCTGTATGTCCCAGTGACCAGAGTAACCTGTAACCTGTTTTCTTTTCATGTTGTTATCACTCAATAACCAACTGCATGGCCTAGAACTGTGTGAATTTTAATAGAAATCTTAATGGTAGGAAAAGATTGTTGTCTGATAAATGATTGATAATCTCAAGAAAATTTTGAGCTGCTCTTCCTTTCTTTAAACCTTTTGCTCTGCTTGTTTCCTGACATCCCTTGTTTTGAGTGCCTTATTGCTGCCTTGCATTGCTGTGTTGAAAGTTATCATCATAGAGGTACTTACAGGTCAAGACCAGAGAGTACATTCTGAATAGTATGGATAACACTGAAAAAATGAATGTATATTTTATTACATAGTCTATACCAGAACAGAGTTCTAACCTGGGGGCTAACAGCACCTAAATGTACCTTTCCCTGTGTAATCAAGAAAACTTTCAGAGGGTGACCCACAAGTCTACCTGTGCAACAGAACTAGGTCTCTAAAAATAAACAATGTGAATATTGCCCCTTCCTAGTGATCAAATCAGATACTGGGAGTAAGTAGCAAAACTCACTTTTTCTCATTTAAAAAGAAATCCCATACCTATGTCAAATATATTAATGCCTGTGCCTTTGACTGTATATTTAAATATGTCAAGGTATTATTTATAGTTATATTCTTCAATGCTGGTCTGTTAAGGCCTTCATCAATGTAAGCCATAGAGTGCAGACAGAATGGATTTGCTTAAGACTGAGAGAGGGGATTCATGGTTCTTTCCATTCTGATTTGTTACAGGGTAAGTCACGGTCTTATCCTCAATGCAAACACCCAACTTGCACAATTGACTTGTGAGACTTATTATTCATAAGGTGATATTTCTGAAATGGTTTTCATTTGACTAGGAAGAAGTTTCGAAATGCTTCATGTTGAGCACCTGCATTTCTTTCCTTAGGCCTTCTATAATAGGAAACCTAAAGGGCTAAATGGAGCTTTGCAGGATTTGGGGATAGCTTTTGTAGGACGGGAACATTCTGGTAAGTGATATGATGATCCTCATTTTAATATAGGTATATAATGCATATTAATATCTATTTTATAAAGCTAAATATTTCCTATTTAGTTTAGTTAGCTAAACTAAAGCAGCGAGTCAGTAGCTAGTCATTACTCTGAATAGTAACAATTGTTTCCAGGTTATGCAATGAATTTGCACAACAATGTTCTGTCCAAAGGAACAGCAAAACAAGAAAGGCAAAATGCTTCAAAGATCAGAGTTAGTTATTTCTAGACTCATACTTTTTTCTGAAGTCTCTCTTAGTGCTACTGAGTGCATGTTCATAAGATCAATTTCTGAATTGCTAGGATGCAAAAGAAAAGAGGTGGAGGGAGGATAAGAAAACTTGAGCTCTGAACAGCATGTTAATGTGAGAAAATTCCAGCACAATATGAATTTATATTTTTGGACTTGATTAATAAAACAGGGAAAGGATTTTTAAAATTGTGAATAGATATTCAAGTCTGTGGATTGGTCCTTCAGATGTTTCAGCACAGGGAATTCTTTGGAATTTTCTACTTCCACTTTCCTTTTTTGAATTAGATAACTGTGTCAGAGTTCTGTGACTCCTTGTCATTTATGTAAGGCTTACCTAGATCACATTTTTCCTCTTATTAGAACTGTCCCCAGTAGCAGTTTTAAAAGAAGTTATTAATATAATCATACTTTTGAAGGGTTGGACGATTCTCGGAATACTGCTCGTCTTGCTTGGAGGCTGATTTGTGATGGATGTGTGCTGAGGGTTACTAAATCTTTGGATAAGGTTAGTAACTACTTCATCTACTTGCTTGGTAGCTTGGAATACAGATGAAAGATGAGCTATTCAAATAATAAACCCAGCATCCTGACTTTGATTTGAACAGAACATCCGTAGGCTGATACGCTTATTAATTTTGTGCATTGATTCCCAAAACTTCTGGGTATTCACTCTCCAAAATTTCCTTTTTTTTACGGACTCCCTAGGCACGTCTGCAGGGTAATTTAATTGCCAGAACACTGGCTGGAAACTTCACTGACAAGACTCCACTGGGAAGTAAGAGCAGGCCTGAAACATCTAGAGATAGAACATCAGAAACAAACTCTCTGGCTGAGAACAAACACTCTTTTGCTGGAAACAACATAACTTCTAATGTACAGACCAAGGAACAACAGACCAATTGTACCTCAGCAGATGTCCATGCTGTACCCAGCAGCAGCTCAAGGACTGAATTCCATGCTCAATGCCAAAGCCCTTCAGCAGCATCTACTGAGAGATTTCCTGTTCCTCCTGAGCTGGCACAGCCATCTCCCAGTCCTGCACCAACAGGCATCCAGCAGGGATTGAGCAATGGGCAGCTTCTGGGTACAGCCAGATACAGCCCCCCAGTACAGGGACCAGGACTGGTGCTCGTCTCCACTACCATCCCCTCAGTTACTGTCTCCAGTGAGGAGATCAGTACCAGTGCTGACTGCTTGTCTCTGCTGGCAGACTGGGAAGATGTTGCTTTAATACCAGAATCTCAATATGAACAAAAGTCAGACTCTGTTCAGCTCAAGGATGACTCGAGTACAGATAGTTTAACAGTGTTTGAAGAAAAAACAATTTCAAAAGAATTGGCTGTGGCAAGTTCAGATAATCAGAGTTTGGAGAAAAGCGCAGTATCCGTGGAACCTCTGAAACCTGTCATTTACAAAAGTCCTGATACTACAATCTATAATGTAGGAACAGTGCAAAGGCAGACTTCAAATTTTTCAGCTTTTAAGTTACCATTTGCAAAGGGAAATACCATTTCAGCACTAACTGGAAATTACTCTACTTCAGAGGTTCCTAAAAGAAAGCCAACTAGTCCAAAAACATTCCCACCAGCAAAAAAACAGTCTTTTGCTATATATCAAGAGAAGACTTCATCTTTTGATCATTCCTTACCTTTGAGAAGTTCAAATTTGCCCAAAGTGTCTCCTGCCATTCTCAACTCCACAGTCAACTTGAATCCACGTGTAAGAGCTGTGAGAAGTGGAAAACCAACTCCCCCTCTGTGCAACTGCGGTCGAAGAGCCAAAAAACTCTGTGTGTCAAATGCTGGCCCAAATCATGGCAAAGCGTTTTTCTGTTGTCCTGTTGGCAAGCAAAACAGTGATAGAAAAGGTTGTGGATACTTCAAGTGGGAATATGCATTTCTCAAAGAGAAATCCAATGGTCTCACCCTGAATGCGGATGCTTTGACCTCTCTTAGAACTGTTTCTAGTAATTTAGGAAATTCTTCCAACAAAAGCTATTTATGTCTTAGACCCTCTATGAGAACATGAAAATGGATAAAATTTTTTGTCTGAATCTTAAACTCGCTAAGTTTCATGCTTGATGTAATCAGGACAGTCAAATGATATCAGATACATGTTCTCAGAATGGGACAAAACAGTTCTTGGTTAACATAGATAGAAATGGAAATTGCTGAAGCACACAAAAATATCAGTAGATCCTGAAGTAACTCATTAATGACGTGTGAGAGAACAGGTAATACTGTAAGTGCTAAAATTAAAGTATGAGCAGCTGTTGCTACAGATCTTAAATTTCTGCTTTATTATATATTTTAAATTCTTTACTAGCCCAGTCTTTAAAGACAATTTTAATGACACAGATTTTATTTGCACTTTTTTGTAAATATACTTGGGATGACTATAACTAACTTTTAAAAATCTATTTAGAAGTTGTCGCACTTCTTGAAAGTGATTCTTGAAGCAATAGTATCCTCTTAAACTCCTACTGGTTTTTTTTTTTATCCTTTAAGTAACAATAAAGATGAGATGTTGGTGACACTTCATTAAATAACTTTAACTCCCATCACCTGTTGTGCTCCTGCCTCCCTGAGTTTCCCATTTCATTTGTACCAGTGCCTGCTTTTGTCCTGTTAGCTGTTGGTGTAGCATCTGGGACAGCGAAATGGTGGGAATCAAGTAAGGGTGTATTCAAACCTAAACTAGGAATGATATAGTGCCATGTCTTTTACTTGGTGTTACTGTGTAAATCTGCAATACCTTACTTTATAAAAAATCCTACGAAACACCAAGTATCTTAATTTTTTTCTCCACTCTTTCCAGCACAGTTCATTTCTTCAGATCTTCCCGCTAACAGTCTTCCCATAGGAATGAGAAACAGTCCTTGGATTTTGGGTTCAGCTATTATAAGTGGTCTATGACTTACAGAAACATTTTTATAGTGTTGCTTATTGCAGCTGACTTTTCCCTTGGAAGTTGTGTCTGATAATCAGTTCAACTGGAACGAATAGGACTCAAGAACAAAATTCGTCCTATATAGAGAGAACCCTACAGTGCAGGAGCACAGTAGTGGATGAGGCACAGCAGGGAGCTGGCTGCCAGTTGTGTTCTCTTTTCCACTAAGCTCTGCCTTCAAAAGCTGCAGCACTGACTGCTGGGAAACAAATCAACCCACGGTGATTAGTGGAAGAACGGAAAGTGCAGACTGGGCTGGATATTCATGAAGGCTGTGGACAGACAGAAACAGTATGTTCTGCTTTGCCAATGTAGAAATGTATGCTTTGCAGATACAGCAGTGAAGTCTATTCAGGGTGCCAACAAAAAGTGATTCAAATGATTATCAGATACAACTTCCAAGGGAAAGTCTCAGGTTTCCATTTACCTGTTCAAAAAGCTTCTGTTTTCAGCTGGTCCCTCTACACTGTGACACTTTCAGGACTCCGCCAGCCAGGGGCGCAGGGGTCGGTGTTGGATGTGGCGTTGCAGTGCAGGACTGAGGGCTGCTCGCTCCCCTTCAGCCACTGGGTTTAGAGATGTAACAAGAATTCATAGTATTTACAACATAGAAACTACACATAGCCAAGCCAAATGATTTAAAGAAACAATGAGGAGGAGAACTGAGGCAGCCAGCAAGGCAACACCCAGTTACTTTTTAACCATGTGCATCATCTTGAACAGGTTTACAAAGCAGTCTCTTAGAAGCTGGGGGGGGTTTCAGACAGAGAAGAGCACCAAGACCCTCGATGAAGACCCTCAGAGGCCTTATAAGGACATGCATATATGATAATGAGCGTTGGGAAATATCATGACTATGTAATGAGAATGAGGGGAATGAAAAATAAATAATCATGTAATATTGACATATAAGCTGTCGCAGTGATACCTCAGTGTTGCACTCTGGCGAAATGATTCGCAGGGAACCTGGCGTCGCAATAAGGAATGCCTGGCTTCTAAAACTCAAAGACTGAGTCTTAGAAGTTTAAGTGCCGATTTTAGGCAACACGTTCCCTGCCCTCCCCTCAATTCCGGAATCATGAACACAGGCTAGAGTTCGAGGGAAGCGAAAGCGTCAAGGGCTATAAGGGACGGCGTTTGGCCGCGGCTGAGCTCGCCCCGGAGCGCGGGTCACCGCGGGCCCGGCACCCGAACCCCATCGCCGCCGCCCCTCGGGCCCGCGGCGGTGCGCGGCCGCCGCCCAGGCGCGGCGCATGTGCGGGCCGTTGCGGCGGGCGCGGGGCGCGGGTCGGCTCGGGCGCCATCGCGGCGGTGCCGCGCCGGAGCTGCCCGCATGCCGCGGGCGGAGCCGGGGGCGCGCAAGCGGCGGCCCAAGGGCACTTCGCGGCGGCTGGCCGGGCCGTAAGCGGCCCCGCGGCGGCGGCGGGCGGCAGCTGAGGCCGGCATGCGGGGGCATCCCTCATCACCTTGCAACGATGAACGAGCGCGAAGTTGTCGTGGGGGGCTCTACAGCCTGCTCGAGAGTACGGGGACTCTAGCTCTACGGGCCGAGCAGGTTGCGTGCCGGCGGGGCCGGCGGGTGCTGGCGGGGGCAGCGCGGACGCCGTGCGGGGACGGCGCCCCCAGGCCTCTTGTCCTCTCCCTTTCTGTGTGTGAAGCAGCCCGGCTGTGCTCACCACACCCCCCCCCAGGGCCGGTTTCTGTCCGCGACCCCCTGTGCTGGCTGCGGGAACGGCCCGTGCCCAGCTCCCCCCGGCCCCTGGTGATCTGCGGGCGCTGTGGCTCGGTACTCACCGACAGGCTGTGTGAAGTTTTCAGATCACGAGGAGAGGCTGTCTGGAAGCGACAGGGAGGAGGATGAGGACGACGTGGAGGCGGCCCTGAAGAAGGAGGTTGGCCAGATCCGTGCCTCGACGGAGCAGAAGCTGCGGCGGTTCCAGTCGGTGGAGAGCGGTGCCAACAACGTGGTCTTCATCAGAACCCAGGGCATAGGTGGGACATCGGCTGATGCTGAGTAATGCAAACTGCTCTGAACACCCTTAGCGATAGGCCACAGAGCCTGTCTTCCAAGAAACACGTGTATATAAAAAAAATAGTGTTTCCCCTTCCCTTTGGCTGTGCCACTGAGTTTTGTCATTAATGGAGAAGCTAAGGCTAGAGGAATTGTGCTTTCACAAAATAAGCTTTGATTATCCAGTTTTGGTATAGTAAATCAGCTCTTTACATAAAAAGGATTTGAGGCTGACAGCAATGAAGCCAAGTGTGCATTTCCCCAGCTTATTATTTAGAGGGGGAAGGAGGGAGATAATGCCTTCTATTTGTTTCTCATACCTAACTCTTTTCCTTGTAGAACCTGAGAACCTGGTGCACCATATATTAAAGGATATGCATACCACTAAAAAGAAGAAAACAAGAGTCATTCTGCGCATGCTGCCCATTTCTGGAACTTGCAAGGCTTTCATGGAGGATATGAAAAAGTACACAGAAACGTTTTTTGAGCCTTGGTTTAAAGCCCCTAATAAGGGCACTTTTCAGATTGTTTACAAAGCTCGTAATAACAGTCATATGAGTAGGGAAGAAGTAATTAAGGAATTGGCAGGTATGTATGGATTTCACACGAAACAGATCAAGTATATCCACAACCCACAGTTGCATGCACAGCATAGGTCAGACAGTTAAAAGTGATCTTAATGGGCACACATGTTTGTTGCTGAAAGCCTGTATGTCAAATTATAAAAGCTTCTCTAAGACTTAAAAAAAGCTTGACATCAGTATTTCTTGTTGCTGTTGATGTCTTAAGAGACAACAAGCAAAAGAGAGAACATTGATTATAATTTGCAGTGTCAGTTAAATGTGCTTTGAAATACCTGTTCTCAGGCTTTTTCTCTGGCTGCTATATTGAAATAACGTGTTACTATTTCCGTTGAATTTTTGACTTATAAAATAGCTTCACCTTACTTGAGCATTTTGTTTCTTGGTAATTGTATTGGGATAGTTTTTCAGCTACTCCAGTCTTACTGGTGGTGTATTCTGAGAGTCTTGCTCTGTTCTGCTATTTTAAGCAATTACAAAAATGAGTAGGATCTTGCCTTCTCACTCTTAACTTTTATCCTTTCAATAAGGTATACTTATGCTCTGAAACACTTTTCCCAGCATCTTTTAAACTGCATCTTCTTTTGCAGGAATTGTGGGCAGCCTCAATCCAGAAAACAAAGTTGATCTTAATAATCCACAATACACAGTTGTGGTAGAAATAATAAAAACCGTCTGCTGCTTGAGTGTGGTGAGAGACTATGTTCTGTTCAGAAAATACAATTTACAGGAGGTGGTGAAGAGCAACAAAGAAGACACACAACAAAACCCATCAAGTGTGACAGAAGAACAGAACTCAAAGGTAGTAAAACCAGAAACTGAGGAGGAAAAGAGCTCAAAAGAAGTAAAACAAGAGAACAAGAATCAAGGTGAAATAGAAGCTGAGCCCAAGGGGAATGATGCACTTACAGT
The DNA here is from genome assembly GCF_001715985.3 of Manacus vitellinus. NCBI lineage: Eukaryota > Metazoa > Chordata > Aves > Passeriformes > Pipridae > Manacus > Manacus vitellinus. Next base: position 10,690,772 of record NW_021938949.1, read on the forward strand.
GTAAAAAATGCGACAGAAGGGAAAAGTAAACATAATCCAAACATATAAAAAAAGTTGCCCTAGAGTTCTGAAAGGGTGTTTTAATGAGGAGAGTGGGTTTTGTTTTGAGATCTTCTTTTTAAAATCCACATGTGTAAGAATTTTAAAGCTCACTGCAGGTGGAACAGATACTACAGCAAATGTAAGGGTGCTCAAGAGGACATCACCTTTCTGGTGAAGCTGGCTGTCCTACAGCTTTGTTCTGCATTTCCTTTACCTGGCACAAAAAACAGGAGTGTGTGCATGTATATGTAGCTGTAGCCATCCTGACATGTATGGAGTCTCCTTTGTTATATCTGATGGCTACAGTAACCAAAAGGCAGCACAGAACCAGCTCTATGGTGAGAGATCTGGAAAAGACAGTTGATTGCAGAGGGTTTTGAAGGAAGTGATCTGACAACTGTGTAACTGCAGAACTCAGTAACATTTTTCTGTGTGAACAACAGAATTAGGTAACCCTGATAATTTCCTGTATGGGAGGGTTTTATACATATATATATATATATATATTTACAGCTCTACAAGGATATGCTGTCTTGAAATGAATGGAAAGAACTGCTGTGATCAAAATACTTGAATATTATGAGACGATTTAGAGTAAGAGATTGAACTGTTCTAGAACAGTAGAAGTACAGTGCAGGCATTGCAGATGGTTTTATCAAAAACTACACGTGTTTACATTAGCTGTGTATGCAGCAGTTACTGGTTTATAGAAAATGCTATAGTCACTGAACAGAATCCTTTTGACTAATTTGCTGCAAATAGCCTTTTGCTGCTCTTTCCAAAGAATTAATCCTTGAGGGATTTTATAAAGTTTTTTTTGTTTTTATTCTTTTCTTACATCTAAAAATTTGAATTTAAATACTGCTTGGAAACTTCTTCTGAAAGAAGCTCTCCATTTTACTATGCTACATAAGGGGAATTAAATTTTATTTTTTGGTACATTTTTGGCTTTACAGTAATAATTTTGTTTCAGATTGAAAGTAATGTTAGTGAGTCTTTCTGTTGTCTGTTACAACAGCTGTTTGAATATCCCAGTGACTTTTAAAAACCAACCAAAACCAGTGCAGCTATAACTTGTTTTCCAGTAGGGTTTTGAATATGCTTCCTGTACAACTGTCTAGTTTTAGTATTTAATTTCTAGCATAAAAGCCTGTGCATTGCTAATGGGAGAAGACTCATCTTGAAGAACGCTACTTGTTACTTGTCTTGGTTTAATGAAAATGATGTGTTCAAGTCTCTCATAATTTATATTTTCCTGTTCTCTCAAAATTGTTTTAGAATTTGGAAAATGCAGATGACTTTTTTTCCCTAGTCCTGTCTTCCTTACCACCCATTTATTAAAACTCTGCTTTCTTACCTCCATATTGGTGTTTTTTTTATATTTTAAAGCTTTTTGTGTGTGGATTAAAACCAGCAATGTGTAGGTCACACAAAGGAAAGAACCATTTGAGACCAGATAGGAAGGCCAGCTGTGAATGTTTATTGGTGGCTGATGTTGGTGATCGATTTGTGACAGCCTATTCATTTCCTAAGGACAAAGACTCAGGGGTAGTTAGTGGGGTATTTTTTGTTTACTTTCCTTCTCTCTCTCACTAACTCGTGTGCCTACACAACTTACAGTTTACTTCTGATTTTTCATAATTTGCACTTAGTGGACATCCATTGTTAACACATTAATTCCTAAATCTCGAGTCTTTCAAGATTCATACAAACAGGCTGCTCAATTTGGATGCATGCAAGATCTGTGGCCATTTCTGGGAACTTCATTCCATACTGTCATGATTTCCTCATTAATAAGCCTCTTGTGAGTTAAAATACCCAGTGTCAGAGAATGAACACACTGCACTTTCACCTGACGATCACTTGTACTGTAATTCTGAATTATGTTAGATGGCTGGAAGATGTGTTTGCACATGCCTTGCTAAGGATGCTTGGTTTTTGTTAGGCAAGAACACAAGCATTTAAAAACCAGACAGTTGGAGTGTTTAAACTTTGTGCATTATTGCACAATCACTGCCTAACAGGTGAAATATAATCCCATATTGGTGTTTACAGTTGTAACAGAAGAGCTCCATTATGAATGACACTGATAGGGGTAGGCTGTTTTAAACCATTTATCAACACTAAATCTGTCTCCACTCCTTGTTCCTCAGTTCATTCCGCCTGATTTTCCCAGAGTTTGTCTTTGGCAGCTGCTGGACAAATTCAATCTGATTCAAAAGAGGAAAAAAGTAAAATGAGCATTTATGATTTTTTTTTTTTTAAAGCATAGATCTCCATACTACTTAAATTTAAACAAGATTTTGGGAAAGTAATTTAGTTTTAAACTGTGTTATTTTTCAAAATAATCTTTAAAATAATACTTGACATATTCCTGCACAGCACATATTTGGCTTTTTTTTTGTTGTTTGTTATTGTGTTTTAACTGAGTCTAATATTTCTGTTTTGAAACTTCCCATGGTTAAAATTGGCGTTTGGGATTTTTTTTTTATTTTTGTTTTTATTATTTGTTTGTGCTTACTTGCCTTTCTGGGGTATTTATATGGAGCAGTGACTTTCTTGACATGCTCTTGCAATTCACAGGCCAGTTTGTTTGGATCCTGTGACTTAAAAGAAGGAGACAAGACCACGAAAGCTTTTACCACCTACAAAGGGAAAATAAAGTAAAAATACAGCATTAATTCAACTAGAGCAACCTAAGAAATGAAGCAATTAATTGAGAATTAGGGGGCCTTCTTTGAATAGACGAGTGAGCACTAATTACCTCCCCTCTGATGGGATCTGGGCTGCTTACAACAGCTGCCTCAGCCACAGCTGGGTGCTCTATCAGGGCACTCTCCACTTCAAATGGCCCGATACGATACCTGGGGGAGACACAGTAGATGTTTAATACATGACAAGGTATAGGGTTATTTCCAGACACTTCTTGGCATTTTAACTGAAATCTACAAACCCAGAGGAGATGATGACATCATCAGATCTCCCCATAAACCATATGTATCCATCCTCATCCATGCTCCCTCTGTCTCCAGTGATATAGAAGTTCCCACGGATTGTGGAAGCTGTTTTCACTGGATCGCCCTGTTGAACAAGCAACAATAACATGTTCTAAATATTGAGAAACCTTAAGCTTAGAGATGAGTTTTGCCTTTTTGGACACTACTCATAGTGTCTTTCACTGCTTGTTTTCTCTCTCAAGAATGTAAGAGCTTGTGCTTCCTTCTTTCAGAGGGGAAAGCTCATCACAAGGGCAGAGAGAGATCACACAGAGGGTCCGCAAAGAACGGAGGAGAGAATGGAAGTTTCATAAGAACTTTGTCAAGTCAAGAAGAGCAACAGCTCTTTGGTGTTGCAGCTGCTCCTGTTGGTGTAAGTACATACCACGCTGCAGACCTAAGGGGGCTTCTGAAAATTTGCTTTTGACTTACCACATATTGAGTGAAAAAAGTAAATGGCCGCTTCGCATCCACTTTGATAGCAATGTCTCCTTCTTCCCCAGGAGGCAGAACACTGCCATTCCCATCTATAATCTGCAATAGTAAAGGCAAATGGGTGATTAGAACTTCCCATTTTGAGAGAGCCATGTTCTAAAACTTACCAGCAACCAACAGCTCAACCAAAAAAAGTCAGCCTGCCCTGAATGACCACTGTATGGTACGGAAACGTGGGCAGCAAGTTGCACTCTTGTGTTTTACTTCTGTGAAATCAACAACAAACAGAAAAGGAAACCCATACCTGAACATTGTAGGGGGGAGCTGCCTTCCCCAAGGAACCTGGCTTAATTTTCATTCCTTTCATATTTACACATATGACTCCCTGTTGGAAAAGACAAACAACCAGCCCAGGTAATTCACTGTCATCCCTGAGCAGTCACATCCCTGTTCCTATTCATGTGCTACTGTTGAGTGAGCACAAGATCTAAATCTTCCATCTGTGCAAGCCAGAACATTTGTGAACTTCACCAAGAGTCTTGGACAGATAGCTCAAGATATTTTACAGCGTACGTAGTCTTTAGAAGCAGTATCATGACCAAGCCATTATTCCAAGCAAAACAATAAACCTTGTAGCAATGCCACAGATTTTAAGTCTCTTAGTCAAATATATGTATGGCCAAGTTCCCTATTTACCAAGAGGAATGAGATATCAAAGTCCCCTGAGTGACAGCCAAGTTGTAACCCTTTATAAAACATCTGAACATACAATTTCGGTTTGGCCATAGCCTTCGTAGATCGTCAGTCCTGTTTGGCGTTTCCACTGTGCCATCACTTCTGGGTTCAGTGGTTCCCCTCCAGTCAGACAGTGCCTCAGCGTCTTGAATGCATACCTTCACAGACAGAGGACATTGCTGAGAAGCAGAGGACAGAAAGGGACAAATTCTGCTCTCCCTGACATCTGTATGGCCAACCCCATGACTTCTGGACACACCAAGCTCTCATTTTAAGAGGTGAGGTTAGGGTTGAGAGAAAGCCTAGAGTGCCTGTTGGAGTGGGCCTGGAAGGGGGCTGCCAAAGGTGAACTGCAAAGATGCCCAGGACTGATGGCAGTGCAGCCACACATGTACTTGCAAGGGTTGACTTCTGTATTTGCTGTCAGTAACACCTCGGGGCAGTTGGAAGTGCCCGAGGGGTGGATTTCCTCACTTGTCTCTGCTGTGCTAAGGCAAAGACTCTGCCTTCTCACAGCCCCTGCCTATAACAAAGAATCTTCACCACTCTGAGAGTTTAAGTGGCTATGAGGGCCATCAAAATCAACTGTTCAAGAGCCAGGCAAAAGTTTGAACAGACACAAGGTACCTGCTGAGGTCGTGCTGTACCAGCATGCGGTAGACAGTTGGGGCACTGCACAGAGTGGTCACTGGGTATCTGCACAAGGTCTGCCAAATTAAAGAAAAAAGGAACAGAAAGAGAATTAAACAATATTGTTTAGGGGGAAAAACTGCTGCTAGCTATTCTACTCTGTACTAGGGCACAAATTGTAAGACATGATTAAAATCTCACTTACATGAAAAGCAAAATAATTGCTGTCACTGTCAGTGTTGAGGAAGGATGTTACAGTGCCCAAACACCAGCTGAAGAGGTGATACACTGGCTGTGGAATCACTGGTGTACCTAATTTGTCCTAATGCTGACTTGAAGCACGAGCACTATCCCTTGGTGTGAAACCTTGGCCCTGAAGGTGTACTCTTACCCTTGTGCTAGATTAAAACTCAGATTGGTTTGAGAAGCTTGAAAATAATTTCCTTTAAGAACAAGCCATTCTCACAGCTTTGGCGTTTTCCAGTACTGACTTGTCTTTCTTCAGGGTCACAGCTGTGTAATTAAAATATTAATTTACATGTAATTCAGCTCATTTATCATTTCAGTAGTGAAATACAGTAGGGGAGAGGTCTAGGTAACACCAATAACTCCTACTGATTGGAAGCTGCTGATAATATCCTGTGCCCAAAAGAATCATGCTGCAAAAATCCTTCCTGTATTATATTCCTATTCAAAGAACAATCACCCTGTGGTTATGCCATCTTAAAACAGCTAATCCCATAAACCTAAGAGGCTTAGTTTTGTGGCCTGCCTGGAAAACAACATGAAATATGAGTAACTGTTCATTGTGAGCATGGTGTTCTTACATTTAAGATTCCTCTTGGATCAAACTGTGGCATGGCATGCACGAAAACACACGTGCCCTGGGACCATGGACCAAAAATGCTTCCAGCAGCTCCCTTTACCCAAGCAGGGTCTGATATGTTCCACATGATGTCTGAGGGAGTCAGATCCATCCAGTACCTGTTGAAGACAAAGGTGGCCAATATAAGGAAGTCCGCAAGTGGGAATTAAAAATGTGAGGGTTTGTTGTTGTTTGGTGGTTTTATTTTTTCTTTAGAAAGGCATGGTAAATTTGATCTGAAACTCAAGAGCTCGAATAAATGCCTTTTGCCTAACCTTTATACTGATGGCAAAGATAAAGAAAATCAAATGGTATCCCAACTCATTATTTAATCTGGATAAACAGGCAAGTTACTAAAACGGAGCCATATACTGTATTGAATGAGATCCTTGTCTTATGCATACAATTCAGCTGAGGAGACCAAAAGAAATGGCACATACAAGATTGTGGGAGCCTCATAATCTATCATAATTTTACCACATACAAAAGTTCTTCTGTTTGCTTCACATTTCAGTGTTGTAAAGGCATAATTAGATTAATACTTTACCTTCCACAGAGGAAAAAACCCAGACCAAAGCTTCCACAGGAATGTTCAACCATTTTGGGAGAGCCTGTGGTGCCACTGGTAAAATAAATTACCATTGGATCCCGACTTTTAGTCTTCACGCAGTTATGGACAGCAGGGGCAGCCCTTAAATAAAAAAGGAAAGGTTATGTGAAACAGTGGATGGTGTTATTCAGCATCCTTAGCTTGGATCCCTTGTGCCTAATATATGCAGGACTGTATAGTGAGCTATAAGGTATAAGAAATTAGATCCCCTTGCTCTTGCACTGCTAGTTCTGTATTAAAGGGCTGCTGATTTTGCTCCCTAACCATATTCCATGTCCACCTTGTCCTGAGTAAAAATGCCAACTGACTCTCTTCTATTTGGCTTCCTTAACAATGACCAAAATGCCCAGTGTCTTGTGTTTGACTCAAGTCCCCCCAGTAAAGCGTATCTCCAGTCTTAATGGGTTTGGCTGAGGGAGGACCCACCATTCACGTTGGTAGGTGGACCCAGTAGTTAATTATCTTTACCATGTTTGAGAAGTGTGGGGAAGCTCAAACTCCTGGTTGTCTGGCACATGACAGGGATATATTGCTCATCTCTTACTAGGATGAGAAAGCAAAACTCTTTTGTTTTCTCTGCCAGACTGATATTTGAAAAGGTTTTGCTTGACATGCAAACATTGCCCATTCCTGCAAGGTTATGTGTGGGAAGTCTGCCTCCCCAGGCCAGCTGTGTCCTGGTGCTGGCTGGCAGGCAGAGATGCTGCCCAGGAGCTCCCACTCCACAGTTCCACAGCCTCTGGCCAGCTCAGCAGTCAGCAAAGGCACCTGAGGACACGGGGAGCTGGAAAGTCAGGGCAATCAGCCAGGCAGACAGACTGACAGTGCTCTGTGGAGACCACGAGCCAGGCAGGATGGCAGGACAGAACTCTGGGAAGACTGGGAGCCTGACAGCTGAGCAGCCCTGGAGCCAGCCAGCACTTTGAAGGCAGCCTGTGGGGAACCCTGCCAGCCCACCTGCCTGTCCGCCAGCGACAGCCTCTGCAGGACTGACACAGCTCCAGACCAGACGGAGGTTTTATCAAATCCGCTTTACCCTCTGCCATGGAGCTGAGCCATGCAATATTAGCCCAGCATGAAAGAAGATTCATCAAACTGACAATGTTTTGGTAGCTCTGGGAGGTTTGAGAATGCAGTGTTACTGTTTCCTCTGCCTTCCACTTTGGTGACACTGAAGTAGGCAATTGACTGAAGGAGCAGGTGGAAATACAGTGGGATTGTACAGTGGTCTGCACAGATGATGCTTATTCAGACACCTGTGGTTGTGAGAACATATGGTACATCTTATAAAGCTCTTAAAGAGACTGGAGAGCTTGGATCCTACCTTGAAAGAACAGTTTTAGCTATACAGTGGCTTTAACAAAGTATCAGCTGGTAAAATCACACTGAGGGGCCTCGAGGACATTGCAGCAGGGTGTTTGCTTCCCTGCCTCACTCTGCCCCTCCACCCCTTTCACAATCCCTCACACTGCAGTGAAGAGCTGCCTGTTGGGTGCCATTTCAGTAGCTGCTTTTCAGCAGCCGCAGAATCACAGAATATTCTGAGTTGGAAGGAACTCACAGGGATCACTGAATCCAACTGCTGAGCAGTGAAGCAGGTGGATTCCTAATACATTAGGTTCATTTTACAGTGCCCTTTTTAGCCGTTCATAGTGAAAAGCTATTCACATTAGCCTCATTATCATCAAGTTTTAGGAATATGTATGGGAATACTTTGTATAGAGTATTTCTCTTTGTCTTTTAGATGGTAAATAGGCCACAGCTATCAATAAAAGAGACATTCCTGTCCACTTTTCTGTATTGTTTCATAATCTCATGTAACAAACTTAGACATCATAAGACTACTTATTTTTTTAATTAGAAGTTTGGCTACTCTCAAATATTCCTTTTCTACATAGAAAAGAGACTAAATTGCCTTCTTTTCTACCTCCTCAAAGCTTTCTAGTTCATTAATAAGATACAAGTGCACAGGAGTGTTTAAATGACATGAAAAATTTTGCAGTAGAGGTAACTATAACAGAGTTAAGGTAGAAGGCACTTACTTGAGCAAATCACTAAAGTTCAGCCACTCAGCCCTGCTGCTTTCAGATACAATTAGCTTTGTTTTCAGAAACTGGCACTTAGATGCAACTGAGTCCACTGCAGGAGCAAGAGCATCAGTTGTAATAATGCACTTGGCCTTCGAAGCCAGCAGTCGATAGCAAATGTCTTGTGCTGTCAGTTGTGTTGTCCCTGGGATGATGATAACACCTGAAAGTGCAACAAAATTGGAAATTCACTAAGTATTTTCCCCTTTTAGTCCTTGTCACTTTACAGCTTCTCCTGATTTGTTGAATACCAGCACTATTCAATCCAGAAATGAGAAAGTGTTAAAACAGGTTCCACACACCTGAACTTGAATACAGATATGAGTACAAAATAGCTTCTGTTTCTGTGAGGTCCTTTACTACAGGCACAATGAAAGTAGAAAGTATTAACTTTGGGGCAATAAACACTATCAGCTTTAACTGAAGCCTGTTGAAGCTAAACTGATTTAACACAACCAAATTGACTTAACAACTGCTGCGGAAGGTGAAAGAAAAATGATGAAGGTAATTCCATCAGTCACAACAGACTTCCTCAGTCACCCCTTTGATTGTCAAATGTACAAGCGAGGAAGTCAAATAAGGAATCCAATTATTAAATGAGTTGTTAATCAACTTTTGACACAGAAGGTAACAATCAATCTACAGACCATTAGGAATGATACAATTCACCTGTTCGCATACAAGCCACGTTCAGCAGCCACCACTCTGGGATTCGGGGTAGAATCACTAAAACCCGGTCTCCCCTTTGCAGACTGCAGGGTCCAGAGAGCACATTGGCCACTTTTTGGGACAGGAAGCCCAGCTCTCCAAAGCTCCACTTAATTTCATCTCCTTTTCCGTTTATCCACCACAGAGCTGGGTTTGATGGTCCCTTTCGTTCCTACACACAATAGGGGCAAATAACATTCTGGTTACTTCTGAGTCTCCTGTAGTTCCTTACAGAAGTTTTGGGATGCTCCAATCAGTGGAATCTGATAGTACTATGTATTCTAGGGCAGGGATATTAAGCACATTTTGGTTAAAAGAGCCCTTTTCCAAGGTGTGTATGTCTACTTGATTTGCAATTCTCATAAATTACTTAGAGGCTTTCACGAACCCCACACTGCTGAATCAGAGTCACAGAGACAAACCACCAGGTCCCCTGTGATGCAAAAGCAAATTGCCTCTCCTTTCTCTGCAATATAAGATCATGTTAGAACAAAAATCAAGGAGGAAATTCTGGTCCCACTGAAGCCTTGGCTTTGGGGACTGGAGCACAGTTTCACTAAAAATACTGAATCTACAGGGTCAGAAGTGCTACCTTTTCTATTTGAGACCACTTGTCCAGCACATCACTTGCAAAGTTGAAGTACTCAGGTACTTGCTTTTCACAGCGACCGATAGCTTCATAATCTGAGAAATTCAGAGGTGCAAAAGTCTTGTGATACTGGTGGAATAACCTCCCAAGTGTCTGGATGCTCTGTGGGGACAGCAACGCTTGAAATTCAAGTAAAGTCTTCATGGCACAAAAGCAGGTATACAGGGGTTTTGAAGAAACCCCTTTCTTTGCAGAAAGAAGCTACTTCAGTGTTCTTGATAAAAAACAGCAAAGTATAATTGCTCTCTGGTACTTCACCCTTCTTCATAAAAGCGAGAATCTTGTGAAGAAAAAAGAATAAAACACAGCATTATAGTTTGGTTGGTTGTTGGGTTTTTTTTACATTAGCAGATGGTGTCTTCAATTTTTCAGAAGACTAAGTATTTTAACAACTATTAAGTAAAAACTTATTTATCAGTTGTGCTTACCTGGAGAGGTTATTTGTGATCAGGTGAGACTTCTTACAACTCCTCCTCATGTACCTTGCCTAGTACTTAATTGGCAAGTATTCCCTCCTCCTGGCTCCCTCCAGTTCTGTGAGCAATTGTAGCTCCTCATTAGTATCACACATCACATTCCATAGTGGGCATTACTTCCCCCAAGAGCACAGATTTCATTTCTGCAGTTAGCTTCCAAAAGAAAGGCACAATTGCTGAGAAAGTTTAGAGCAGGTGGAAAGAGCACTGAGTATGAGTGACTGCATTTCTGGTTCACTGCCTTTGGAGAATAGATAATCCACCATAAATTAATATATAACTCTATTCTGTGGCATCAGTGACTTTGGAAATGGTAACAGTGGGGCTTTATTTTCAGATTCCAGACTTAAACATAGTATGAGAATTGGTATGATATGAAGATTTGAAGATTTTCATAAGCCTGGTGCCAATAAATATCACCTATAATGTCTGATGGACAATTCTATGGAGCAAGTATGTGCATTTCAGACGTGGGCCATCAGCTCTGTGGAGGACAATAAGAACTCAAACTACAAAGTCATTGCTATGAAACTGGGTGACAAAGGGATGAGACACAAAATCCATGCTCTGGAATCCATGGTTTGGTGGTGGATTTGGCAGTGTTAGGATTATAACTGGATTGTGTGACTTGAAAGGTCTTTTCCAACCAAAATGATTCTGTGATTCCATACAGAGGCAATAAAGGGTATAATTAAGGATCAGAGTTAGGAAACAGTCAGAGATGCTGCTAGAAACAGCAAACACAGATAGCAGTGGTGGAAGTAATGGACGATGGAGAGGCAGAACCAGGCTGTTAGAACCCATGTGTGGAATCTCTGCAGGCATCAATGCATGGCCAATGTTTCAGGAAAGCTGCTGAATTACAGTGTGTTAGTATCTGAAAGTTTTCAAATCACTTTTGCAAATGGAATGTAAGCTCTGAAATTACTCAGAGGTGAGCTGTCCAACCTGGCATCTGTTGTACAACCTCTCTTTCCCTGTCATCTGTGTCTCTCTGGCATGTCACCTTCTTTCAGGCAGCTTCAAATTTTACAATTCCCTTGAAAAAATATAATACTTTCAGCATGTAAATACCCCCTACAGCGGGGTTTATTTTTTGTTCGAGGTCTAATTCTGCTCCTAAAGAAATAAATTCTCAACTATTCTCTGGTTTCAGTAGTGCAAGCTTAGACACATTTAGATTAATGTAATCTACACAGACACAGCATTTTGTGCGTTTGTTTTCTCTCTGTTTTTGACCTCAGACAATAACGTGCTTTGTAGCTGGAAAGCAAAGCAATATCCATTTCAGAGCTTAAGGGGGTGAAAGAGGCGAGATCCACCTGCAGAACCCTCCTGGCACAGCCTCTCCTGGGACTTGTGTTTGTTAGCCAGTTAATTGTTGTCCTGAAAGGTCATCAACAGCTTTACCACAGAGCACATTTGCTGTTTTCCCAGGCTCTGGTACAACAGCAGGTGTGTTTATGGGTAGTACACAGCAGAACCAGGAAAACTGAAGATAAATGACCCTGTGCCCTTTTTTTGGTTCGCTGGTGTTTTTGTGCTCCTAGTAAACACAGCCTTGGTCAGAGAGTTCAACTACTACTTACATCTTCTGAATCAAGTGCTGTAGCAGCACTGTGTGAAGTGCAAGTGCTACAGAGAGGTAACAAGAAATGTGAGATGTGCCCTAACAGGGATGATCTAAACCTCTGCTGCACCCATACCCACGTTATGGAAATATCTCACAGTCTGAACTGACTACTCAGTCCAGGAAATCCTTGATTATATTTAATCCTGAAACTACACAACACAGAGATAGAAGTCTGATCATCAACAACAGTTAAAAAACATTCTCACAAAATAATATTAGTCACATACTCAAATTTTATAATTTCCTTTTAAAAAAATGTAACACTCTCAACATGCAAGTACTCCCAAGAGTGGGGTTTATTTTTCATTTGAGGTTTAATTCTGCTCTTAAAGAAATAAATTCTCAACTATTTTCTGGTTTCAGTAGTGCAAGCTTAGACACATTTAGATTAATGTAATCTACACAGACACAGCATTTTGTGCATTTGTTTTCTCTCTGTTTTTGACCTCAGACAATAACGTGCTTTGTAATTGGAAAGCAAAGCAATATCCATTTCAGAGTTTAAGGGTGGCTTTGAGTAATGGCACTGCAGTTACAAAAATAAAGGCCAGTCTGATTTTCCCTCTTTTATCATTATTTTCAAAACCCTCCCATGTACATTTAAAATTATAGAGAATATATTGCTTTAGAAATATCCCAAAGCATCAGAACAAAAATTGGTATCTTCTACCCTTACTCAGAAGGTTGTCCAGCACCTCTTAAGACTGACAGGGAACAGGATGCTAGAAGACACAGAAGTCCAGGATGAGCATGTTCTGGTCAGGAGCTCAGCAGCAAAGCTAAGCTCTTCCCCACTCTGTGTTTCTTAGTTTCTTCCTTTGAATGTTCCCAGAGATTCTCTTTGGTAGTTGTTGAACAAGCCCCAACTCATCTGTGAAGAGAAATAATAACACTTAGCAGTTTGACACAGTTTCATCCCAAGCTGTGTTTCTGTGGCAAGCCTGCAAATACAAAAGCTATGGGCTCTTTTGAGGATTAAGGGGGCAGGCAGCACATCAGTCCCAGTGCCCAGCACAAAGAATGAGTTATGTTTTAAAGAAACAGAGAATATCAGTTGGTTGACTCAGTAATTCCTGAAATCAGTAGTGCAGGACAAGCACACACCACTGAACTTGAGCCCAACCTGGACTTCAAAGGGACCAACTGAGAGGCTTTATTTGGTTGCTTAAACCCTGGGCAGTGAGGCAGAGACGGGACTCCTGCACACATAGCAAACACAAATGTTTTGATTCATCTGTTTGTTTCTTCCTTTTCTTCCTGGTCAGGTTCAGGTTTTGTGTCATTACAAAACTGCAGTAACATGTTGGCAAGTCTGACGGACCAACGTGCAGCCTGAGCAGTCTGTGACTGCAGCAGAGAGGAAACCTCCTGAGCCAGCCCTTCCCTGCTGAAATGAGCCATTTGCACCACGAGACCAGGGGACAATCTAGCCAGATCTGTTTAAAGCCCAACACAGACCAACATCGAACCCCAAGAATCTGTCCCAGGATTATATTTTTAAAATTGCTTTAAAATCAATTATTTCCCAGGGTCATAATTAGATTATGTTTAAAATGTATTACTTACAAAGAATAAATGGATTACATGAAAAATCTGATCACTTCAAAGTGGATTACTTTTCCAAAAACTACTCACATTTGAAATCTGAATGCGCTTAAAAAAGAAACAGATTCTGATATTGTGAACAGGTTACAGTTTTCAACATGTTTTTATAATTGTGCTTCAAAATCTAATCCTATTTCTTTTTATTCTGCTCCAAAAATGGGATTACATTTAAAATATCCAACATGTTTTTCCTCTGTCCTGATTGAATCAAGGAGGAAAAAATTTAATCCCTCAGAACAAACATGTAATACAGAAAAAGGGAAGGGAAATTTAAAACCATACCTCACGGTTATTGGAACCCTGTGCAGGAAGTGAGGGAAGCCAAAGACAGTGAAGTGTTTTCTGAAGACTTCTGGTGGGAGCTGGTGCATCATTGCTTAGCCAAGGGGAGCTTATTGTGCTATTCCTGATGAACTATTAATGTTTATCTCCGAATGTGAATGCCCTGGGGTTCTTTTCCACCACTCTAGATAGTCTTCAAGTGGTGTCTGATTCCTGCCTCACTTGGAAAAGCTGTAGTACTGTTTCACCTCTGCAGAGCCCACTGCCAGCAGCAATGAGATGTGAAACTCATGCTGAAATTCCCCCAGACCTGCTGTACCCTTTCAGCCTGGTAATCTGTGCCAGTGCACACTGTGACAACTCTGCTGAGGAACCCAACAGGATATTGATCGTTGCCAGCTGAGGCTTTCAAACGTGCTGTTGTATTCAAACCCTCTCTTATTGTAACATCCAAGCATTATCTTTCTTTGTTCAACTAATTGTTCAGAATGTCACTCAAAATTCAGTATTTTATAACTGTATTGAATTGGTAAAATCTGATTCTTTTGATTAAAATAATTAGGATAAATTTATGTTCAGAGACACAATTTGATTAGGTGAATGAACATTTCATTTCCCTGTACATAATCCCAGTGGTATCTAATACAGGTTCATCTGTAGTTTCAATGGAAGAAGACAACATCAGATCCTACCCGGATAGGCCTATGACATTCAGCTGTGTTTACTTATGGAGTCAGCATGAGGTCAGATTGTCAGTGTTACATTTCTTGTACACTCTGATGGTGCTCGACAGTCCAGTAAAAATATCAGGATGCAGATTTTTCCCCCAAAAGAGCAAATACTTTGTCAAAACCATCCATGGTACAAAATGGATTGGTCTAAGGAGAAGTTGCATCTCTTGGTAATACAGATTCTTTCTTAGTAAAAATGAGTAATGACATCTCCCTCTCCAGCCTGAGGCACACTCTGACAAGACGTTTCAGCAGCAGAAGTTGCAGCAAATGGAACTCCTCTTTTAAATGCCCAGAGTCTGTCAACATTTCCTGTCTCATGAGGTTGCAACATGATCTTACCAGGTATCCCTTCCACTAGAGCCACTTTGCAGGCTGGAGCTTTCCACCTCAGTCCCTTCCCACATGGTGACTAAACTCTTAGGAAATAATGCATCAAAATATATTTGATACAGAATACCTTTTCTGATGCAGATATCACCTATTCTATTGTCTCTTGAGAATAACATCAAATAGAAGCTGGGCTGTAAGAGGGATGGAGAGAAGGTCTCAAAGGGAAAGGCTATTGAAATAGTCTATTGAAAAATTTATTTTTCAGCCAGAATAATACAATCCACTCAAGTACTGACATTAGAAACTTTGCAAGCAAGCATTAATATCACATCTTGGTGTTATCTGTAGTTTTTGGTGCTCAGGTATTTAACAAAAAGCGAGTAGAATGAGGGCAGTTATATTAGTGAAATTTATGTAGTGCTAATGGAATGAAAGAAGTTTTGTTAAATTCCTAGCAATGCTACATCCGTCCCCACTCTTTGTCTCTTAATTCATTCCTCTTGATCTTCCCAGTGATTGTCTTTGGCAGCTCTTGGACAAATTCCACCTAAATAAAATAAAGAGAGAAAACAATGTAGCATGTTCTACCGTGTTGGTTTTCCAAGACCAGCTCTCAGCATATGTGGAAAACTGAGAGGACTCCTGTCAGTAAGAACTGCCTGCCTAAAGGATCATGTCCAAGCCAAATCAAGGCAGCACATTGTGCCACTTGTGAAACCACTCCTTTGCCTCTTATTTATTAACTGCGAGGAGCAGTAGATAAAAGTTTATTCAGATTCAGTCATGTGCTCCCCTAAAGGCACCAGTGAGTGCTTGGTTGAAGGTTAAATACAAAATGGAGAATTATGATTGTGGGTCTGACCTAGAACATGCAGCTCTAACTAAGGATGTACGAAGTCTAGAAATTTTTGAGATATTTAAACAAACACTTTACTCAAATGCATGAAGATCCATGTGAACTAGTATTATTTAGGAAAGATCTTCTGTAGCCAGTGGTCTAGAAGAATCTTTACTGCTGTCTCTTTCAGCTGAATCATGAACCTGTAAATAGTAATTCTCCAGAGACTTATGGAAGGGTGTCCTGGTTTAAAGTTTCTCCTCAGAAGCATTTACCTTTCGAGGGTATTTATATGGAGCAGTGGTTTTCTTCACATGGTCCTGCAAGTCCTGGGCTAAGCTCTTCAGGTCACTGGATGAAAAGGCTGGTGACAGAATCACAAATGCTTTCACAACCTGTGAGATAAGATTAACGAAAGTGCTCCATTTTTAAGAGCTGATATACAGGTCACCAGGGAGCAGTGTTGCTCCGAGTCATGACATTCAAAAGGGAGGAACAGGGAAACCAGCACACCGTAAGAAATGATTGTGCCCAGCTTCTGCACATGCACGTGCAGAAGGGAAAGTTGAAAGCACAGCTTTCCTGCCCTCGTTACAAAGCAAAAGCCTTTGCCGTTTCCTCTCAGCATCAAGAGGAAGGGGCAACAAAAGGTGCCTGTAGAATTCTACCCAAGGCTAAGGGACAATTTGTTTCTTTCTGAAGTTCACACTGAGGATGGTAAGCCCTATTATCCTAGCACAGGACTGTGCTTTCACCACCCCTGCAGCCCAAATCTAATGCCAGGGCAGTTACAGTATAACTTTGGCTACACCAAGACAGTCATAAATGACAATTTCAGTGTACAGAAAAATGCTTAGGAACAAGGAGAAAGTAAACATCACTGTAATATTCTCCACAAAGGAGACCTTCTTGGGATCAAAAGAAACTCAGAAGAGCAAAGGCATGTAAATGGGAAGGGATTTTGCTTGTCACCCCAGGTAGGATTATGCATGATACAAGTAGATGAGGTGCTTAAGGTCATGGTTTAGTGGTGTATGTGGCAGTGCTGGGCTGGACTCAATGATCTTAGAGGTCTTTTCCAACCTAAAGGATTCCTTGATTCTAAGATGACATGACTGCCTTAGAGCTGTACATTATTCAGTAGAAATCTCTTTATACCATCATATATTTAGACAAACACGTTGCTTCCCTCCTCCACCACTCAGAGTCATTACCTCTCCTCTGAGGGGATCTGGGCTGCTGACAACAGCTGCTTCTACCACAGCTGGGTGCTCTATCAGGGCACTCTCTACTTCAAATGGCCCAATGCGATACCTAGTAAGGAAAAATAAAATGGGATTTGGCTTTTTTAAGTGGAAAACAAGTACCAAATGTACAATTTTTAATTGTACTATTGAAGAAAAAAACCCTCCAAACCAGAACAAATTAACAAACAACTATAGAAACTTCAGCCAAAATGGGGAAGCTGGAAAGTAGGAGCATTTCAGAGTGGTCATGTTGTAGAGGACTGCTGGGGCTGTGGATTCCTCTCCATCTCTCCCCTTTCTTCGGGGCTCCTAATCTGGAGCTCCATCCCACTGATAGCCAGGATCTGCAGTAGCAGCTGGTGCCACATTATGGTATCCCATCATATAATACCAAATTTTATCATTTTATTATGTTAAAGTG
Source organism: Manacus vitellinus (assembly GCF_001715985.3). Lineage (NCBI taxonomy): Eukaryota > Metazoa > Chordata > Aves > Passeriformes > Pipridae > Manacus > Manacus vitellinus. The sequence goes on from NW_021938949.1 coordinate 10,708,095, forward strand.
CTTCAAATGCTCTTTGAATCCAATAGAGATGTCCTTCAATTCTAGTCAAAAATGAACTAGACAAAAATCCCTCCTCAGCCAGTTGAAGTCTTCATTCTTTGTTGAAACAGATGAGATGTTGCAGGGGAAATGGATACAGAGATGCCACTGATATCACCAAGATGATACTGCAGGTCTATGAAAAGCTAATAATAAAAACAAGTATTCCTAAATCAAGAGGTCAATACATTCATCACAGGATTATTATGTCAGAAGCTCACTAGGAACACGACATGTAAGATGATATAATGGCAGATTTAGAGAGAAGTGTGCAGACTGACCCTGAAGAAATGATGATGTCATCATATCTTCCAATAAACTGATAATACCCATCTTCATCCATAGTCCCTCTGTCTCCAGTGACATAAAAATCCCCACGTTCAGTTTCTGCAGTTTTCTTAGGGTTATCCTTAAAGTGGTTTACAAACAGTAGTTTAGATTTTGAGCATGAATTAGCTATTTATCATGCTATAATGCACATACACATCCTTGACTGAAAAATTAAGCTCCAGTGCATTTGACAGTAAGAATTGTATTGATACTGTTATCATCATCATCATGGCTAGGCTTCGTGAAATATTTCCTATATGATATTGCTATAAAATACAATAAAATATGTTTAAAATAATTGTTATTCTTTAAAAAAAAATTAAACTCAATCTTGAGCAAATTCTTCCCTTTTCTAACACCCACCAATCCAAATAAACCAATTACTGTGGTAATAAATAATAAACTGGTGAGAAATATTCAGCCTTTTGAACCACTACGCAACTGGAGAGATTTTGGAGGAGATTGGTGGTGGTAAGAAAATAAAGTCCTTACTACATATTCAGAGAAAAAACCAAGTGGTCTTATAGGTTTGCTTCTGACAGCAATTTCTCCCTGTTGTCCTGGAGGCAGGATATTAGCATTTTTGTCTACGATCTAGAACAAAAAACAACATGTATATTAGTTCAGTGGGAAAACAAACCCTAAACACAACCCCAAATAAACAAAAAGCCCTTATGACAGAATCTGAAGAGCAGTCAACAAACCTGAACATCATAAAGGGGAGCTGCCTTCCCCATTGATCCAGGTTTAATCTTCATTCCTTTAAAAACAGAGCAGATTATTCCCTGTAAAAATCAAACCAAAGTTTTGCAATAGAAACCTGCTACGTTTACACTCGATTAATTACATATATTTTCTAGACTAACTACAAAGTAAGGAATTAAGATTCATAGGATCCTATATGCCAGTGTTGTATGGTAGGGATAAGAAAAATCAGGAAACTCCCTGGAAGAATCCTGTTCCACGATCTGGGAAGAATTCATGCCCTGTGCTAACCAGTCTTCTTCCCTTAGGTTCAAACTCTGCCCTCTTGACTCTCACTCTTTCTTGGAATTTGCTTAAGGACATTTGTGGAAATATTAGGGAACATCTGCTCCCAACAACCCACGTTTCTGGCAGGTTCTGTGGGGGGAGCCATGACAGGACCTTCTTTCAGAGGTTATCAGGGGAAGAGGTTGCTGAAACATTCACGGAAACATGAATGAAGAAACACACCGTATTCATTCATAACAAACCTTAAAATATCGTAAAGCAAAAAGGAATTCCAAAGATTTAATAGAACATGGACCCTACAGATGTACCGTTTCAGTTTGGCCATAAACTTCATGGATGTCCACCCCAGTCTGGCTCTTCCACTGCTCCATGACTTCTGGGTTGACTGGTTCCCCTCCACTCACGCAGTACTTCAGGTTCATGAATTTGTAGCTTCACAGGGAGTTAACAAAACAAGAGGCAGTACTTAATCTACTGGGCAAGACAAGGAGCACACAACTGTAAACAACATTGGAGACCCGTTTACTGGGAGAGTTAGTCCCATGAAGGGGGGAAATCAGAGCATCCCTGATCCTTCAGCTCCTGATAGAACAAGGACGTCGGTCTGTGCTCAACACCTAACATGAGTAGTAGCAGTCAGAGTTAAGCACACACGAAAAATAAAGTAAAACTTTTGCTGAAGTCAGCCTGGATTATAACTAACCACAGACTGATTTGCTGAGCCAGGGCCCTGATTGCTGACCCTCTGCAACAGGGCAAGGGAGAAAGTGCAAGAGGGGAGGAAGGAACAGGCAGTGAGAACTGGAGCAGGGGATGATGAGCAACTGCCACAACCACTAACTCCCTCACAGTTGTGCTGACACACACTTTCTAGGATGAATTCCTTCCCAAAGCATGGACAATGAATGCGGTAATCGAAAATTATGATAAAGAATTTAAGAGACTGTTCCATACCCTCAGGGGTTTGCTCACAAGTTCAGTAGCGAAGTCTCAAATTTCTTAGGGAAAGCATCAAGTTTCTCTATGTTTGATCACTAAAACTCATCAAAACTCAAATTTTGTATGACGGCCTTTTCATGGAGAATATTGTGAACTAAATTATTGCCCTATTTTGGGTCAAACAGCTGGATATGGGAGATCACTAAAGCTTAGTCAGGGTAAATTAAACATTAGTAAATAATTTCTTGGCATACCTGGAGAGATCATTTTGCACCAGCATGCGGAACAACGTTGGAGCACCAACCAGCACGTCAATTGGGAAGCTGCAGAGAGTCTGGTGAGTTAAACAAGATGGGCACGTGAAGCTCAGACAAAAAACTGCCTTGTGAATGTACAGTAAACAGGTGACATAGAAAGGAGAACTACATTTGCCCCCTCTGTAAAAGTACCACTCTGTTGGGTAAGGAACCCTCCTGCAGTTGGTGCAATATGCAGAGATTCACAGTATATCTGACTGGACAAAATCCCATGCTCATACACGACAACTAGACTCCAGTGCTTGGGGCATGATCAAAATAAGCCCATCTCTGTCTGCATCATAGGGAGGTTTTCACTTTCTTCTTGTCCAGTGTAGGCAGAGAAATGCTTTAGTTTCAGTCTCTATTAATACCAGCTGATATCACTTCCACAGTCATTAGAATGAATGAATGGCAAGCAGTAAGTGCTGCTTTTGGATGATTTTCATTGACATGCTCACCAGTTTTGAGCAAAATGTATGAATGAATCATATGTTTGGCCCCTTCTGTATACATGAAAAATGCAAATATGGGCTTTACACAACAGATGGAGCATCTCAAACACAACCATGGACACAACCTTCATGAAATCTATGGAAGCTGTTAAGAATTATTTTTTGTGCCCTTTCTGCAGGTTAACACATTTTCATGAGTTTTTCCCTTACATTTAGGATGACTGCTGAGTCAGTCTGTGGTAGGTTATGTATAAAGACACATGACCCAAAAACCCAGGGATCATAAACAGATGCCACTGAAGTTAGTATCCATCCTGTGTCTGCTGTGTTCCATATCATGCCAGAAGGTGTCAAATCTAACCAGTACCTGATGGAGCAGGAAAAAAAAAGAATGAAAAGATAATGAAAAATATTTGCTTAAAAAGCCCAAACCCAAACCACAAACAAAGAAAACAAAGAAACCCAAAGAAACCCAAAAGGCCAAGATTTCTGACAAGATACATGTGCACTGAGCACTCAAATAAGTTTAAGAGATAGCTCTAGGATAAAAGGACACCTACCTATATGTTTGCACAAATATACATATACAAACCCACATATGTATATCCTACATATATGATGGCAGTCACAATAAAGGATAGAGTGGAGCAGAGAAGGGAGTCTGAATATCAATGCAGTGGCTTTCCAGTAGGTAGGAGGATAGGGCTGAAACTGCAGCATTCAAGGATTCTGTGTTGGAGACCAGATGTTTCAGTTCTAAGGCTGCTGAGAGACTGAGTGACCTGTGCAACCAACAAACTCTGCTCATCTACACACATCACAGAGCTTTTTGCAGCCCAGTGTGGTATCTTTTGGTTCTCTGCACTGTGATATTCCCAGTTGACTGCTGTCCTTTGAACCACTCTGGAAAGAGGGTAAGAGATATTAACTGAAACATAGAAACATTGGGGATGATCCTACTCCCCTGGAAATTTGCTGGAGTTTGTAGTCCGATTTCAAAGGGAGAAGGACCAGAGCTGTACATTGCTATTTCTTACTCAGTAATTTTTCACCAGTTCTACTAAGCAGCTTCAATTACCTTATATTCAAATCAGGCTCAAGCCTTTCATACCTTTCACTTAAAAGGGGTCTGAAACCAAGACTACCCTGGGAATGTTGAGTCATCTTAGGAGAACCTGTGGTTCCACTGGTAAAGAAGATAATCATTGGGTCTTGAATCCTTGTTTTGACACAGGAATGGTCAGCAGCTTGGTTTCTTTAAAAGAGAGAACGTAATAATGATTTCAATGGTTCCTTTACACAGGCTTCAGAATGTAATGAAGTATTCCAAATAAGCTTCACAGAGTTTCAGAAAATTATACTAAAATAACGTGATGTTATACTTCCTCAAAGACAGACCTCCCCTTAAAAAGAAGAGGGTAGAAGCATCCCAGAATGAGACCACTGTTAGCAAACATCTCAATGTGGATTAGCAATCTATTAACTCATACTCACTTGCAGAGCTCAGTGAAGTTCAGCCACCCTTCCCTACTGTCCTTGGACACCATTAGCTTGGTTTTCAGAAGCTGACACTCAGATGCCACCGAATCCACTGCAGGAGCCACTTTGTCAGTGGTAATTATGCACGTGGCCTTTGATGCCTGGAGTCGATATAGGATGTCTTTGGCTGATAACTGGGATACCCCTGGAATTAAGACAATTCCTGGAAGAGAGATAAAGTTAGTTTAGGTTGGTATATTTTTTTTACATCTGATTCTTTTCTAGGAATCTAAACTATAAACTATTCCCAAACTGACCTCTGATATGGATTTGTCCCGGTGTTCCCCAGACAAACAGTTATACTGAATAGTGCAGATGCTTGTGCTCTCCTGTAAGCAATGACACGTGGACCTGCCTGGTGACTTCCACGGTTCTTCCCTGTATTCTGGCCAGTTGTCCTATTGCACCTAGTGCAAACCCTTCAGGACTGCCTGCATAATTGGTAGTTGGGCCACTCACTGGATTATTACATTACTTTTCCTTCATAAACCACATACATTCTTGATCCTTTCAACCTAATTGCAGTAACAATTTTGCCAGTCTCAGATATGCTCACTGACCTGCTCTCATACAGGCCACATTCACCAGCCACCACTCTGGGATTCGTGGTAGGATCACGATAAGTCTGTCCCCCTTCTGCAGCCCACAGTCTTTAGTCAGCACATTGGCCACTTTCCGAGACAGGAACCCCAGCTCCTCAAAGCTCCACTTCACTTCTTCTCCTTTTCCATTTATCCACCAAAACGCAGGGTTTGGTGGTCTCTTTCCAGCCTACAAAGCATAAGGATTCAAACACAAAACATTTTCTTCTGACAGACCGTGAAATTATAATGCAAAACCAACCACAAATTATGGAAGATCTGACTATTTCACAACTGGCTTATAAGCTGTTATTTTTCCCTTGTCCTTAATGGATTGAGATGTGCTATGTGTCACGCTCAGGTATTCCCAACAGATTCTCCTTTTCTGAACCTGAAATGTTTACCACCCTAATTGTCTCCAGACCCAAATTATTTCAAATGAATTTCAAATTAGAGTATCTCCTTGGCACAACAAAAGATCATCTACCTTTTCAATCTCAGACCATTTGTCCAGTACATCACTTGCATAGTTAAAGTACTTTGGTATTTCCTGTTTGCCCCGTCTGATGGACTCATACTGGGAATGCACATCAGAGGCAAGCAGCCTGGGGTGTCCATGGAGAGCCCTATTAGGAGGCTTCAAAGTCCACAAGAATTTTAGACTCTGCAATTTAAACAACTTCATGGCAGAAAATGAGGTCTGTAGATGCTGTAGACTATGTAAGGAAATGAGCAGAACTGTTGCTATGAATCCTGCAACAAAAACAAAAAAAAAACAAAAAAACAAAAAAAAAAAACAAAAAGAGAAAAATAATATTAAGATTATCCAAAGAAAATCCAGTTATGAATTAATGAGTTATTAATTGAATTCACTTAGGCTAGTAACAGCCAGACTGATGATTTTAACACTCCAATTAAATGTGAAGTTCCCTATCCTGCTTTCTCATATTTTTGATTTTTTAATTAATTGCCTACAACTCTCCATACTCAAAACCAACATCAGATGTTATTATTTGCATTAGAATAAGGTTCCTGCTTCTTACTACAAAGCATTCAGTAGCTAATTCTCTATTCCTTTTCTACTAGACTTCTTCCACTAGATACTGACTGCTTTAGCTTCAACAGTTGCTGACTGATATATCCACTGACCACATCCATCCAAAGAGCCTTCACTTCAGTAATCCCTTATGCAGGCACCAAATTTGATACAGACATTTCTGCATATGCTTCTTGTAAATTCTCTCTTCCATCTGTATTCACCGTAACGATCCTAAAATTCTCAAGTCTAATTACTTCCTTTCCACTGCTACTTTTTTCTTTCTCCTTATATAATCTTATAATGCTGCTGCTGATTATTTCTTTTCCACAGACCAGAGGATTATTCCAGAGCTGTGCTCAACTCTAAAGATTGTAATGGTATTTAGAGGCTTCTCATAAGTGCACATGAAGATTATCAAACAGGGGGAAAAGAAACTGGCTTGGGTCTGGAAAAGCCCACAGTCGGATCAGGAGCCAGGGGAGTCCTGGAGGCCTCTGATGATTTCAGAACCTAAGTCCAACTATCAATTTGCCTTTTTCAACCACTAAACTCAATTACTCAGTTACTATACTCAGTACAAGGTTTAGGGTAAGTGACTCCTGAAATACAGGGCAATTTTAATTTCTGTTCTTACAAAGGAGGAAATCATCCACTAACTATCAACAAAATTACAGGTAAACTCTTAATCAAATTCTTTTTGATGCAGAATTTCTGTGGCCTGAGTGAATCTGCAAAGTTTTGCCCTTTGTCCCAGGTTTTTAAGTACACTTTGTAGTCTTTCACCCCTTGTCCCATGTCTTCAACCATAACCATTTGTCCTCACATCTCTGATGCATGGATCTCAGTCTTGGTCAAATTTTACTCCTCAAGAAAAAGTAACTTCTTTAACATTGGAATTATTTCCTTATTCCTCTGCAGAAGCTTTTACAGGAAGATTTAATCTGCCTATCAGGCAAATTAATTCAAATACATAGAACTTAACACATCTTAATTTTTTCAGCCATATCTGACAGCATAAAAAATCTGGATGCAGATTTCCCCCCAGAACAGAGACTTAGTCAAAACCAAGAGTAAAGAGGAATTCCTGGTGTTCTCCATGTTCCATGGAGGTTGTGGCAGAGAAACACTGACCAGCTGTAAACAATCCTATAGGATATCATTTGCTGCTGAGAAAGAGTCTTAGGACCTGGATATAAAATTAAGTGTTATGATGTCCCTAAGTGACACTCACTTCAGAATCAGGATTACATAAGAAAAAGTTCTTTAGAGAGTACTTACACTTTAAAGCAGAGCACTATTAAGAGGACTTGGTGGAAAAAAATTCTTTTAAAAAAGTTTGAGTGGTGAAAAATCCTATTTGAAATATTCCCAAACTCTGTGCAGAGAAAATGGGCATTAATAAAGGGGGGGTTATGTCATATTTTGGATATACAATAATAAGTATTGTTTTTCTCTTACTTAAGGAAACAACTACCAGTAAAAATATCACTATTTTCATGAAATGGAACATTTCTTTGAGGTTGTGAGCTCTACTGTTAATGCTAAAAAACAATGGATGCACTTTGATTCCTTGAACAAACAAGCCTAATCATTTTGGTTATTATTTTCAATAACTTAAAAGGATATTTATAATTTCTTAGTCTGCTCTAATTCTATGATTTAACTGTGATCTACAGATTTCAGAGCATTACAATGACAAGATCTACACAATACCTTGTCAAGAAAAGAGGGACAGAACATTCAGGAACAGTATTCAGGATCAGAAATGGTATTCAAGACTGACAAGATGAAAGACATTTTAAATTCAGGATTCCCCAGTGATCTACCAAAACGTCTGCTAAGTTTTGCTGTGAGACCCTTCAAGATCATAGCACTTTCTCACCTGCAAACCTGGAGGTGAAAATGAAGTAAAAAAAAAGACCCAGTAATGGCAAAGTCCTTTGAATGACTCCAAGAACCAGGAATTATTATTCTTGGTTTAGTACCATCTGCTTCTGCTCAACGATCATTAACATGAGGAATTCAGACAAACAACATTTTCCTGACCTGTCTGCTGTGGACAGGAGAGACTGAGAGCTGGCTGGGGCAGATCCTCTTCGTTCAGTTTGCTTGGCTTTCACAACATATTTCCTAAAAGAGACGCTCACCTGGAGACGCGAAACACGGACTGTCTGTCAAAAAGGATCTGAAGTGAAACCCTTCCTACTTTATCCTTTGCTTCTTCTGAAGTAATGAGAACAGAACGTAAAACAGACTAAGTAGCAAAAGTGTTTCCATGAAGTAACCTTTTTCTTGTAATCATTTACACCCTTGTTAATTGTGCATAATTTGCACCTTAACCTGAAGCACTTTGGATCTTCTTTTACCTCCACTTTAACCATTCAAGTAGAACAGAAATTCATCAATGTCTTTCTCTTTCCACTCAGAAAGAATTTGGAAAAATTACAGTGGTATTCTTTGAAGATAATGTATCAATGCTCTGCTGGTACCCACTACTGGAAAAAGCAAGACAAAGACTATTTTTATTATTTTCCCTTTTATTTATATGTATCAAAGTATTGTAATTACACTTTTTAAATAAAAACAATCCTTTGTAGGCTCCTGGGTGTGTCCTTTCTCTCTCCCATTCCACACTCCTAATTATTTGCATCTTCTGTGTTCTGAAAATTTTTAGGTTGATGGCAAAAGAGGTTCCAATACCAATACCACACATCCTCAAGCCATATGAGTGTTTTTGCCTTTTTCTTCCATAGCTTGTTTTTCTAGATGTTCTCCTAGTTCTCTGGGTCATGACCACATGCCAAATTGATGTGTTATTGCTGGTACCAGTGATGGAACTTTTCTCTCCTCGTTTTCCAGATCACTCTTGCCCTTGTCATTCTCTCCCCCACTCTCTGTTCCTTAGGACTTTTCTCTGGATTTTCCCACTAACCGTCTTGGGCAGATCCTGAACAAACTCCACCTGAAAGGCAAAAATACATTCAGGCTAATTTCCCAGCTGAAGGAAAAATACATTTTACTAAGAGTGGGGGTAAAAAGATGGGAAGCTGCACAGCGAGGGCTGGGATGATGGAATTCTGACTGAATGTCTTGCCCATTTGTGCTGGTGGGAAAACCCCAGTATTCCATGAAAGGAAGTACAGTCATGAGTCCCTTTGGGTTCTTTTGAGCACACACAGTGAACCCAAAGCTACAGCTGCAACACACCCTGTCATCTATTCTGATTTTATTTAGCTGTTGTTGGAGTGTTTGTCAGAGTGCAGCTGAAAAGGAGCTGAGGCAGGACAAAAAATGCTCAGTTTCTAGCACAATTAGAAGACCTGTCTTTTGGGGCTGTACTTACCTTCCTTGGATACTTGTAAGGTGCAGTCACTTTCTTGACATGCTGTTGAAGCTCCTGAGTCAATTTTTCTGGATCATGTGATGCAAAAGCAGGAGTTAAAACAATGAAGGCTTTGACTACCTGTGTCAGAAAAATTAAGGGATTCCATTAACTTTCAGAGGTGGGAATAAAGAGATACATTTCTTGTGAAAAGTGTCTAAATTCATAAAAAAAAATAATCTTTTTCTTTAATTTCCCTTTCATTGTCTCTTTGTGACAGAATGGTGTGTTATGAAGGCTGTGTTCTGCAGCAGAGGATTTTTTTCCACTTTTTTTCACTTAATTTTATATCCTATTAAAGCTGAAGATCTCATCCCAGTTGCTCAAAGAAATGTTGCAAGGTTGAAAAACATAAAATAAAAATTAAACACCCTGGATATCATGGCTACCATGTGCTTAGTGACAAAAAGAGGAGTATATAAATTCCATATCTTATGCAAAAGGATGCCACAGTAAGTCTGAAAAGCCAAACTTTTTTTCCCCACATCAAACCCCACAAACAAAGAAATAATTCTGAAATTCTAAGATTGGCCAAGATATGGATTTAAAAAATTGGGTTTAGCCCATTTCATTTGAAAAATCTGCAATATGCTGAATTCCAAGGAAGCCTAGGACATATAGGCAACTTGATGCTTAAAGAGCATTTTTTTCCACATCTTTTTTCTTTTCCTTTTTACCTCCCCTCGATCTGGATCAGGACTGCTGACAACAGCTGACTCTGCTACTGCTGGGTGTTCGATTAAAGCACTTTCCACTTCAAATGGGCCAATACGATACCTGGGAGAGAGGGAAGATGTGTCAGCTGCAGCAAGATGGGCCAGTCCACTGGTCTTCCCAGATTGCATTTTAACAGGCAAATGATCAAATCTAAAAGCAACTGACTTACCCAGCAGAATTAATGATATCGTCATCTCTTCCAACAAACCAGATATAGCCTTCTTCATCCATAATCCCTCTGTCCCCAGTGACATAAAAATTTCCACGCACAGTGGCAGCAGTTTTCTCTGGATTATCCTGACAAATAATTATCCAAATATTATGGGGGTTCAGAAGCAGATTAAACACAAAGATAGGTCCTGCAAAGCTTATTCAATGATACTTCAAATGCAGTGGACAATAGGTTTGCCTGATTCTACTCTTTTCTTAAGAATATACTGCACCTCAGCACCACCACACAACCAATCAGGCTCAAAGTCCTCAAGTAACCTAGTGAGACCTTCTGAAGATCCTGGATGAAGTCCTGCTCCTGGCATAAAGGAACAGAACTTTGCTCTGGGTCTCCCCTGAGTTTCTCAGCAGGCACAGACACAGCAGCTCAGGCTCACCAGGTACTCAGAGAACAGACAGAAGGGCCGTGTCGGCTGGATTCGGACAGCAATGCTGCCCTCTTCTCCTGCAGGCAAAACAGCCCCATGGTCATCTATGATCTGCAGAAAGGACACATCATTATTCCTTTGGTTAGCTCAGAGGAATGAATCTCTGTTCCAGTGCAGGACAGAGAAGGGACACAGACAGCATTCCTTCCTCATCTACCCCCAACTGCAACATATCGACGTACCTGCACATCAAAAGGGGGAAGGGCTTTTCCCAAAGAGCCAGGTTTAATTTTCGTTCCTTTCATGTTGGCACAGATTGTCACCTGCGTAATAGATTTTAATTTAAAAAAATTTTTTGCAACACCTTGTAAATTTTATTATTGTTTGCATTAGGCAGGACATGTCTTTGTGACTTTGTTGTGACAAGGGCTGAATCAGGACCAAAGTACTGTGGTTCTTGAGAACATCAGAGAGGGGTTGAGAGGCATTTCAGGTCAGATCTGTGGAATGAGGTTGGTTGTGCTCAGTCTGAGCCAGTGGGTTCGTCTGCAAACACTTGACTTTGCAAGAAAATAGATGCGAAAATTATTACAGATCTTATTTCAATAATTTAGGACCATTTCAAGGGTAGGATGAGAGAATGCCTGACATCTGACTCTTAATAGCTTTGTTAGTGTTCACTTCCAGAGAAGTCTGGGATGTGAGCTGCTTTAATATTTTTCATTAAAACCTCGGAGAGGCCAAATTTATAGCCAGAGCAAATTATTCCTTTTTAGTTCTGCCTTTGATGTAAAGATGATGACAGGATCACCTACCACTTATTTCATCTGAGGTGTCTCTGGCATGGTGCTTACAGGGATGTGAACCATTAAAATATGCAGCTAGCTGATTCTGAAACTATATAATCATAATTATAAAAAGTCTTTAAAAAAATACGATGGATTCTCACCTTTTCCACTGATTTATCAAGGACATTGTGACTCTGGTGTAGTTACCTTTGAAAGGGCATAATGCAAGAATTAATGGAAACGTACTGTTTCAGTCTGGCCGTAACCTTCATGGATATCCACCCCTGTCTGGGACTTCCACTTTGCCATCATTTCAGGATTGAGTGGTTCCCCTGCAGATATGCAGTGTTTCAGACTCATCATCTTGTACCTTTAGAGGAATAGCAAATGAAATAATTTTTTTTAACTTTTGAAGAGAGCAGTGAATGGTCTTAACCACACAGCCTCCCTTGGCTTTCCAAGTACACCCAAAGCTGAGGGTAAGGCTGAATAGGAACACACATCCTGAGCTTTCTGCTTAACCTGTGTTGGCTTCTGCCAGGATGAAAGACCTATGTGAGAAGAGTAAGTACCTTACTGAAGATGTGAAAACTCCTTACAAACCACTTCTCACAAGCTGAGTATTTCACAGTGTAACAAACTGGTGCAAACAGCTGCCAAATAACTCTCAGCACGTGAAACTCCTCTTACTGCTCATTTCATTCTCAAGCATACGAGAACAATTTCACTGTACTTCAGTAATTCCCTGATCCAATGCTGCCTGAAACTTGACATAAGTTTAAATTATGAACTGTAAGTTCAGAGGAAGTGACAACTTAAAAAGATTTCACTTGGTCCTTCTGTGCTGTCTTTTCAAAGACCCAGCCTGAAGCCTGAGTGACCTATGGTGTGACTGGTTATTCTCATATTTCTGAACACAGCTCTCTTTCCTGAGAGCACTCTTCCTAATTAGATTTCCTTTAACTGAAAAAAAAAAATAAATTAGAAATAAGGAACTGGAGGAACTAAGCAGCCAGAGCTGTCACAGCATTATATCCCAGCCTCCCTCCTACCCCTGCAGTACCTGCTCAGATCATGTTGGACCAGCATGCGGAAGGCAGTGGGAGCAGTGCAGAAGGTAGTGATGGGGTATTTTGAGAGAGTCTAGAAAAAGAGAAAGTTATTTTGCAGAAAGAAAATGTAATGGTGGGTCCCACTGCTGTAGAACACACAGAACTTTCTGTCCAACAGAAGTCATATACGAAAATGAAAGACCACTGAGTGCAGTAGTTCCAATTAAGATTGTTTTGTGCTTTCCAAGGTGTCCATGTCCCAGGCCCAAGCCTAAGTTCTGATAGGGAACTAGACCAAAGCTTTTCCAGATTTATTCTTGGGAAAGTCAGGGTCCCATCCCCACACAAGAGGCCAGGGTTGAAGCGAGTTGGCCAGCTTAGTGGTTTTGAGAAATGGCTGAGAGAAGGAACAGGAATTCTGGCAACTCTGGATGGCTTGAGAAATGGATTACTAACCTCTGCAATAACTGCTGGTTTAAATTGTGGCATGTGGTGTACAAAGACACAAGATCCACAGATCCATGGTGCAAAAACACTGCCCCAAGCTGCTTTTGCCCATCCAGTATCAGAGGTATTCCACATTATATCTGAAGGAGTCAAGTTCATCCAATGCCTGGTGAAAAAGAAGAGATGAAAAAAATGCTACATGGAGTGTGAGAAACTCAGGCACAGTTCACAGCAGAATTCAAGGACAGGGCAGGAGGCTTCCATTGGAAGAAGTGGTGTCAGGAGGCAGGGCCCTGTAGAAAGTTTGTAAGAGTCAAAAAGGACACTCCTTATTTCTCCTCTGCAGTCTGAGAGACAGAACACTGCACACAATGATCTCAAGTGAGTCTGCAAGAGGGTTTTAATATGGAGGGTTTCACTGTGAAAGGGAAAAGATGAGGAAGAGGCAAAATCCTACAGTCATTGAATGCCTACATTAACTGGAGTTTTACAGTCACATTTTCAATGTAATGGGGATCATGTCACTTAATGAGACACTGGGAGCAACTCCAAAGTAATACCTGCCACCAGATACAAGTCCAATGCCATAACTGCTGTGGGACTGCACCACCATTTTTGGAAAGCCTGTAGTTCCACTTGTAAAATAGATCAGCATTGGGTCTTGACTTCTTGTCTTGACACATTCATGTTCAGCAGATGCCATCCTTCAGAAGAAAAAGTATAATATAGTCACTATATGCATTTTTCCACCAAGGAATCTGTATTTCTAAGGTTTAGGAGTTAAACAGGAAAATAGCCCCAAACTGTATGATCCCACTAAATAAACTGATGCATCAGATACCACAGGCAAGAGATAGAGAACACATTTTGCCTGTCACAATTGCACTCTGAATCACAAGGCTCCTGAGTGAGGAGATGGTGAAGGACCTGAATTTAGGTCCCCAAACCTGTGTTGGACAAATCTGTACTTAATACAGTGCAACAATAATGCAGTGAGTTGACAGAAGGATGCAAAAATGTAACTTATTTGTGTTATGGAAATGAACCCCAAAACTCAGCAATGCCACCTGACTGGTACAGCCTCCTTCCCCTCTCAGGCATGAAGGTCAAACAACTGGATACTCACGCAAGGAGTTCTTTGAGGTTCAGCCACCCATCCCTGCTCCCTTTGCCTACAATTAGTTTACTTTTCAGAAACTGGCTGTCAGACACAACAGATTCCACTGCAGGTGCCAGTGTGTCACTGGTAATGATGCACTTGGCCTTTGAAGCCTGGAGTCGGTATGAGATGTCTTTGGCTGTCAGTTGGGATGTTCCTGGAACAAAGATAATTCCTGGAAAAAAGCAATGAGCAGTTGAGAAAACTCAGCATTTCTCCAAAACACTTGATCTTGTCCCTGTTGATGCTGAATTGTTCCATCATAGATGATTAGCAGTTTCAAAATGCAATGGGTCAAATCCTTCCTAAGCATTTGCAAAACTGCAACAGCAGAGAAAAATACTGAGTAATTAACCCCTTTGATAATATAGTTACTGCATTAGCACTGTCCAACCAGATAATGTATCTGGTCAAGGCTGGCCATTCAATCTTCACTGGCTTCAGCTGAGGGTGCTGTTTAACTGAACAGCCTATCCCTTTTGTTCCTATGTGGGTGCAGCCAATTCTCCTTCCATGCAAAAGCTGAGTTGTTCAGGTCACAACAGAATATTCCTGCTTATGTTTTCTCCACATTAATTTTGCATATTGACTGTATCTTCTATTTATGTCCTTTCTGCATCCAAGAGGTCACTCACCTGTTCTCATACAGGCTACACTGAGGAGCCACCACTCTGGGACACGAGGCAGAACTGCTATAACTCTGTCTCCTCTCTGCAAACCACATGCCTCAGAAAGTACATTGGCTGCCTTCCTAGAGAGAAATCCCAGCTCTTCAAAGCTCCACTTCACCTCCTCTCCCTCCTCATTTACCCACCAAAAAGCTGGATTTGCTGGTTTTCTTCCATCCTAGAACACAACAGAAGATATTCAAGTAAGAAGTCAAAGCTTAAAAGGTTTCATTTCAAAACAAAATAACTCCAGACTAGGCACATCCTCCCTGGTGACTAGTCTCAGAGTGATACCTATATTTATGACAAGCAAAACAAAATGGTGCATTCCACTCTGCAGCTGATCTATCCAGTATCCATCAGGAAAACTGATTTGTATCATCTGAGATCTGTTCTAATGTGTCCTGGTTTCGGCTGGGGTAGAGTCAATTTTCTTCCTAACCACTGATAAAGTGCTATGCTTTCTGGATTTGGGATGAGAATAATGTTGATAACACACTGATGTTTTAGTGGTTGCTAAGCAGTGCTTACTCTAAGTCAAGGACTTTTCCATTTCCCACGCTCTGCTGACAAGGAGTTGCACAAGGAGCTGGGAGGGAGCACGGCCAGGACAGCTGACCCAGACTGCCCAGAGGGGTATTGCACAGCATAGAATGTCCTGCTCAGTATAACCTGGAGGAAAGTTGGTCTAGAGGTGCCAATCACTGCGTGGGCACTGTCTGGGGGTGGTGAGCAATTGTGTTGTGCATCACTTGACTTTCTTGGGTTTTCTTTCTGTCCCTCTGCCTGTTGTCTCTGTTGTCTCTTTTCATCACTACTACTACTGCTATGATGATGATTATTATTACTATTATTATATGTTATTTTATTTCAATTTTTAAACTGTTCTTACCTCAACCCACGGGTTTTACCTCTTTTTTTCCTGATTCTCCTCCCCATCCCCCTGGGGGCTGTGCCTGTGTGTGTTCATGTGATCCAGTAGCTCTGTGGTACTTGGTTGCTGGCTGGGGTCAAACTACAACACAATGTCTATAAAGCAAAAGAAAAATACTACCTTTTCCAGTTGTGACCACTCATCTAAGACATCACTTGCAAAGTTGAAATATTTAGGCAGTTCCTTTTTATACTGGTGTATTGCTTCATAATGGGAAATAATCTGAGACGTCAGAAGCCTGTGGTATCCATGGAATGATCTGCAAGGCGACCTGAGAATCTGGAGACACCGAGGAATCCATGATTTAATAAACATTCTCATGATAAATGATGTTTTATCAGACAGTGGGGGAAAAAATCAGGAATACAGCTTAGGAATCTGTCACCTGAAATGAAAGAAAACACATTTTAAACTAGCCAGGTATAGGACACCGTGTTGTTTTTGATATTGGATAAATTAATGCAAACCAGCTTGAATATATGGGTTGTTTGTTCACATCCTCATTTTATGATATGCTATCTGTATTTTCATTATGTGAATATTTAATATTACAGTATGCAGAAGGGATAAGCACAATCATTTTGAGGTTAAATCAAAATGTGGACTAGAGAAAAAAAATTAGCAGAATTGTTGTTATGAATCCTGCAACAACAACCACCAGCCAACCAACCAAATTTAGAGAGTATTCAAAGACAATCCAGTTCTGAATTGACGGGTAATTCTCTGAAGTCACTTAGGGAAGGTGTTCTGATATGCTTAGATGTGGAGGGAAACCAGGTTCTAAAACACTCCCATAAGTGAGATTAAGGCACAAACTAGGCCAGAGGCTGGATTCCAAAACGATAATTCAACTTTATTTTGTAACACAAAAGAGCGGAGAGAAAGGAAGAGGATAGGAAAGCAGGGAAAAGCTAAGGGTGACTGTTAAAAGCACAGCACAGGAGTTACCACCACCATGAAGTGCTTCTCCCTGGGTTGTGTCGTAGCCTCTGAAGCGGGAACAGGCAGGCAGAGTAACGCAGTGACACCAGTCCCTCAGCGGGCCCCGGTACCACCCTGGGCACCCCCTGGGCACCACCCTAAATACCCTCTCCAGCAGAGCCTGGATGCCCATTGGCCACTTCACCAGTATCCAAGGGATGGTACCAGAATGGACCCTGACTGTCCATTGGCTGGTTCCCCAGTATCCAAGCGGGATCTGCCTGGCACACCTCATTTGGGAGAGTAAGTACTCGCCGTGTTCTTGATTGTAACAACTTTTTGCTTGCTAGGGATCTCCTGGAGCTTTTGAAACAGCTCAGCTCCTGCAGCAGCTCAGCTGTTGCATCAAGATGTTTTAGCTCCACACTCAGTGGCACAGCAGACTCCACCTTTAATCAGTCCATTGCAGTAGGTCACAGCCAAACTGATGGTTTGAATAGTCCAATTAAATATGAAGTTCCCCATCTTACTTTCTAGTACTTTTTTTACCACCAGATTTTCAAGGACCTAATGTCCTGTACTGATCTGGCACCTTGTCTGTAGCTCAGCTGATCCTTGCAGAATTTTGATGTATTCTTTGGGGATTTTAATTGCCAGCAAGTCTCCTTCCTTAAACACAACATCAGTTGTTATTGTTTGCATTAGAATAAGGTTCCTGCTTCTTACACCAAAGCACTCAGGAGTAGATTCTCTATTCCTTTTCTTTCCCATGGAACTCTGAAGGATGTTTCCAGATGACTTCTATCAAGGTGCTCACTGCTTTAGCTTCAACAGTTGCTGACTGATGCTTCCATTCAGCACATCCATCTCAAGAACCTTCACTTCAGTAATCCCTTATGTAGGCCCCAGATTTGATTTCACAACCTGAGTCCAACTATCAATTTGCCTTTTTCAACCACTAAACTCAATACAAGGTTTAGAGTGAGTGATTCCTGAAATACAGGGTAATTTTCATTTCTGTTCCTACAAAGGATGAAATCATCCACTAACTATCAAAAAAATTACATGTAAACTCTTAATCAAATTCTTTTTGATGCAGAATTTCTGTGGCCTGTAAATCTGCAAAGTTTCGCCCTTTGTCCCAGGTTTTAAAGTTAATTTTGTAGTCATTTGACCCTTGCCCAGTGTCTTCGACCATAACCATTTGTCCTCACATCTCTGATGCATGGATCTCAGTCTTGATCAAGTTTTACTCCTCAAGAAAAAGTAACTTCTTTAACATTGGAATTATTTCCTTATTCCTCTGCAGAAGCTTTTACAGGAAGATTTAATCTGCCTATCAGGCAAATTAATTCAAATACATAGAACTTAACACATCTTAATTTTTTCAGCCATATCTGACAGCATAAAAAATCTGGATGCAGATTTCCCCCCAGAACAGAGACTTAGTCAAAACCAAGAGTAAAGAGGAATTCCTGGTGTTCTCCATGTTCCATGGAGGTTGTGGTAGAGAAACATTGACCAGCTGTAAACAATCCTATAGGATATCATTTGCTGCTGAGAAAGAGTCTTAGGACCTGGATATAAAATTAAGTGTTATTATGTCCCTAAATGCCACTGACTTCAGAATCAGGATTAAATAACAAACAGTTCTTTAGAGAGTACTTACACTTTAAAGCAGAGCACTATTAACAGGACTTGGTGGAAAAAAATTCTTTTAAAAAAGTTTGAGTGGTGAAAAATCCTATTTGAAATATTCCCAAACTCTGTGCAGAAAAAATGGGCATTAATAAAGGGGGGGTTATTAGGAATTCAGACAAACAACATTTTCCTGACCTGTCTGCTGTGGACAGGAGAGATTGAGATCTGGCTGGGGCAGATCCTCTTCGTTCAGTTTGCTTGGCTTTCACAACATATTTCCCAAAAGAGATGCTCACCTGGAGATGTGAAACCCGGACTGTCTGTCAAAAAGGAATTGAAGTGAAACCCTTCCTACTTTATCTTTTGCTTCTTCTGAAGTAATGAGAACAGAACGTAAAGCAAAACAGACTAAGTAGGAAAAGTGTTTCCATGAAGTAACCTTTTTCTTGTAATCATTTACACCCTTGTTAATTGTGCATAATTTGCACCTTAACCTGAAGCACTTTGGGTCTTCTTTTTCCTCTGCCTTAACCACTTAAGTAGATCTCAAATTCATCAAGATGAAGAGAAGCATTAAAATAAAACAGCTTTCCAGTCTGAAAGAATTTGAGAATGTTACAGTAGTAGTTCTTGAATGTCAATTAATTGTTGATACTCACCTCAAGACAAACATTATTTTTATTTTCAATTTCCTATTTACTTGTAATCAAAATCTTGTAGTTACACCTATTTTTTTAAAGGAAGCTGTTTATATAAATTCCAGTACAAAAATTAAACCTTTGTATGCTCCTAGGTGTGTCCTTTCTCCCTCCCATTCCACAGTCTTAATTACTTGCAGCTTCTGCCTTCTGCAAATCTGTAGGTCGATGGAAAAAGTGGTTCCAACATCACACATCCTCAAGCCATATGGGTGTTTTCTCCTTTTTCTTCCATAGCTTGTTTTCCTAGTGCTCTGGGTCATGACCATATGCTCAGTGTCACGCTGTATGACCAGCACAGATGATGATTTTCTCTCCCTGCTTTCCAGATCACTCTCACCCTTGTCATTCTCTTGCCCACTCTTTGTTCTTTAGAACCTTTCTCTGGACTTTCCCAGTAGGTGTCTTTGGCAGATCTTGAACAAACTCCACCTGAAATGCAAAAATGCTCACTTGTAGCTAAATACTTTCTAGTTAATTTCCCAGGTGCAAAAAAAGACACACATTTATTATGACTGGGGATAAAAAGATGGGAGGCTGCCCAGCGTGGTCTGGGACAGTGAAATTCCTTATTACACACTGCAGTTGACTTGTAGGGACAAGTACCACAATCCCAAAGAGAGGAGTGCTTCAGCAGTCAGGACATGGAGCTACTGGGGTCTTTCTTGGGGTAAAGAGGTGAATTCCACCCCCACTGATGCCAGCAGGAATTTCCCCTTTTCTTTGGCTGAGAGTCTGAACAGAGATCAGGGGAGGAATGGGTAAGTTCAGTGTCTTGCCCATTTGAGCTGGTGGGAAAACTCCAGTATTCCATGAAAGGAAAACTGGACCCTGATGAAGTAAAACCACACAAGCATTGCCTCCCTTTGGGTTCTTTTGAGCACACACAGTGAACCCAAAGCTACAGCTGCAACACACCCTGTCATCTACTCTGATTTTATTTAGCTGTTGTTGGAGTGTTTGTCAGAGTGCAGCTGAAAAGTTGCTGAGGCAGGACAAAAAATGCTCAGTTTCTGGCACAATTAGAAGACCTGTCTTTTGGGGCTG
Organism: Manacus vitellinus; assembly: GCF_001715985.3. Taxonomy (NCBI): domain Eukaryota; kingdom Metazoa; phylum Chordata; class Aves; order Passeriformes; family Pipridae; genus Manacus; species Manacus vitellinus. The sequence continues at coordinate 10,728,359 of NW_021938949.1, forward strand.
TACTTACCTTCCTTGGATACTTGTAAGGTGCAGTCACTTTCTTGACATGCTGTTGAAGCTCCTGAGTCAATTTTTCTGGATCATGTGATGCAAAAGCAGGAGTTAAAACAATGAAGGCTTTGACTACCTGTGTCAGAAAAATTAAGGGATTCCATTAACTTTCAGAGGTGGGAATAAAGAGATACATTTCTTGTGAAAAGTGTGTGTCTAAATTCAGAATGCAAAAATTCAAGTTTTTTCTTTAATTTCCCTTTTATTATCTCTTTGTGACAGAATGGTGTCTTATGAAGGTTGTGTTCTGCAGCAGAGAATTTTTTTCCACTTTTTTTTTCCCTTAATTTTATGTCCTGTTAAAGCTGAAGATCTCATCCCAGTTGCTCAAAGAAAAAATATAGCTCAAAGGTGAAAAATATAAAACAAAAAATGAACACTCCAGATATCATGGCTACCATGTGCTTAGTGACAAAAAGAGGAATAATACAAATTCCATTACTTAGGCAAAAAGATGCCACAATAAGTCTGAAAAGTCAAGTCTTTTTTCCCCACCCCAAACCCTGCAAACAAGGAAATAATTCTGAAATTCCATGATTGGTCAAGATATGGATTTAAAAAATTGGGTTTAGCCCATTTCATTTGAAAAATCTGCAATATACTCAATTCCAAGGAAGCCTAGGACATATAGGCAACTTGATGCTTACAATAAAGGGCATTTCTTTCCACATCTTTGTTTTTTATTATTATTTCTTTTTACCTCCCCTCGATCTGGATCAGGACTGCTGACAACAGCTGACTCTGCCACTGCTGGGTGTTGGATTAATGCACTTTCCACTTCAAATGGGCCAATACGATACCTGGGAGAGAGGGAAGATGTGTCAGCTGCAGCAAGATGGGCCAGTCCACTGGTCTTCCCAGATTGCATTTTAACAGGCAAATGATCAAATCTAAAAGCAACTGACTTACCCAGCAGAATTAATGATATCGTCATCTCTTCCAACAAACCAGACATATCCTTCCTCATCCATAATCGCCCTGTCCCCAGTGACATAAAAATTTCCACGCACAGTGGCAGCAGTTTTCTCTGGATTATCCTGACAACAGTCAAAAAATGTATCTGACTGTTAGTGAAACATAACACATCAACTTTGCAGTGGTGCTAAAAACGAACAAGAAAATTGTTCTCAAAATGAGTTTGTTCAATACTATTGTGTGTCTTCAACTGAAAGAAACAGAGCCATGTCAAATAGCAGTTTGGTGGTAGAAATATGTGAGAGGGGGGAAAGAGCACTTGTGTATGTACAGATTAGAGTGTTAGAGAGAAAAGGCTGTGCTATAGCTAAATTCCCATCCATCACAGCAAATGACTAAAATGTGTAGCCCCCTGTCTTCAGGGAAATGATTTTTCATTGCAGGGGGTTGCCACAATGACCTCCTGTCTATGGAAACTTTACCTTTAACTGTCAAGACCAAAACTCAAATGAGGTGACCTTCAGAAAAAAATTTCATCCTCTACATTTTCCTATTACACAGGAAAAACATGTTGACAACAGACATAGTTAAAACCTGAAGTAACAATATTGAACATAAAGAAATTTTTTATCACACAGCAAGCAATTACGTTGGACAAGTGGTTGTTTGAGGATGCTACAAATATCCAAGTATTATTTGGATTCACAAGAGGATTAAACACAAAGAAAGGTCCTCCAAAGCTTATTCAATATGATACTTCAAATGCAATGGACAATAGGTTTGCCTGATTCTACTCTTTTCTTAAGAATATACTGCACCTCAGCACCACCACACAACCAATCAGGCTCAAAGTCCTCAAGTAACCTAGTGAGACCTTCTGAAGATCCTGGATGAAGTCCTGCTCCTGGCATAAAAGAACAGAACTTTGCTCTGGGTCTCCCCTGAGTTTCTCAGCAGGCACAGACACAGCAGCTCAGGCTCACCAGGTACTCAGAGAACAGACAGAAGGGCCGTGTCGGCTGGATTCGGACAGCAATGCTGCCCTCTTCTCCTGCAGGCAAAACAGCCCCATGGTCATCTATGATCTGCAGAAAGGACACATCATTATTCCTTTGGTTAGCTCAGAGGAATGAATCTCTGTTCCAGCACAGTACAGGACAGAGAAGGGACACAGACAGCATTCCTTCCTCATCTACCCCCAACTGCAACATATCGACTTACCTGTACATCATAAGGGGGAACAGCTTTTCCCAAAGAGCCAGGTTTAATTTTTGTTCCTTTCATGTTGGCACAGATTGTCACCTGCGTAATAGATTTTTATTATTCTTTAAATTTTTTGCAACACCTTGTAAATTTTATTATTGTTTGCATTAGGCAGGACACATCTTTGTGACTTTGTTGTGACAATGACCAAAGTACTGTAATTCTCAAGAACATCAGTCTGGGATGTGAGCTGGGATGAAGTAAAGATGGTGAAGGGATCTACTACAGTAATTTCATTTATTGCAAACGTACTGTTTCGGTCTGGCCATAACCTTCATGGATATCCAGCCCTGTCTGGATTTTCCACTTCGCCATCACTTCAGGATTGAGCGCTTCCCCTCCAGATAGACAGTGCTTCAGACCTGTGAACTTGTAGCTTGAGAGGAATAGCAAATGAAATAATTTTCTTAGCTCCTAAGAAGAGCAGTGTGTGGCCTTAACTGAACAGCCTCCCTTGGCTTTCCAAGTAAGTACATCTAGAATTTCACAAGTTCCTTGGAAATGACAATAATCATCCTGTTACACAGGCCTCGACTGGACTCCTAGATTGCTTGTGTTACCACTGAAGATAAAATGGTTCAACTCTTTGTCACTACAAGTAGGTTTTTCTGCTGGCACATGAGTGAGCAAATGTTTTTTTTGGAAGGGCTGACATGAAAGGAGAAATCTAAACAAGTGCATCAGATATTTGCAGGAAGCTGAGTTATGTACCAACATCCAAGATCAAATAAAACACTGAGAATTTTATAGAGCAAAAGTAAGCCTGAGCTCTCTGCTAAACCTGAGTTGATTTTTGTCAGGATGAAAGACCTATGTGAGAAGAGTAAGTACCTTACTGAAGATGTGAAAACTCCTTACAAACCACTTCTCACAAGCTGAGTATCTTATAGTGTAACAAACTGGTGCAAACATCTGCCAAATAACTCTCAGCACGTGAAACTCCTCTTACTGCTCATTTCATTCTCAAGCATACGAGAACAATTTCACTGTACTTCAGTAATTCCCTGATCCAATGCTGCCTGAAACTTGACATAAACTTAAATTATGAACAATAAGTTCAGAGGAAGGGACAACTTAAAATAATCTCACTTATTTTCTCTGTGCTGTCTTTTCAAAGCCTGAGTGACCTATGGTGTGACTGGTTATTCTCATATTTCAGAACACAACTCTCTTTCCTGAGAGCACTCTTCCTAATTAGATTTCCTTTAACTGGAAAAAAAATAGATTAGAAATAAGGAGCTGGAGGAACTAAGCAGCCAGAGCTGTCACAGCATTATATCCCAGCCTCCCTCCTACCCCTGCAGTACCTGCTCAGATCATGTTGGACCAGCATGCGGAAGGCAGTGGGAGCAGTGCAGAAGGTAGTGATGGGGTATCTTGAGAGAGTCTAGAAAAAGAGAAAGTTATTTTGTAGAAAGAAAAGGTAATGGTGGGTCAGACCTTGTAAAGGTGCAGGTGAACAACCCAAGAGGCCAATGTTGAGGAGAACTGGCCAGCTGACTGGTTTTGCAAAGTGCCTGAGGGGAGGAATAGGCACTCTGGGAAGTAATTGAAAATTCAGGATAACAGTGCCCTAATTTTGGTCTATGCCATATTCTGATAACTGGCCCTCACATTGGGCCCAAAGCAGCTGGAAGGCCATACCTGAAGTGAGCTTTAGGCTCAATATGGGACAAGGTAGCAGTGATCCCATGATTTTTATATCCTGCGTCTTTCACCAGTTCTTCTCTACACTGAAGCGATGTCACATGGCTTAACCAGGAGTGAAAATACTTGTTCCTCTAGCTTATTGGGCACCAGAGGCAGGGAAGATTGCTTGGAATGTGGGGAGTACTATCCCTGCTGCTACAGAGCAATGGTACCCATGCACTGGAGCCCAGCTTGTTTGCTTCAGGTTTGTGAAAGGGAAATAAACCTCCCAGTATAAAACATTATGCTTACCTCTGCAATAACTGCTGGTTTAAACTGTGACATGTGGTGTACAAAGACACAAGATCCACAGATCCATGGTGCAAAAACACTACCCCAAGCTGCTTTTACCCATCCAGTATCAGAGGTATTCCACATTACATCTGAAGGAGTCAAGTTCATCCAATGCCTGGTGATAAAGCGGAGATGAAAAAATTGCTACATAGAGTGTGAGAAACTCAGGCACAGGACACTGCATTCAAGAAAAAGGCAGGAGGCTTCCACTAGAAGACGTGGTGTCAGCAAGCAGGGCTCTGTAAAAAGTTTGTAAGAGTAGAAAGGTCTCAAACATTTTCTTTTTTCCCTTCATTCCCTTTTGTTTAACATTTCCAGCATTTGCTTTTCTCCTGAGCAGTGCAAAACACCCTTGGTTTGAGTTGCAGAATCTGGATCTAGATCAAAATATGAATTATTTCTATGGACTCTCTATCACCAACTTCCACCTCAGAATGCCTTGGGAAAGGCATCCTTTGATTTTCATGAAAATTCTCACTCTTTAAGAAGCGTAATTAAAAGACATTCAGTGAAAGCAAAACAGCACCAAGCCACAGATTCAACCTGAACTGTAACTTTTAAGGTATAATGCTATAGCCAAGATTGCTTTGGTTTCTCAAGGAAGGTTGACCCAGTACTAGAGCACTTGACTTTCTCTGGTTTTGCCACAGGGACACTCCTTATTGCTCCTCTGCAGTCTGAGAGACAGAACACTGCACACAGTGACCTCAGTTGAGTCTTCCAGAAGCTTTTATTAATGAGGGTTTTACCATGAGAGGGGAAAAGATGAGGAAGAGGCAAGATCCTAGAATCACTGAATGCCTACATTTACTGGAGTTTTACAGTCACATTTTCAATGTAATGGGGATCATGTCACTTAATGAGGACACTGGGAGCAACTCCAAGGTAATACCTGCCACTGGTTGCAAATCCGATGCCATAACTGCTGTGGGACTGCACCACCATTTTTGGAAAGCCTGTAGTTCCACTTGTAAAATAGATCAGCATTGGGTCTTGACTTCTTGTCTTGACACATTTATGGTCAGCAGATGCCATCCTTCAGAAGAAAAAGTATATTACAGTCACTATATGCATTTTTCCACCAAGGAATCTGTATTAGGAGTTAAACAGGAAAATAGCCCCAAACTGTATGATCTCACTAAATAAATAGTTGCAATAGATACCACAGGTAGGAATCAGAGAACACATTTTGCTCGTAACAAGTATCCTCTATATGCCATAACATTTAAGACGTGAGCACCTGCAGTGTATTCTGGTGACTTTATCTGCAGCTGTTTTGCAAGGGCATACAAGGTACTTGCTATGGAACACCAGGCAGATACAAAATCAGCTTCTGCCTCAAGACATACTGACTCCCAGCCTGAAATCAACAGCAGCCATATGGAGGTTGTCATGCCAAGTAAGGTGGTCTTATTACTAACAGTATGCCATTTATGTTCAAGAGATTGATGAACAAGTCAGATTCTCTGGACTACCAAGACAGTATAGGGAAGAAATAATTGAGCACCAAGAGCTGGCAGTGGGTATTTTAGAATTGAATCAAGAGGCATTAGAACAGGTTCTAGGAAGGCAAGCACAAAACAACTGATTAGGACAGTGTATGCTTGTCTTGTGATCACAGCAGAAGCAGAGAGCTTCTAAAAGCTGGCAGGGTGCTGAGTGAGGGGACGCTGAAAGACCTGAATTTAGGCCGCAAAAACTGCTAGATGAATCTGTACCTAATGCAGCGTAATCACACTGAAGTGAGCTGACAGAAGGAGGCAAAAATGTAACTTATTTGAGTTATGGAAATGAACCCCAAAACTCAGCAATGCCACCTGACTGGTACAGCCTCCTTCCCCTCTCAGGCATGAAGGTCAAACAACTGCATACTCACGCAAGGAGTTCTTTGAGGTTCAGCCACCCATCCCTGCTCCCTTTGCCTACAATTAGTTTACTTTTCAGAAACTGGCTGTCAGACACAACAGATTCCACTGCAGGAGCCAGTGTGTCACTGGTAATGATGCACTTGGCCTTTGAAGCCTGGAGTCGGTATGAGATGTCTTTGGCTGTCAGTTGGGATGTTCCTGGAATAAGGACAACTCCTGGAAAAAAGCAATGAGCAGTTGAGAAAACTCAGCATTTCTCCAAAACACTTGATCTTGTCCCTGTTGATGCTGAATTGTTCCATCATGGATGATTAGCAGTTTCAAAATGCAATGGGTCAAATCCTTCCTAAGCATTTGCAAAACTGCAACAGCAGAGAAAAAAAAGATTACACTGATTTATTAATCTCTCTAATCATATAAATTAATGCATTAACACTGTCCACCTGGATAATGTATATGGTCAAGTCTGGCCTTAGATTGTAACCATTCAACCTTCACTGACTTCCACTGCAGCTGCAGTTTAACTGGACCATATCTGTCCCTTTGGTTCCTGTGTGGGTGCTGCTAATTCTCCTTCCATGCAAAAGCTGAGTTGTTCAGGTCACAGCAGAATATTCCTGCTTATGTTTTCTCCACATTAATTTTGCATATTGACTGTATCTTCTATTTATGTCCTTTCTGCATCCAAGAGGTCACTCACCTGTTCTCATACAGGCTACATTGAGGAGCCACCACTCCGGGACACGAGGCAGAACTGCTATAACTCTGTCTCCTCTCTGCAAACCACATGCCTCAGAAAGTACATTGGCTGCCTTCCTAGAGAGAAATCCCAGCTCTTCAAAGCTCCACTTCACCTCCTCTCCCTCCTCATTTACCCACCAAAAAGCTGGATTTGCTGGTTTTCTTCCATCCTAGAACACAACAGAAGATATTCAAGTAAGAAGAAAGGCCTTGAAAGGTTTCATTTCAAAACAAAATAACTCCAGACTAGGCACATCCTCCCTGGTGACTAGTCTCAGAGTGATACCTATATTTCTGATAAGCAAAACAAAATGGTGCATTCCACTCTGCAGCTGATCTACCAAGTATCCATCAGGAAAACTGATTTGTATCATCTGCACATTGTTCCAATGTGTTCTGGTTTTGGCTGGGACAGAGTAAGCACTGCTTAGCAACAACTAAGTCAAGAACTTTTCAGTTTCCCACAGTCTGCTGACGAGGAGATGCACAAGGAGCTGGGAGGGAGCACAGCCAGGGCAGCTGACCCAGACTGCCCAGAGGGGTATTGCACAGCATAGAATGTCCTGCTCAGTATAACCTGGGGGAAAGTTGGTCTGGAGGTGCCAATCACTACTTGGGGACTGTCTGGGCATTGGACAGTGAGTGGTGAGCAATTGTGTTGTGCATAACATGCCTTTCAGGGGTTTTATTTCTCCCTCTTTCTTTCTATTGTCTCCAACTACTACTGCTATGATGATGATGGTTATTATTATTATATGTTATTTTATTTCAGTTACTAAACTGTTCTTACCTCAAGCCACGGGTTTTACCTCTTTTTTCCTGATTCTCCTCCCCATCCCCCTGGGGGCTGTGCCTGTGTGTGTTCATGTGATCCAGTAGCTCTGTGGTACTTGGTTGCTAGCTGGGGTCAAACTACAACACAATGTCTATAAAGCAAAAGAAAAATACTACCTTTTCCAGTTGTGACCACTCATCTAAGACGTCACTTGCAAAGTTGAAATATTTAGGCAGTTCCTTTTTACACTGGTTTATAGAATCATAATGGGAAATAATCTGAGACGTCAGAAGCCTGTGGTATCCATGGAAGGATTTGCAAGGCGACCTGAGAATCTGGAGACACCGAGGAATCCATGATTTAACAAATGTTCTCATGATAAATGATGTTTTATCAGACAGTGGGGGAAAAAGTCAGGAATACAGCTTAGGAATCAGTCCCCTGAAATGAAAGAAAATACATTTAAAACTAGCCAGGTATAGGACACCGTGTTGGTTTTGACATTGGATAAATTAATGCAGTTTGAATATATAGGTTGTCTGTGCACATCCTCATTTCCCCCTAGTATTTTATGCTCCTTCTTATCTGTCAAAGAGATTGTGCACTGCTTTTTCATTAGAATCTTTCTTCTCCACTTTGTCAGCTGATAAATGGTTCTCATATCTCATCTCTAAATTTCACTTACCAGTCCTTTTCTAAATATGTGTCTTAATTCCTGTAAATTTTATATTTTACTCTGCCTGCTTACAGAAATGAAATGCCACTAGTTATTAAGTGCTTTGAGGACAGCATCACCTTGACTTAAAAGGGTCTCTGTAATTATGCTATGCCTTAAATATGCACTAGATGGCGAGTCATACTGAATTTATGCACCAATAAAACCAATGAATCCCTGAAATATTTCCTTGTGAGTTCTGTTTTCTTTGGGGACATGGAATAAACACAAAATAAACAGTGGGTGAGCACAGGTGAAATGCCAAAGACTTCCATTTGCTCTGCAGTTCAGTTGAAGTGTGCAACTTGGGAAAAGATACTGGTCATAAAACAAATTCGCAAAGAAAATGTCAACACTTCCAGTTTCTCCTAGTGTTTCCTGTACAATATACAGGTGTATGTCTAAAAGAAAACATTGTACTCCACCAGTTTCAATTTTCTGTTCAGCTCTGCAAAATCCCACTTCTTTCCTCACTGCAAACTGTCCCGGCAGGATGGACTGTTGTATGACTCTCCTTTCACTGCCGTTTCCTTCCAGGACACAAAGCTTAGAAGCCCTTCCAAAATGGTGCCTATTTCCTGGTAGGAGGTTTTCAGGAGGGATTTAAGTTGACTGCTATTTCAGTGGCAGATAGGGGAAAACCAGCTCTCTATTCAAATGGTTCTGTCATCCTACCTGTGCTCTGGGAGCCTTAGGCTGCGTTCTGAGCTTGCAACACTGCCTGTTCAGATCAAACAGACCTTGTCAGTTTAACCTGTAATTCTAAAAGATGGGTTTTAACCTTACTAAGATGTTACTTGAAAGATGTCTATGGAAAAGAGCCTGTTATGAAGAGAAAGAGACCACAAAGTCAAATGGGAGACTCTTATCTTTCTGCCTTTTTTTTTTCTCTCCTTTAGTACCTGATTGCTGAATCTGTATTTATGTGTGATCTTATCTTGCAAGCAGCCTGAATACACAGCTCCCTCTGATTTCATTAGGCACCCTGTACAAGTACAAATAGAGCACATCTTAAGGTGCATTACAACCCAAACCCTTCGAGACTTAGGAAAGAATTCTCTTGAAACCCAGCCCCACTCACACCAGGTGCAAAAACAACCTAAACTAAAGCAACGTGTCACACAAGATCCTTCACTCTCCAGAAAATGGAGGCTACCATGAACACTCCTTCCTTTTAGTAGTACCCTCCTGGATAAAAAGTCTGCTAAGGGCATGAGGAGCAGAGCAGCACTTACTGCTCCTTGAGAAGGAAGAGTCATTATTGGAGGAATTCCTTTAACTCTCAGTTTGGTTCTACTAATCCAGACCCACCTGTCCCCAGGTCAGCTCCATCCTTTGTTCAACTGAAACAACCACTAGGATGCCTGATCCCCTATAGAGAGGCTGCAGCTCTGGGGGCACAGTTCACAAATTTCAGCACAGTTTAAGGGTCAAAAATGTTTCTGCTACAATTACAGATATTTACAGAAATAATAACTTAGTAACTTGTACCTTCTCAATATTTTTGTAAGATATTTTTTAAAATGTTCTGAGAAGACAAGCTAGAAAGGCCTCATAGTTCACAGGCATGGTTGATAGCTATCCAAAGATGAAAGAGTACATTTAGTCCCTTTAGTTTATTGTACAGATATTATAGCTGCATGAAATTGTGCCACCACTGAAAACCAATGGTTTAACCCACAAAGTACTATCTTACTTGAGCCACAACTTGGCACTTAAGTAGAGAAAGGAGTCTCAGAGACAAGACACTGAAGAGATGCAGATATTAAAATTACATATACAAAACAATGAGAGTTTTTCCCTGCACACTCTCAGTCAGATCCACAATAAGTAGCTCCATAAGTGCAAGAGACAACCCTCAAATACTGTCCCAGGTACCTCACCTGCTGTTTTGTCTGCAGCCCTGCACCGGGTAACACTGACAACAGCAGGGTGTCTAATTACAGAAGTGCACTGGCTGCAAGCATTTCCTCCTGTGCTCTCTCTCTCACCCTCTACCCAGGGTTCTGTTACAGAAACACTAAACCCAACTTTCCCACAGGTACTTTTTCCCCCCAAACATTGCTCAAGATCAAGAAGCAGGTAACTGTCTTAACCTTGTTGTGGAAAGGGGCAGTTGGCTCCACTGGTGGTAGACTCCTCTAGCAACCTTATCAACCTCTTGGTTTGGCTGATACAGCCACAGCCACATGAGCAGCAAAACCTACTGCTTAGTGCTCCTTTGTTTCTTTCTTTCTCAGTATCTGGATAAAGGCAGGACACGATGAAGACACATCTGCTTTTGCCTCTTCTATTGCTATTTCTTACAGGCTTCCTGGCAGCAGACACCATAAGCCCAAATGAAGCAAAGCTAAAGAAAGACAAGCTCCCCAAAATAAAAAAGGAGAACAATGTCCTTTTGCTGAAAAAGAGCAACTTTGACAGAGCATTGAAGGAAACCAAGTACCTCCTGGTGAAGTTCTGTGAGTATCAATTTGCACTGTCTCTTACCCTGGTGGCTCTGCAGAGCATGACTGATGCTGGGGCACTCAAGTACTCTTGTTTTACCATTGCTTTGTCCCCCAGAAGTCCTTGTTTGTTTTGTTTTTCTCCATGTATCTATTTCTGATCATAACTGCAGTAATTTATTCCTTTTGGGGTGGTTAAATACCAGTCTGCTACATAAGACAGTGCTGAGTTTGCATTCTTCACTTCCACTGCCTAATTTTGCAAGTATGTGTCTCACAGCACATGGTGAAACATTAGGAAAAAAATAAAACTAAACAAAAAATAATCAGCAACGCTTTTCTCCCTCTTACATTTTCATCAGCACTTTGAATGAGGTTTTTTTGGATGGCAACTCCTCTGGGAGTGCTTGGGCTTCAAGGAACATCATTTTACAACATTTTGGTGTTTGTAATATGGCCTATTTCCCTGAAATTAGCACTTGATTAGGTGGATGTAGGTTTGTGATCCTTCTATTAGGTTCATGTTCATTCCTCACAGGGAGAAAAGTAGTGGGGGCTTTTGAGTAACTAACTTTGTTATAGGGTCTGGCCATCAGGTACATCACAAAAGCAAAAGCCAAAATGTGTATTCTGGATGTAGTCTAGGTCAGTCTGAAATGAAAACACTTGTATTTTTCCAAAAACAAAACCTAAAATACACTGAAACTAAACATATATTTGGATCATACCAAACATTCACTAATCCTAAAACAGTGTTATAAAACTTTAAATATTTTTAAGCTTTCAGAATAACCACATTAGAAAATTACTTAAAACATAATGTTTAAAACTTTTAAACACTCTTGAAAGTGTTGAAATTTAGGAAGATTTTATTTGCTAATTATGGATGTTCTAAAGTTATTTGCCAAATTCACGCTACAATTGTGAACTGTTTTATCTCTCTGAAGATAAATTATTTTTTCACCAAAATGATGCATCAGAAAAACCTTAGTAATTCTCTAATCTTAGCTTGGTAAGAGCTGATTTTATGTACAGAATCTAAATGTCCAGGTCAGAGAAGAGTTTGTAGCCAAACCTTCTTAATACTGGCACACATTATCAACAAGGAGATATTGCAACACACTTTAGGATTGCAACCTAATACGAATGGAAAGCAGACATGTGAAGAGACTCATAGAGGGACAGAAGTTGAAGAAAGAATTGTTCTGAATACAGTAGCCCAGGACTTGGGCACTCAAAGGACGGGGAGATCCAAATCAGGTTTTCTTCTCCCTACTTCAGAGGTCTTGGACCTCTCCAATATCCCATCACTCTCACGACTGGCTTCTTCAGAAGGGAAGGACAAACACATTCCCCATTCCATTCCCCACTGCATCTTCCAAAAAACATCAGAGGTGAAACGCTGCTCCACAACCACACCTTGCTCCAGTGATCCTCATGCCTTTCTGGTTTGGACTAAAGGTCAAGATATCTGAAGGGCTTATTGAAAACTCATGAATTGCCTTTCCCCCACAAAACATAAAGGCATCTGCAATCCCTCTAAAGAATTATGAAATCAGTCACGAGAGTGATGAGCTCCACAGCCCAGATACATTACCTGGAAATCACTGGCCTCATCCTCTCTGGCTCCCTTTGGAGACATGCCAGTAAACAGCCTCTGGAGAGTGAAAAACTATCCTGCAGTGAGGCAATGCCCCAGGATGTTGGAAATCTGACTCCACAGCACTGAACAAGATGATTCATTTGCTGTAATCATTTCATTGCCACAACACAAAGAGACTAAAGATGAGACACGCATGTGCACCTGCACAGAAAAGCCATAAAGCCCTAATATTTTATGTCCTACTCCCTAAAACAGGTTATCTGAATAAACAGTCTGTGTGAACTATTCAGGAAACTTAGATAATGTGAGAAAAGGCAATATTGCCCAGATCACACAGGAAATCTGTGGGGCTGTCAGGAACTAGGTTCAGAAATCCAGAATGAATGCAAGACTTGAGATCTTTCTTTTCTTGACTCACTCTCAATCACAGAGACAGTCAGAGAATGGGAAGGAATCCCAGGCTTCCCAGAAGGTGGGATTTTTTCTAGTGCTGTTCCAACACAGGGAAAAGTTTGAGCTCCAAACTTTGGTTCAACACTCTCTCTTAGACATGTTGATTATGAGAAAACCCCAATGCTTTCCCTGTGGCATAAGATTATTTACTTACCAGTCCCACAATATTTATCAGGTGAGGCCTGTTTTGATGTCTTCTGCCCAGCGACCCCCAAATCCTCCAAAAGCCCGTCAGTTCTACCCTCACAGCGTCCCAGGTCTGCCTTCCTTCAGGCAAGATTTACTATAAATACACTCTGACTTTGTGCCAAGCAGTGTACGGGTACCCTCTGGAGCTGGGCAAAGTGCACAGGGCACGTACCCAGCAGGAACACAAAGTATTGATCCAGAAACCCAGCACTCTTCTGCCCTCATCCCAGCTGTGCTGTGGAACAAGACATGTCTGAAAACCATACAAGCATCACACAGGAATGTGCAAGCCCTGCTGCCTGCCCAGCTGAGTTATGTGCCCTGCCTGTGCCAGGGGCACATGATCTCAGTGCTCAGTTGAAAGTGGTTCTTCTGCTGTGGCATCTCCTAATTCACGTTAAACTGACCCAAATTTCATACAAATGCCTTTTGGCACAGGGAGTACAGGGCACTTGTCACCAGCAGAAGGTAGATCAGTGATGCCTTCATGGGAGAATTTCACTGTTTACATTATACATTGGCTGAATAGGAGTCCCTGTGTTGGCTTTTACTGCAGAAACAAACACAAAAAAGATCCCAAGCACTGTAACAAATAGGCTTATCAGAGGGAAAATAAACTTTATACACTCACAAACACAAACACTAGAAGCACTGCTTTCAGAGCACATGCTAACACCACTTCCTCCCACCTATCAGAAGAATTCAGGAAAAGGCACAGCTCCCACTGAATGCTTGATTCCACAGATCTCTGAGAATGCCTGCTCCTGTCCTTTCCAGTGAAAAATTGTTAGTTCCTGGATAAACATGTGGTTAACCTAAGGACAAGCACACAAATGGTGCAGACCTTGTCCAGCTGCTTTGTGTACTAAGCCCACTCTCATTTATGGAAAAGTGATGTTTACCTTTTCTAGCAGAACATTTGTACATCCAGTGAGGCACCGGGTCACCCATAGGATTCCTGCAACCTATGACTGACCATTATGCTGAGATAATGACATTTAATAAGCAAGAAAAGGGTTACTCTTAAAGATAAATATCTCCTTTTAAAGACAAAAAGGTTGAAGGTGATGTTATTAAAAAAAAACACCAAGAAATTGCTGCCTGTGTATGTATATACTAGTTCATAAAAAGGGAGATTTCTAGAAGGCAGGGTAGGGCATGAGTGATCTTAAGTCAATTATACAGCTCAGATGATCAGCTCGCTTATAAAGCCAACATCCAAAGCATACTCACTCCTGTGATATGAAATGATTTCAGCATTCAGGTGTGGTCTTCTCACCACAGGAGGTGAATGGAAACAGTTCAAACCCACACAGAATAGTTATTTCTTACAACTAAGCTTCCCACAGGAACATAGTGCAGTGTGAAAGACAGTGGAATGTGGATGCCTCATTCCACTTCATCCCTCATTCTGACTTCCTCAGAAATCTGTGACAGTCTTTAAGGAGTAAATCTTCTGAAAAGAATCACTTTAATTGTTTGCAAACTATGCATATAAAAATGCCCAGGACAGTGGAAACACATGTGTGAACAGGTAAAAGAGTCACTAGATGATGTTCTAGTTGCCTGCTGCAAACTTACTGACTACCATGGGTTCCTCATGTAGGTGCCCTCCTTTGAGTAAGGATCCAAACTTAAAATAATCCTCGATGTTTGCATAGCAAAAGATCTCAAATGTACTGCAAACATCAGTTAAAAAGTAGAGGTCAGCACAGACCATGCCTGTATCTCACTGTAGAACAAAATGGGAGAATTCAAGGTCATACAAGAAAGTTTGCAACTGCAGCAAGATTAACACCCTTCCACTCTGATCTGTTAAACATGAATCTATTCTTCATCTCAAGAGTCTTCTACAGAGAAAATTATATATCTGTAACACAACAGTAAAAAGTAGCCTACAGGGAAGATGAAAAATGGGACTGCTAAAATGATTTTGTGACCATGTCAGAAACGAACAGGTAGGAAATCAGTATCCAGCATGACAACAGGCACAATCACAATGACTGCAGCAACCCCTAAACCATGAAAACAGACAGCAGATTAAGATTGGAGGCCATCAGCAATTAGCTAAAGGAAAAGGACCTCATCGTGCTTCCATTATGGTCATTAAACACATCCATGTATCAGCAAAAATTTCAATCCACAGTTCAATATATTTTAGCTCAGTAAACTGCACTATGAAAAAGAACCAGCAGCTTACTCAGGTTATTGATGTACTCAAGAGGAAGAGTTTCTCAAAATACAAGGTTTCTGGTTCTCTTACCACTTTTAATTTTCCAACCCTTAATTTATCCTTGTTTTTATTTACAACACAGCTAAAACTACAGATAATGAAGACACTCTCCTACTGTGATACAATGCTGTTCCTGAGCTGATGGCCTTTGAAGGGCCTCTACCTTCTGGCAGCTGTGGCACAGCACCCTGGTTTACACGGGTGTCCCATCACCCACGAATGCCTTCCCTGGTGACCTTGTCACCAACTCTGTTGCCTCTCATCTGTGTCTGTTCTCGTACTCTGCTGATGCTCAGCTCTCCTTAAGTTTGCAGCCTGTGATGCCACGTTAACCTCAGCAGCTGCTTCCTCATCCCAATGCCTGACGTGATTGGTGTCAGTAAAAATCTAAACCAGAGGAAGCGAAACAAAACTCAAGAAAAGGCTCCAAAGAAAAGGAGTGATGATTTGCTGCAACACTCAAGCGACTTGAAAAATAAAGCACCTGGGAGGCAAACAGAGAATGAGTGGAATGAAAAGGAATTGATGGAAAGCTGAAGAGGAGTTTAATCACTCAGGAAAGCAGGGGAAAGGTGCACGATGGATGTTTCCACATGGTTTCTGGGTAGCCAAGGAAACAGTTTTTATCTGTCTGATGAAGAAGCCTGTTCACTCACTGAACTTCTGTCTCGCAGTTTTCAGGTTAATGGTACTTGAATTTCTCCTGGTCTCTGACTGCAGTGATTACTTTTTACATGATGGAGTCATGCACTTTTCCCAGCTCCAGCCTAGAGCTGCTAACTCTACCAACTCTCATTATCTAAACATTCTACTTGCATTACTAGTTACCTGCAACTCTGACTACTCAAGTCATTCAATGATAGGAGATCATTCTTAAAATATCTGTTTGGAACTGAAATATTTCTGAGAAAAATGGATCTTAAAACCCCCCTGACAATCTACATCAATGTCTCATGTGCATAAAGCTTAATATTTCCTGTATATTTGTGAAGCTTCAGCTTCTGTGTCTGGACTTCAACAACAATTTCTTCTATCCCTTCTCATTTCACAGTGCAAAAAGCACATTAGTTTCCAAGTTCCCATCTGTGGTAAAAGGAGCTGTGCAACATTAGGTTATTAGGAAAAAATCGCTATACTGAAATTGCCTCTGGTGTAAAACATTGGCTTAGAATTAGCTAGAAGGTGCTGGATCCTGATTTTCTCTGTGGTTTCCTGATCCTTATTCCAGCTGCACTCTGTCCAGACTTGGACACCCTTCCTCCTGAAAAGCCCAGTAAGTGTTCTGGGCTAGCCCTACCACCTGCAGTCACTGTTTATCAGCACACTTAAACTCCATAGCAAAATGTCCCAGGACATAGTACATTACAATCTTATGGGGGAAAAGGTTCATAAGACCATTTTTATAAATTGGAAAAAGGAAGTTAAGGTTAGGATGAAATTTCTTTGACAAATCATAAATTTATTTGATGAAACAATATTTTTACAGGCAATTAGAACATAGTTTGTTTTGGACTGTTGTCTTAAAGGCTCATTTACTTTAGAGAAGCACCTTCTTTTCATCACCACAGTATCTGAGTGTCCCCTGAACAGGCACTAAGTTTTGTCCTACTAACAAGCTTTGGCATGTGAGCAGCTGGAGCAGCTGTTCCAGTCCATTTACTTTTTGGTTATAACTACACTGGGCAATGTCTTCAACAGGTAGGCTGTAGGGAAGTGCATCTGTAGTTTTGTGAAAGAATAAAAGACAGATGCTTTGTGAGATTTATGCTTTCGTGCATTTGTGTGTGCGATTGTGCAAGTATGTGTCTGATCGTGTGTGTACACAAACACACTCATATAGGCACAAAAGAGTAAACACAAATGTAGGAAATCAAGATTAACTGGATGTTTTTCATCGATTCGCAAAGCACATTGAAGAAACTAAACATTTGCTGTGCAGAATCTAAAGAAAAAAGTTTTAACAAGACAGGGTATCTCAATTTTAATAAAAATGATTATTTTTTTCAACTGAAGTTGCAAAACTGTAAAGCTTCAGGCCTTCACCTCTTACTTAACTTTAAATACAGATATGTGACTTGTTTCCTTCTCTTGTCCTTTTTTCATATTTATATAACTTACAGCTCCAGATCCCAGACTAGGATGGCCCTTCTCCTTCCCCCAAACACAGAGCTGCCACGTGAGCTAGAGAAGGGCTGGCACACAGCACAGCAGGCAGAAATACATTGCCAGTCCCTAAAAGACTCTGTTCCTCTGTTTCTCTCCTCGTATCTTATCTGGAAAACTAATTTCTGCATTACAAAGGTTTGCCTCATGAAGTGCTTACAAAAATAGGATCTTATCAAAGAGTGTTAATGTGAGTGATATCTAACTCTATCTTTGACCTCCCTTTAACTCATACCCAGCACAGTCAGTCAAATTACTTCTTAATTCCTTGTCGTATCTTCCCAACAGAAGACTACTGAAATGTTAGTAGTTGTTCACCATGGCTGGTCAAAGGACATGCAGAGTGGTGAACAACCAGCATTAATATAAAGAAGTAAATATAATATCTCATTTATTTCTGAGTCGTATTTCTGCATTATTCAACTCCTCCAGCTACTACTTGACACAACAACCTCCACTAGAAAGCTTCACCCTGTGGCTTATGTAACCCACTTGCTTTTGATTGGCCTTTTCCAGATGTTTCTTTATCTCAGTCATCTCAGAATTTCTCTGAAGAGTTTGCTGAGGCTGCACGACAACTTAAAAAAGAAGCTCCAAGAATCCAGTTTGGCAAAATTGATGTGACACACCAGCCTGATTTGAGAAAAGAATTTAATATTCAAGCATTTCCTACTGTGAAACTTTTTGTGAATGGCAGCAGGGAAGATCCAATAGACTGCAAAGGTAAACTGTCTTATACACTGATAAGATAATGATATGTAATGACAGGATGTACCTCTCTATTATGCTGTTGAGAAGAAAAACATAGATGTTCAGATAAGAATACGCAAGGTAGCAAACTGGGTTTTACAATTACCTTTGTACCAGTACAAGAACTTGAATCTGAATTCATCTTCCAAGTGCATAAGTGAATATGCTTCTCTGTGTTATGTTCACACAGCCAAATTAATTGCTGGTGTTATTACACTGAACAGAGAATCACCTCAACAAGACAACTTACTCCCATATACTACAATGAACATTAATGAGCTATGCCAAACAAGAATTTGGTCCCAAACTGCTCCATTTACCCCTCTGGTCCACTACAATTCCCATGGATAGTGTGCCTACAGGAGCAGGCTGGAGCAACACTGTGCATCTATCAATGAACTGTGAATTCACTAGGTTCCCTGATATACAGGTATGCTTCCTAAGCTAAGGAAAATAATTTTGCAATTTAGCCATCAGAGGGAGCTCATACGTGGCTCAGAAAAAACGTGGAATAACTTGAAGTCTTTTGGAGAAAGTTGTTAAGCAAAGACAAGGACAGACTTGAGCAATCCCAGCAATCCAGGCCTTATTAGAGATTTTTGTTCACTTACGGTATGTACAAGAAAGTTTGGGCTTTTTCCTAAAATGATGAACTTTTACAGAGATGATAAAAATTGCATGACTTGGGCAAGAATTTCTTAGTGCACTCTGAGCACATACAGGTGAATCACAAGTTTAATACAACTAACAAAAGAAAGGAACCTAAAGTTTGCCTCCTGAGTCTGTACACAACCAAGTGCTAAGATATCTTTAACTGCTGAGCCCCCTGTGGCTGCTGCTGAAAGCTGATCTTCAGTATTTTTAGTAACTTGCTCCTCCTTGCTATTGAATTTCTTACCAAGTTCCCACCACCTAGACTTGTGCAAACAGCAGCTTCTGCACAAATGCCACTGAAAGCGTGATGTGCCATACTGAACTTTTATTAGAGGTGCTGATATCTGAAAGCAAAAGCCCCTGCCTTCAGTCTCCGATTAAATCTATAGCATTGAGAAGAAAACCTCTTTTAAGCTGGTAAACCTGACACATTTTCTCATGTGAACCAGTGAGTACAGAGTATCTTAACAATGCACACAGAGCCACCGTTCAGTAGAGCTGCTCTTTCAGACACACTTCCCAGCAAGATGCAAGAATTAGGAAATTGTCTTCTGCTCTGTGTTTTGTACACCAACTGTTCAGAGCACACGTGCCACCAAATAATGACTTAAATTACATTTTGTTAACTGGTGAATGCTTATGTGCAACGAGTAAAACCTCACCTACCATGTATGACTCTTAAACCACCGAGCATTGACAACTGGAAATGTGCAGTGACCACCCAGTGACTCCTCATGTAGAACTCTGTGCATGCTTCATACCACAAAAAACCCTGCAGAGTTTGCTTAAATCAATAAATTAATTCAAACATTTTATGGAAGATGGAATTTTTGAATTGCTGCCCTGGCAATGGACAGAACATGAAAGCCAAATTCTAGGCTTTGTAAAATCGTCACTTACAACTGCCAGGCCAGAATTTGGCCGGTGGAAACAAGTTACATAGGCTGTTTAAAGCAACCCAATAGAAAAATTAACCACATGGAAAATATGCTAAGGGACTGAAGCACTGATATAAGCCTCAAAATCTCAATGCTGGATTTAGACAGCAGAAGTCAAGCACTATATGACCACTAGATATTGCTCTGTGCTTTGCTCTGCAGCCTGTACACTCCAGAGCAGATGTCTGCCTGCTTAACCTTAAAAAAACCCTGTATTTTAAACAAGTTGCAGTATTGCGTGCTGTAAAATTGAGGACAGTAAAATGGTCAGACTCTATTTTGATCTTGTCATGCTGCTAAGTCCAGTACCAGGACTTCCATCTTTGATAATCCACTTGTTCTGTACATCTTGACTCTAGCACTTCACAGCATACAGGCTTTTTCTTTCTCATGTATGATTTTCATTAGCCCTTTCATGGACTCTTGCTCTGGTCCAACAAGGCTGTCTCTCACAACAGACAGAGATAAAAGGGCTACTTTACAGCTGAGATTTTAATCACCTGAGCCTCAATCTGTTGCTTCAATTCCTCTGTAAAGATGATAGCTTGAAAACATATTTTTTAAAGATACACGAGATTCTAAAACTCCTGAAATCTTGAAGAGAATTTACCAAAGAAACAGACGAGATGGAACAATCCAGAATTAAAGAACAACTTCAACACTTGCTTTTTTTCTTGTGTCTAAACTGAAGTGATGCTACAGCTCCACAGAGGAATTTTAACATGTCTCTGTGCCTATCAGATCCCTCCTGCAGCACCAGAGGAACAGTTTTGACACCTAATTTAATTGAACAAACAGTTCAATAAAATCTGCAATTGGTTTGAAGTAATTTTGGATTAAGCCTCAGGTCGATAGTGCTTTGTAGCTTACTGTGATTTTGGGACATATGAAATCTTGCAGGACAGGTTTTCTACTTGTCTGAATTTCCTCATCTCTATTCTCCCTATGTGATTAAGAATTTAACTGGATTTGCAACTATTTGCAGGGGTCCCAGAAAACACAGTACTGATCCACCATTGATCTTCCAGAGTCAGCAATAGTTTAAATGATGACTAGACCCTGGGGTTGAATTTAGATGTCCCAACCCAATCTGAATCAGCTTTGACCTCAGTCTTAAGGTGTCCAAGTCCATTTGTATTCAGCAACCCCCTGTACCTACACTGCCTCTATCCTGATTGCACAGAAATTTCTGTTGTTCGTTTTGGTGGTCATTTTAACTTTCTTTTCCTTCCACAGGAGTCAGACAAGCCTCAGCCTTTATTACATGGGTGAAAAGAAGAACAGGACCCAGCACTGTTTTAATCAACTCTACTGCTCAGGCTGAAGCCCTCATAAAAGCTGATGATTTGGCAGTGATCGGCTTCTTTAGGGTAATTCACTGGAAAGCTTAAAAGGCTGGTTTCTGTTCCAACTTTGGGATATACTGCTCGCTCTCACCACCAAATCCCACACACCCAAAAGACCGAGAATTCACCTGAAAAACTCAGGCCCTCAGTTTTCTAGACATTTAAAAAAAAAATTAATTGTTTCTATCTACTCTTTCACACTTCTAGACAAGCATCCCAAGCAGAGATAAGAAAACCTCACACCACAACACATTTCCTTAATCAGTACCCAGGCACAGAGACCCTGAGAACAGATTCTGAGAGCATAACGCTATAGCAGTGTTTGCACAGCCCTGGCTGGTCACAGCAGTCTTTCCTGTATCCTCAGAGAAAGGGCTTCTGCCAAACCATCCCATATTTGGTGAGTGGTGGGAAGAGGGCAGAACTATTGAACTTCATTCTTTGGTTCACAGAGACTTAACCCATTGCTGGTGTGAGTTACACTGCTACTGGAGTCTGCAAATGCAAAAAGTTGTAATTGCTGCCCAGAGTTGCTACCTATCACTGCATTTCTGTTCAAACACGGTGTAAAATCAGAGACATGATTAGTTGGAGGCTGTTCTGGTGAAGGAATGTTCCCTTACTGCTAAAGTCCATTAAAAAAAAAAAAAGGCAGTAGATATTATCTAATATACTGAAATGCTTTTTTTTCATCTTTCCAGCTGATGATTTAAACAACTTCAGTGAAAATCAGGGGTCAGAGCACAGTTCTATGAATATCATGCTAACTGTGGTTTTCAGCTCCTGTCAGCTGCCAAATCTTCATGGATAGGAAGTCATAAAATACTACCACTGTACATAATCCAACACATGTAGTCCTTTCTCAAGCAAATTCTGCCAGTTCCCAGAGCAGAATAAGATTGCTAGAGTTTGGAGCTGAATGCTTGTGAACAATAGTCAATAGGCATGCTGTCAGAAGTCAGTAAAACAGGAATAGTTTTTTCCTGTTTTTTCAATTTTTAATATCTGAAACATTCAGTCAAGGATTTTCTCTATCTAAAGAGACTTTTATTCTGGTATCTCTCTGCCCAGTTGAAAGCACAGTGTCTGGACTCATACCTGAACTGATAATGTCCCAAGTGTGCTGGCTAGAGTAGATAGTCCAAGTTTAATGGATATGGGAAACAGGACTCATTAGCAAAATACCCCATAGTAAAAAAGCTGGTGAACACACCCAGCATAATAGGACAAACTATGAAAGCGCTCGGAGTGCCCAGAATTTTTCTTTGCAGCAATCTGCTCACGGGCATTTAGGAAGGAAGGCAGCTTTTCTGTACTGGGCCAGATTGAGAAGCCCTTGCTATCACAGTGATGCCAGAGTTCCCTGAACCACACTGATGGCAGATATTGCCTGCAGATGTGTTTGACAGGACACTGATTTCACTCGGGGGCTGAAATGACAATCGATGAGCATGAGCTAGGGCATGTCAGAATTCTAGTGGGTGGAAGCCAACAAAATAGTGTTCAAGCAAATAAAGAGTTGTATTTGGCCTTCTATTAGTCACAGATTGCTCACAATTGTGAGTGCCAGGATGTGTTGGAAGGTCTCAGCATATAAATTACTATTCATCTAGCATGAAATAATTGTCTGATTAAATCAAATCTGGAAGTGCTGCCACCTTTCATCATGCTTATTTACTATTAGTTTGAGGGTGGACAGCACAGTGACTATTTGACAGATGTAGAAGTCAAGGTCCTTGCCTTGAAGAGCACTCAGTCAAAGCCCCAAACACATCAGTCAGGTTCTCTTGCAAGCAGAGAGCCCTCCTCTCTAATCTATCACATCCTGCTGGCTGTGCAGGCACTGTGGAAGGGGAGCAGCTGGTGGTTCCATCCCTCCCCACTGGCAGAAGGGGAGTGCAGGGCAGGTGAGATTAGGGCAGGAAGGACATAGGGGACCACACATCATCCCTACTCACCCATGTCAGCCAACACTAGCTGGAAAGGTGAACACACTGGCCATGTCACAGCATTTCTATGATCTCCCCTGTGGTGAAGAACTCCCCTTGGAGCTAATCATGGCAAGCTATACCCACTTCACAATTATACTCTCCTCTCTACATCACAAGCCTTTAGGGGCCTGTCTCTCCTGTAGCTCTCACTCCCATGCGTCTTGGCAGGATGCAGGACACAGTCTTAATAAATACTCTTTCTTGGACTAGGAACTTCACAATGACAGTGTGGAAGTTTTCTGTGAGATGGCAAGAGATGTGCCAGAGATGCCTTTTGGGATGACAGCCAGTGAGGACGTCTGTGCTGACTACAGCATCCAGAAGAACACTCTTGTTGTGTTTAAGAAGGTAGGAGTACAAAAGCCTAGCTGTGCTGTGGCAGTTTTGGGTTATGGAAAGGCAGTTTGGGAGTTTTTCAAGTTAAATAATTTCCTAGTTGAAATTCAAACAGCTTAACACAAAAAATAATGCATTTACAGACAGGAGAGACAAGTGGGTGGCAAAATGAGCAACCTTTGGACAACTGATATTTTCAATCTGGTTGCCTATATTCAGGCTTCTAATTTATGCTTAAGGATCTGGATGTAACAGCTTTACTTGCCAACCTGCATTTTAATCAACATGTGCTGCCAGGTTCAGTGAGATTTGCAGACATTCACCTCTTTTCCTATCTGTTGTTTTTAACCAAGAATCTTCTTTTCTTTCAGTCCACAATATAAGAAGTGGTCAACAGTAAAAACAAAACCACACAGAGTAACACCACTATTTAGGCTAGGAAGTAGTCAGACCTAGAATTTCCTGAGAGAGTGTATGTCACAGATAGTGTGTATAGATGTAGAAAAGATTTTTCAGTATGTTAAGATTACTGAACAAATTAAAACTGTCAGCTGTACCTTGAATTTTAGCTATGATCTCATTCTGTAATCTAGCTGTGACATTTACTTCACAAGTTATGGAATTTCAGTTGTTAAGGATCATAAAACTCTTAAAGACTGTTATTTTGCTGCTTTAGTTGATAAGGCCAACAACCTCACAAACTTCACTATTTGTCCAGGGAAAACCTGTGTATAATGAAGTGCTTGAAGATGGCAGACAGAACAAACTGGGTCTAACAAGGCTAATCAAAACCTTCACTTTGGATTTGGTCACTGAATATAATATTGAGGTATGTATTTCTCTGCATTAGCAAAAGCCACAGGAGAAAGACAGGAACCCATGCAGAAAGAGACCTAGGGAGCTCTTCTGCTCCTTAGTGACTGAGAATTTTGTTTGTTTGTTTGAAAAGGTCAGCCCTAAACACATCCAGAAACACCAGCAGAACCCAACAGACAGCTTTTGGTCCAACCCAGGCAAAATGATGCTCTCCTCTGGCAAGACATGGTTTCCTAGAGGGGAGGAGGAGTGGCTGGTTGAACAATGAACTCTGAGCATGCAAACACCTTCCTCCTGTGGAGCCAACACAAAGGCCTGGGCTGCCTCTGCAGCAGCTAAGTGGGGTGGGAAGTTGGAAGGTCCTGGCTCCAATCATTCCACTCCAATGCAGCAACCAGGTGCTCTGGCCAAGACAAGGACAAAAGAAATCAGCAATAATTGTTGCTAGTGCAGGTAGGGAGGGAAAGACATGGAAATACCTGCTTTCCTGGGGGACACCCCGTTTCCTCTGATCATGGGGTGGCATGAGAAAAAGGGCAGCTCTGTGCAGGGAAGGAGACACAGGCTGCTGATGCCACCTAGAAGTGAAGGATGTGCCCAGCCAGGTCTAGCTCCTGCAGCTGGGCCTCCCACGGTAACACTGCCTTTTACTTTCAGCATTCATTCTTCAGCGTGTGTTATACAGGAGGGCAGACTGGAAGATCACAGTCCCTTCTGACTGTAAAAATCTATGAATAATTATGAGGTTTTCCCTGGAACAGAAAAACACCAATCAGCAGCTGCTGATTCTTCTCACTTTATCTTCTTTAAAACAATGAAAAAAACCCAACGGTTGTGGAAATGATTGGGAATTGAGTCTTAAAAAGTAAAATTTGCAATAACAGAACTGAGTGATACACTGAGCCTCTGATTCACTGTTCTGCTTACAAAGAGTGGAACAGATGTTGAGCCTTTTGTTTCCCAGACATCTGTGAAGATTTTTGATGTCCCTGTTGAAAATCACATCCTGCTGTTCACCCCAACGAACTCGGAGACGTTCAGTGCGATTTATGAAAACTACAAGTCTGCTGCTGCGGAATTCAGAGGACAGGTTTGTAATGCTGAATCCAGCTCTGCAAATATGAGTGCCAAAAGATCATGGAAAAACACTCACCAACATTATTACTGGTAAAAGTACTGCTATCAGCTCATCTTCTAAGTCTACCAAACCACTTAAAAACAGTTTCAGTAACTATTTGAATTTGTTAAGGACAAGCTGAAAAATAAACTTTACTAGGACATGATTTTTTAAAATATAAAGTTCACACAAAGGAAGACTAATTCCAGCTGCTCCCAATTAACCTGTTTCTGATTTTACAAATATGACTTTGCAGGAGCAGCTTCCCACCAAAGATAGTTTTAGCAAGGTTCTGGCAATTTCTGGCACTACCAGGAAATGCCATGAGGATCTCAGAGTATTGCCTGAACCAAGGGCTGGAACCAGCTACAAAATCTGAGGAATATTGTAAGGTATGTGCATAGCCTTGCTTGCAGCATGTGTTTGCATGTGTATGGACAGTTATAGGCAGTCATACTCACAAGAATTTCAGTTTTCCATTGTTAATCACTCTGGTGCTTTTCCTGCTCCAAGTACATGACACACTGAAGAATTGTACTAAAGTCATCTTGTACTAAAATATCACACATTTGGTAAAGACATATGGTTACAGGTGTTTCAGCTCTTCTGTCCTGTTAAGATTTATGAGGAAGAGCAATAAGCACTCTGAGGAGTAATTTAGAAGTGTTGCTAAAAGACGTGATAGCAAACCACTGTGAAAGGACAGAGGGAAAAACTCCATTACTTTTGGCTGCTTTAGCAGTTGTTATTAAGTAAGGATGAAGGTATGATAAAGTCCATAGAGCTGCTGGTTTCTGGTCTGAGACCAAAAATTGTTCTACACAATTCCTTGCATTTAAGGTTAGATTCTCCTGCATTGCCAAGCTCTAAAATAGCTAATCCAAACCTGGAAGAATCAACCAGATGCATGACTCTCTCTTTACTATCAGATACTGTTTGTTTTGGTGGATACTAATGAAGGAAGGAATGGACGAATTTTTGAGTATTTTCGCATCAGGGACATTGATGTTCCTGCCGTGAGAATCCTGAATCTGACAAGTGATGCAAAGTACAAAATGCCTGCAGATGAGGTGACTGTGGAGAACCTTAGAGAATTTTGCCAGAGCTACCTCAGTGGAAAAGCAAAGGTATGTCCATTGCTAATAAGACACCTCTCTACTACACCAGCTAAAACACTAACAAATTTGCAAGGCACCCCTTTTTAAGTTAGAACAGTGTCCTGTTCTGATCATCAGCCTGTTAATCTCCTGTCACCCTAATGCATTCATCTACAGTTGTTGACAGAGCATTCCTCTGTATTTAACAACTGAGGTGGATTACAAAGTTTTCCAGTCCTTCAATGTAAAGACTGGATGGAATAATTTCTGACTCAATAATTTAGTTGATGTCAACTGCTGCATTTTAGTGGTTTAAAAACTTCTGATGTCTCAATCTTCCCAATACTATAACGGAGATATTTCACTCCCTTAGTTGGGATAGATGCAAACAATGATTGTGACAAATGCTGAGGTTACAGAAAAGTCCAGTAAACAGAGAATTGACAGTTTCAGAGTGGAGTAGGATTTGGTATTTGTTTTAAGCTAGTTTAGCAGAGTGAACTTTCCCAGGGGGATCATTCCCAATGGTAAATACAGCATTTGTTGTCATAATGAGGCATCATCACACTCGTGTCAAAAATACATTAAAATGTTTTGCTTATTCAGTGCTCTTCAGGTTCATTTACAGGGAGAAAAGATGGTCAGTCTGACAGCAGGCAGAATTTAAGATCCTGATTTCAGTGTTGGAGGGGGGCAGAAAGACAGAAGAGACAGAATGTCACCTTATGCTCATCAAGATCCTCTTGAGTGGCACAGTCCCACCAGGGACTCTACTATAGTAGAGTCTGAATTCAAGAGAGGGATGATTAATTCTGACTAATAAATACGTGAGACCCCAGCTCCCGCTGAAGGGAGAGGAGGTAGTACCACGTGGAGGCTGGCTGGAATATAAAGATATAAAATAATTATCACGTAGTAACAGTGCACATTAGGTAATGTTCCACCATTCTCACATTAACTTGAGCTGGAGTACAGTTTCTCAATGGTCCCTGCATTTTCACAGCAATGTTTCTGTTTCTGCTTAGGTACATCTCTCTAGTGAAGAAATTCCAGAAGACTGGGACAAGATGCCTGTCAAAGTGCTTGTTGGGAAGAATTTCAACAGTATCGTCTTCAATAAGACCAGGACTGTGTTTGTTATGTTTTGTAAGTGTTATTGTTGAATTCAGATTTTAAGCTGCTTTAACATGATCAATTGGAAGGAAAAAATGAAAGCTCATGCTCATATACCAAGCTAACATGCTTATATACCAAACTAATTTTTTGTACTTTAGAGAAGCTGAGCTCAATGAATCTTTGTTGCTTGTGGAAAGCACTGAAGAAAAATTTGTGTCATATCTATGGTAACGCTGTGATACCTTTGCTGACTTAGTGTTGCGCTGAGTAGTGCTGGATCCCTTCAGTAAATATTTGTCAGGGCCATATCAAATCTCAGTGTTGAAAGACAACATGACACTAGAGCATCATGTTGTACAATGGAACATTACAGCGTGTTGTACAGCATGAGTCAGGCTGTCTTCCAAGGGCAGAGGGAGAATTAAGTGAAATGGTCTGGTTATAATGCTCTAGGATTAAATCCCAGAGGAATTGTGGTTTAGGAAATCATAGCTCCTTTTATCCTCCTCTGTCTGCAAGGGAAGTGGCTTTCCTACATGACTCTTTCCAGCAAGAAGCCACTGCCCTATCCTTGTACCAGCCAGCACGGATTAGTTTGTGCCTTGGTTACTTCAGTAAAGCAAACATGCAGCATTAAGAGAAATAGAGATGACTAGCTGTACTGCCCCAAATTCCAGAGGCTCACGAAGGCAGTACATTCCTGCCACCCTCCTTGTTGGCTGCAGCCATTTCACTCACACAAGTAATTTTTACATTTCAGTGTCATGAACAAGCTGAATGATCTAAGCAGGAATTGAACCAAGTCCTCTGGAAATGAAAGGCTGGTAAATGGGAGGTACTCTACTCAGCAAAGTGCCCCAGAAATTTTAATTCTGTATATACTGAGTATGAGCATTGTTCTCCTGACTGAAGGACTGCAACTGTGTTTTATGCTGTTTCAGGGGATTCTGGGTTTTCAGCAGTTTGCCTTTCTGCTAACCTGCATCAGTGCAGTGCTCAGAGTCAAAACAGCACCATACCTCAAACTCCTCTTTTTAGTGTAAATATAGCATGCTTTATGAACACAGTTAATTTTAGTCTTCAGGAAGTATTTTGTGCCTCAGACAAATATTTCATCATAGGAATGATGCAAGACTTACCTGGGTGGCATTGGTTACCTGGCACACCTCTCCAGAAAAGCTGTCATAAAAAGTTGTCATTTATAGTCATAAAAGGCTAAAGAGAGCTAAAGCAGCGCTGCTATCAGAAGTGCATTAGTGAATAACTAGTTATCACTACATGAAAACCTGAAAGTCATGAAGAGTGAATGGTTTCAAGCAGAGACTGACCACAACTGAAATCCCAAACCCTGTTAACTTGAAGAGCTAAATAGGTCCTAGTGATCGCACCAGCACATGCTCTCCTGTCAGACTGTATCCTACCTTTGTTTTTTAATTTGCAGATGCCCCTTGGTCCCATGACTGCAGAAAACTCCTGCCAATCTGGGATAAGCTAGGAGAGCAATACAACAGTCGTGAAGACGTAATCATTGCAAAGATAGATGTCACAGCAAATGACATCCTGTCCGTTGGATTAGCTCGATATCCATTCTTCACACTCTTCCCTGCTGGATCAGATTACCAGGTGAGAAGCTGTCACAGAAGAGTGTGGAGACACAGCTGCACACCGAGGGAGAGGGGGTGTGTTTGCATGTGCACATGTGTCACAGTAAGAAAGGACTCCTTTAAGTAAGAAACCTTTGGTCCTCATCTACTCAGCACTGGTTTTTGAGCAGAAGACATTGCTGTCAAAAACCTGAATTAGAGGAGAAAACCTTCTATTGTCTCCTTCTGTGTATGAGGCTGTGGCAAGAGCCCACATATAATTTACTGACTTGGACTACAAGTCATTACAGCCTCACATTCTGCTGTTTAACAGCCTCCAATCTTCCTGTTGGGTTCTAGCAACAGTCTGAGTGAATTTACAGATACCTCCTGATGACTGCAGGAGATGTACTGTCACAGAATTACCTATGCTAGTTGTTTCCAGAGCAGGTATGACCATAGTCTCTAAAATGCCGGTACTGCTCTTGTTATAGCCTCTACATTTTCACAAAACTCAAGTCCCAAAACTTTCTTCTATACACTCATGCCAGTAATTTTACACAGCCTCAACTGGGAATAAATATTTGTTATCAAGACCAATGATTTTTGCACTATGCAAATATGAATCAGCTATGTTACAAAATAATCAGAAAATGATGCTAAAAGAGATGGCAAGGAAAAATACTAAATAGCTTCATTTTCCATCTATGTAGATTATCTAATTAAAAAGAAAATATTTCTGAAGAAAAAAATCAAGATACTGCTATAATTAAGATATTACTAAGCTATTCATTTTTCTTCTTAGTACTAAACTTAAATTAAATTCTCAGACATTTGCCCATGTCCTCATTTAATCTTTGAAGGAGAGATTTTCCTCTCAGATGTGCACGCACATCTTCTAATGAATTGAACTGCCGTCCTGCACACTCACACCGGGTTTAGTCTTCATGCAGAAAAGCAGAAACCCATTAAATGCTCATAAGAAATGTCAGTTTGCAAAAAAACCCAAAACAAACAAACGAAAAACCAATAAAGACTTCCATTAACTATTAAGGGACTGCTTCATACTTAAAAATACCCTGAAATGAAAGAGTATTTGAAATCTCAGTTTCATCCTTGTGCACCATGTTTTTACACTAGTTCCCTCAAATACAGAGATTTTGACTTGTACTTGACCAGCAATGCAGGTGTCCTGTACATGTCTGCAGTCTTGTGTTCTGACCTTCTTTCTTATGGCACAGTTGGCCACAGACATCTTTTCTCACTACAGATGACCATAAATGGTCTGAGACACAACTGAGCTGATAATACACAGTCACTTCAACATATTTATTTCCTGCCCAGCCAGCATGTACACTAGGAATTCTCCCACATGTCCTTTTCTAGAAGTTAATGAAAATCAAAGCACAGGATACAAATGTCAAGGCTCTGAGTATCTCCCGTGTTTTTCACCGTATAGGCACTGCCCCAAAATTACAAACCCTACTCCCTTATTCTGGCCAAGAAAAGAGCAATAGGAGGGGTTTGGAGCTGAAGAGAAACTGGTATGTTCAGAATGAAGAATAAGAGGAACAGGAAATATATGGAGTCCAACAATAACACAGTGTCTCTTCTAGCCTTCAGTATCTTGTTAGATTTAGAAACACAAACACATGAGCTTTCCAATGATCTCTACTGATCCTTCCCATTGTTTAAGGACTGAATTGAACACTAGCACAGAAGTAGGACCTCTAAAGATGAAATAACTATGAAAAGACTGTAGAAAGCACACCAAAATGCATGTAAAGAAGTCTAAACTTGCTTCTGATAAAGCAAGGGAAATGTGGCTAACATAATACAAACCAAAGCTGTTTCCTAGAACTCAGTTATTGCATTCACCACAGACACCCTCACACCTTGTTAAAGGCACAGCCATAGGCAGAACACATTGTTGTGCAGTCCCTTCCAAGCACTCTCACCT
Source organism: Manacus vitellinus (assembly GCF_001715985.3). Lineage (NCBI taxonomy): Eukaryota > Metazoa > Chordata > Aves > Passeriformes > Pipridae > Manacus > Manacus vitellinus. The sequence goes on from NW_021938949.1 coordinate 10,759,462, forward strand.
GATGAGATCATATCAGATACCCCCCTCCTCCAAACAGAAGTATCTGCCAGGCTATGAACTGTCTTCTTTCCATGGACTGCCACTCCTTTGTCTGTTTAAGAACAGATTCAGCTTTTCATGGAGTTAAAGACAAGTCACTCTCTTCCTTTCAGTGTATGCAACCCCGATGAGTGACAATATTTTTAAATCAGGAACCACTTCAACTTAACTGGAGTTAAATGGAGCTGGATGAGCCTAGAGACCTAGATCTACAGCTAGGTGTTTAAGCATGTGTCCAGTTTTCCAAAGCACCAACTAAGCTTCCAAGGAGCCAGAGCTGAAGGAATTACAATTAATCTGATGACCTATATTGAGGAGGGAGGTGACCAGGCATCATCTGAGCTCCATCTGTGAAGCTGATGAACAACTCATCCACTGCATTATCCACTCCAAATTTAAGAGAAAAACATGCAGCCTTTCAGATTGATTTAAGATGATTCTATTTGTTTCCCTGGGTTAAGTGAGAAAAATAACATTTATATACTCTTATCCCCTGATTACTCTAATGAGAAGTGTTGACACCTATCCTCAGTAACCAGTGCAGGAATCAGCTTCTTCTCTGGATTTACAGGTCTTCAGGCCCTGAGAAATTGCTGTTCCAACCATCATCAGAGTCAATAAAAATCAAGACTCATCTGAGAATATTAATTGCCTCTGGAGAAATAAAGTAATTTTTCTCAACTGAAGCTTGCAAACATATAAAAGTAGTTTAAAAGCTGACACACTTTTTATTACAAGAGAATACCTTACTGATTTGGAATAAAAAACTTTTCGTATACCAGAAGTGTACACTTCTAGTGAATTCACCAAAGACTGGAGGTGTTTTGTTTACAGGCCTTTGAACTCAAGTAAGGTAAAAACGTGACTAGCGTAAAGTAACACAAGATTATTGGTCTCAGTGGGAGTAAGTGAGCTTAACCCACAGGATAATAGGCATCTAAATAATAGGCCTATTTCTAAATACACTCAGGTAACAGCAGACAATTCCCAGTGTCACGTACATGAGCTTTTACAACTTTTTTTTAGAAGACTTGTGCAAAACCCTTTTATACTTCCAGAGAGCAAAGGTTTGGTGGGGCGGCATCTTTGAAACACAACACAGTGCCTAGACCCACTCAGAGAATTTTAAAGCTCTAAACTGAAACTTCTTCTTTCATTAAACTTCCTCAGGAGAAAGTCCTCAGTAAATCCCCAGCTTAAGGTGAAGGATAAGAAAATTGATGTCACTGCTCATCTTCATCCTGTTCTTTCAAGCTGTGCAACACTTGGTACTTCTGGACTGTGTATTTCAAAACTATTTCAGAATTTGAATTTCCATCAAAATCTTTAGAAAACTTTGAATATCATGGCTGGACACTGAAAAGAATTCTCTTCAAAATATCTTGCCAATATTTATTGTTAAGCACAAAGAACCCCACTGACGTCAGCAGTTGGCAGAATCCCAACTGAAACTATACAATAATAGTTATATTTTTTATACAAATCCTTTTCTTCTCAGGGATGTAATCTACTTCTTCTCTACACTTGAGTTTCAGACGATGTCGGAACCTACTGTGCCTCTGCCCTCACTTTCTAAACTGAGCACGAAAGTCTAGAATTTGGTCAGTCTAAAGAACTGAAATGCTCCAGCTGATTTTGCTGTTATTCACGGAATTTTACGTACAGAGTTAAATACTTAACCTTAAAATTCTTTTCAGGAGGTGGCCTATGCTGGGGACTATACACTGGAGGCATTTTCTGAATTCTTAGAAGAACAAAGCAAGACAAAAGCAGAACCAGGAGAGAAGGTAGGCATTTGACCCAGACACTGATGTGCTGTGTGATCCAAGGCACGTTCACACCTTGTGTGGGCATACCTGAGCTGGCCATGGCACAGCCACACTCCTGGGCCACTGTCATGTCAACGCTTAGGTGGTTCTTATCAGCTCGTAGCTGGTTTTCAAGCTGACTAGTTTGGCATGACCACACCAGTTGCAGTCATACACACAGCCTGGCAGGCACACACCCCCTCACATCCTTGTTTCCATCACACAGAAACCTTTTCTCCCACTGCTCCTGTTATCGCTGAGTCACTACATCAACACTCTGGCAGTAAGTACTGCATGGCAGAAAGGAGCCTGTACCCTGAGAGGTGTAAGAAACACTTGGTCACGATTTTAGCCGGAAAAAAAAGCCCTAGCTAAGGAAGATTCAGCTGCAGCTGGAGTGGTTCAAATATCCATTGCCCACCTCATTCTGTTACATTCATTGCAGCTTCTCTTCATGAAAAAAGGACTAACTGAGAGCAGATGATGTCTGGTTATGATAATCTGGTTATGATAATTGTCTGGTTCCTTGACCCTTTCTTCTCCACTGTAAATCAGACCAGATAAGTGCTTGCTGTCCCAGATCAGCCTGTTATTTAATCACAGGTACTCCACTGCAAAAAGACACACTTTAAGTGAGTGATGAGAACAATCTCCACACAGACAGCTACAGGCAACAGAAAAAACCTGACATGTAGATGGAGACACTGTCCACCCACTATAAGAACCCTGGGCCTATTCTACCCAAACATGAAGTGGATCCACAGGATGCCAATATTATGAATGCTCTTTTCAACTAGTAGGGAAGCTGTCTGTGGCTGAAGAAATAGTTTTAAGTTTTCAGACTTATCTCCACCAGAGGCTTTGGTTTGCTCATGCATTCACTGCTCGAATATAAACCAGTGAAAAGGTTTGAAAACCTGAAAAGCACATTTTAGCAACAGCTGCTCTACTTCTGACCTCATTAATAAGACCTCAAGCTGCTTGCTTGAAAAGATGAAAACCTGTGCTTCAACCAATCTTAAAAATTTTTTGAAGAGAATTACTAGAGCAATTGTCTTTGTGAATATTAGTAATAAGCAGCTTTTCTCTTGCATTTCATTTTTTAAAAGGATCCTTTGGGAGGAATCAAAGAGGATCGCAGCCAAAAAGAGACTGTAATAACAGAGAAAGAACTTTAGTAGTACAGAGAAAGAGAAAAATTCTGAGGATTGTGGGGAATCATTCCTGGAAGGAGCTCAGTGGAAGAATGAATCATCTCAAGTGAACACAGAGCTGAATTAAAAAATAAAAATAAAGAATTCGGTATCAATGGCTCATTATGTGTGACTTCTCTTCTGAATCTGATTTAACTCCTAGTTTTACAGGGATTGGTTGTCATGGGTTCTTAAAATAAATGCCTTTATTATCAGTAAAACTGCCCTCATTTAGAAAGGTATATGTGCCACGGAAAACAGATCAAGATATAAAACTATTTTTTCTGAACAAGATCTGCAACAGGATGACAACCAATTTCTCTCCAATTTACCCTAAGACAGCCCTTTTGTTTTCAAGAGGGATTAACTGCTCCCACAAGGATGGGTCTAACACTGCAAAGAGCATTTTTACAGTGATCTTCAAAAGAAGTAATTGAACCTAGGGGCTGTGCCCGAAGGGGCAGCAAGGCACAGTTCATGATTTTTTAAAATCAAGCAGTAAAAAATGCAGAAATATATGAGATATAATTTAATTCCAGTAAGGAAAATACCATATCTGATACACAGGCACAGGTATGACTCACATTTTACTTACATGAGGTCCCTTAACTACTCCTCACATGTTTTAAAAATGAAACAGGTGAAACTGCTGGAAAACACTAAATTCTTCCCGCAAGGACCAGATAAAGCACAAATAATTATGAAGATTTTAAACCTTTTCTTACACAATTAGAGAAGGGAGAACACTTATTAAAATTTCATTTCACAAACAGGTGCCCAAAGTCTTTGTTCCCAACTTGTTATTGCTAATAAGTTACTTTCTTAGATAAACAGAGGAAAAAAATGATGAAAACTTGGAAAAAGAAAGAATGCCTATTTGAATGGAAGAAGGCTTAACCATTGCAGTGCGAGAAATCATGGAGACCTCCTAACCCACCTGTCACACAAGTCAGCAAGAGAGGGACAATTTTAAAATACTGGACCTCTTACATTTTACAACTATTTGCTAAAAAGTGCAGTTCATGAATGATGGCTTGTTTGCTGTCCAAGTTGCAACATGTAATCAAATAAGCACACGCAGAGATTTAAATAACTTTTCTACTTCACAGTTCTTGCAAATAAATGGGATTCAACATGCAACACTCCTCATGGGGCTATCAGTTGTCCTTCACTGATGAGGACTTAACAAGAAGACACAGAATGTAAAACAGTTTATGTTGATTCCTTGTGGGCACAGTTTAATCTCTGCTGGGGTCAACATTCGTTGGGACTGCAATTAAATCAGCCTAATGGAAGAGTATTCTTGTGGAAGCATATTCAGTGCTAGATCACCATTCCTAATATGGTCCACCTGGGTTTTGTAGGTCTAGTTTCTTGAGCAGTTTACTTCAAACTATCTGAAACTGCTGAAGACCACAGAGCAGATGGGTTCCACACATTCAGGTTTCTGCCAGCTGTAGCTCCCTCCTCATCCAGAAACATCACCTACAACGGAGAAGGGACTTAAAGCTACACAGGGAAACTGTAGCTTAAAAGTCAGCATGGTAGAGGTGAGAGATGCAGCCCACTTTCACTTCTAGTTGTGAACCACAGCCAAGTTATTATTATTCGAAGCAATTCTCTGAAGATGACAAGTAAAGTTTAATTCTCATGTGTTCTAGGACAGATTAAATTTTTGATAGAACTGCAATATGGTACAAATCAAATCAAAGTGTCACTTAGTGGCATGAGGAAAAGATGGGATGGTTTTGAAGAGTTCAAGCTGTTTGCTGTGGGTGGAAACTCCCAGTGCAGCTGGACAGTGTGGGATGCAGTTAACAATAAGTGTTTCTCAGCACCCTTGTTAAGAGGACTTCATTTATGAATACCACACAGAAAAAATAACTTGTCAGTTTGATCACTGAATTATACCCAAACTGCCTCTCTTATACACACTGAAGAAGACAACTCTCCATTGGATGTCAAACATGAGTTCTCTGGGACACTGCCAGCAGGACCTTGGACAAAGTAAACCTGATCACTGCTGGATATTGGGTTTCATTTGACTTTCATTTAACATTGGGCATTCATTAACAAACAGAAGCCCTCATTTGATATCCCAGGAGGTCAGATTAGAAAGTGAATGAGATGAACTGAATCCCAAAGAGAAGGAAGTGTCAGCGTGCTTTCCCTTTGCTGCTTACATGATGAAATCTGAATGGCAAGCAGTGCCACCAATATATTTTGAACAACTATTTAACACAGAAGCTATAATCTTTTAATTAGTTTCCTTACAGAAAAACAGAGCAAGTGATGTTCAGCACCACTCTGTATCTGGCAGATGGGTTTACCATTCAAGATAATGAAAAAAAATTAATTTTCACTGCGTCTACCCACTGTACACAAGGCTCAATCCTGAAACTGCTATCTATCCTATTATAAGGTGCAAGATTACATTTTAATGAAAACATGTGCCATCTCAGCAAATGATGTTCTCATTTCTATTCCAGCCACTCTCAGATGTTGTGTCAAGACAAGGGGCCAAGTGCAGACTCACATGCCATGCCCTGACACATGACAGGAGCTGCAAATCATCTGGTAAGAGCCTGACTGAAAAACAAGTCTTCCCTGGTTGAAAGTTTACCTTGTTGCTGGCTGGGTTCCTCCAGCCCTCAACAATGGCAGGATGTGCCCTCAGTGCCAGGCAAGTGACCTGGCACATTGTCTTATTTTTCCTCTGACTCAAGTCAGGTACGGAATATTTTCCTGGAACAAAAATTTAAAAATGTCACAAGGAGAATTGAGCCCTAAATGTGTGAAATGGAATTACTTCCTCAGGCTTTGCTAAGTCAAACACTACTTGTAATTTAGCCTAAACATGAAGTAAATCTGTTTAATTTTAAAGAGTACATAATTATAACCATGCTCAGACATTCTAAGCATTACTTAAAACCATATAAAATATTTTAAAAATCAATATTTATTAGTCGAACTTGTTCCTGTAAATGAATACCCATATTTTGAATGCCACAATCACATGAAAAATCTCCTCATGCACATAAACAAGCCCTATCAATTAAGACTGACAGGACTAAGTAAAGAGATATCAATGTTTACCAACAGTGGAGCTGCTTTAATCTGCAGTGTCAAGCTGATTTGTTTATCAATATGAAACAGCAAAAGCAACACTCCTAGCTAGGGATCATATTTATAAAAAGCCCACCAAAAAAAAAAAAAAAAGCAAAGCATAGCAAAGTTTAATACAAAAAAGAGGTAAACCTGAACCATCCCCAAGAAATGCTGACTTGTTTTTTACTAAATACCAGCCTATTCCGCCTTAAAATACAAGCTTTTAGTACCTTGAAGATAGCAATTAATCTCATTAAGTTCTTTTCTTAAATCTTGAGGAAGAAAAATGATGTTCAGAATTGACAATCATTCATAAATGCTCAGATGAACAGGAAAAATAATCAATCCTAAAGAGAACGACAATAATTCTTTTTCTCTTTACAACCGTTTAATCCTAGCTTGATTTCCCTGGAATTACTTTCAGCTGGCATTAGCATAATAACAGAAATAGAGCCACAATATATCAAAAGAGATTGATACAAACACAAATACATTGACTGTTCAAAAAAAACCCAACCCTGATGTGTAGCAGTGGCATAATTGGTATAACCCAAAAGGTCTGGCTTGGAGGTCAGAAGTTTGGTGTTGGTAGAAATACATACGTGTACTATGTGCTTGAAGACTGATGGGACAGACAGAGAGAAGTGTCTAAATCCAGTATCTCAGGCATTTAATTCAGAGAATTGGATTGTCAAACTTCACATTAGGAAGTTTGATGTTCTTGTCATTCCTTTCTCTCATACTCCTGATAGTAAAGAGAGGAGAGTTTGTCCAAGGCCACAATGATTTGATGCAGATACATTAAAAAAAAGAAACAACTTACACTTTAATAAAAACATGCTCTTGTGTTAACTCAAGTGGAGTTTGACCAGTGGAAATTACTCAGCTCAGATGTCTGCAAACCATACTTGGTATAATCAGCTGTGATGGGGAAGGAGGGTACGTTAATTTAAAAACTTTCATTTTGGAAAAGCTTTAAACCCATTTGTCCTCTGGGTTTGTGGCCATGCTATTGTGGCTTTGCATCAGGAGTCCCACACAGGCTGTCAGCCACTCACTCAAGCTCGTGTCCAATTCAGAGGGTTCCCAGGTGGATTTCACTGCTCACATTTCATACTTGATTCACTACATTTGGGAACTAACATGACTGAAAGGCCAAGCCCAATGCAGCTCTTTTGTTGGTTTTAGAGGAGGCAGCTGTTTCTCATGGTGCAGTTTTGGACCAACAGGATCACACATTGCCCAATGTGTCCTCGGTTTCCAGTTTCTGAGAATCACCTTGGAAATATTTGCTTTATGTAAAACATTGACAGAACTAAAGCGGTGCCAGCCCTGCTGCCCACCCCTCTCTCTGCTGAACAAACATGCAGTGGCTGCCCACCCCTCTCTCTGCTGAACAAACATGCAGTGGCTGCCTTTTCACCAGAGCCTGCCAGTTCCCCTGCACCAGGTCCTGGGTGGGGAATTTACTGCACAAGGACTCTCACTGTTCACACGCTGCATCAGCACTTAAACACCATGCAGTGAACACAAACAGCTAAAGAATCGTTTTCTCCCCCTCCCCAGCAAGAAACACCATGTTGTATTTCATTTCAGCTCTCCTGGGCAAATGCATGTTACCAACAACTGCTACCAGTGAGTAATAAATATTAATAAAGCATTTAATTGGAATCTTATTGAAAAGCACTTTCACCAGCACAGCTGGCAAGAACCCCCTTGAACAAATGCTTCTGCTTGCCAAGTACAACATAGGTAGAGTCATAATTAGTCAGCAGAGGCTAAGGACCATACACGTGTGAACATCACTGCTGAAGCCTGAGCTTTTCAAAGCACGTATTTAATAGACTGAAATAATTAGGGAATTCTGCCTAAATTTTCCTCCTCTGGCCTTGTCATTTTTGAGCAGATGTTGGTTATTTCTTAGCACACACACTACATACTAACCAGCATCCTGGGAAATCATTCCCTCCAGCCTCTACATCCCAGGATACATCACCTATGGCTGCCAGGATAATAAATCTTTAAGACCAGTAATGGATGAAAGGTTTCATAAAATCTGGTTAACTATCGTTTCCCTTTACTTAGTTTGACACTGGTGGGTCCTTGTCTGCCTCACTCTCCTGTCCTCCAAAGCACTGATATTTGCTGAGTCAGGGGAAAAAAAAAAAAAATCACCCTCTTCCTCCATATCCCGATCCTTTTCTTAAATAACTGGTTGCCAAGGTCTAGGAGCTTCAATGGACCAAGGCATTTGCCCAGAAACCACATTTGCTTTTAAGACTCTGAGAACATAGCAAAAATCTGTACCGCTGTTTTACACTGGCTGCTCAGCATCAAGTGCCTCTGGGAATACTTGGTTTAAAGGTGGCAACTACAGTCTTTGTAAGAGTCAAGTGTGGGATTTAACAGCTTTCCAACTGGCATTAAATAGTCTAAACTATTTCCATTCCAGTCTTCAATATTTTCCCGTGTAATCCTTTATTAAGATTCACAGAAAGAAGAGATTGGACACTTTTCAGTGTTCACTTAATTGACGATCTTTGCTGCAAATTCATCTGTGTGGTTTCCCACTTGAAACCCTTGCACTAAGATGCTGCTTGGCATAAGAATTCTCAGGACAATTTCCTCAGAGAGCACACTGGTGTGGAAATGTGAAGAATGTGCTCCCTCCGTAACCAGAGGACTTCATACAGAAACAAGGAAGATGGTCTTCTACGGAACAGTCATTGGGGAAAGTGAACCATAATTTGTGACAAATGAAAAGAACATTCATTTGGATAAATGAATGCCTTCATTTTGAAATTTTGCAACCTGAAATCTTCTCTTACAACTGACAGTCACTGCTGTTTAGAACGGAACAAATTCTCATTTATGTTAGGAGCATGCAAAATACTTTTTCAAATATGTTTATTCTTCTACAGACTTGTTCCTAACATTTCATTCAAGCCAAGCACAACAACGAATTCCAATCATATGGTCAGAGGTGAGAAATAAGACTACACGACTTAGGAAAATCACACTGAGTGTTGGACAACAGAAGCTTAAGGCAGTCATTCTGCACAAGATTTGAAAGTGTCAGAAAAGCTGCCCAGGTGCAGCCTAAGGGGATGGGATGGGAAGCCAAGAGGTGACAAGAACAAGCCCAGCTTCGCAGGAGCCAGTTCTGCTAATTCCTTTAGCAGTTCCCACGGCACGTCCCTCTCTGCGCTGCTACCACCACCTGCTGGGGGACCGGGAGATCCCACTCCCTGTGTTGGTTCCCTGGGACGCATCCTGACCTGGGGAACAGCACGTTCCAGCACCAACGGAGCCAAAGAACAGTGTATTTGGGAGAGAAAACACTCGTGGGCTACGCTTATGGGGACCCAAAGGATCACAAGTCCATCCATGTATCCTCGTGGAAAAGAATGGCTGAATGAAGATCTACCAGATCCTTCATACCTGTACATAACACACTCACATGACTGGATTATTTTTATGCTCATTTCAGAGCATTATACAAAATAGATGTACTACTTCAGAAGAATCTCCAACTGCAGCTTACCAGGAAAATACACTCATACTACAGGACAGCAGGATATTTATGGTCCCAAAGCAGTATAAGCAACCCCATGCCCACCTCTCCTTAGTCAGAATATTCATCTGTCACCACTGAGCATCAGAAGGTGCTGGGGCAGGATTAGCTAAATAGGTAAGTACAAAAACTTGAGGTTCAGTTTGTGCAAGAACTGCAGATCTCTATGTGTGGGAAACTTCCTCAGACTTTTGAAGCTTTCAGGAGCAGCAGGGGTTCTTGCTGTCACCTCTTTTCCTTCTTATTGATTTGTTGATTTTAATTTCCTGTTGTAGAATTGCTTTGATGACAACAGCAACGGGGCCAGACACATGCTCTTCTACTCATGGAGCTAAGCTGACTGATACATGTCGAGGGTAAAATCATTAGTTAAAGTTAGTTTTATTGATATTGTCCTAATTCTAATTTTTATTTGCTCATGAGCATGACTGACCACTAAACATACTAATTTAAAAGTTGCTCATGTTGCTGTGTTGAATAAACTCTTCCAATTTTTCTTTGTATATTTTTGACTAAAGAAGCCAGTTTTCTTCTTTCCCCTCTCTGAGGAGACAAGAAGGAAAAAGGGTAAGTTACAGTTTTACACTTGCTCCCTGAAATGGAAATGAGGGAGGCAGAGTTTGTGTTTCCCTGCACAAATCAGCTTTTTCTGTACACAAACACCACTAATTGCCTTCTCTTCATGTCTGAATATCAGAAAAATTATCTATATTTAGCAGACTCAATATAACATTAGGAGTAGGATGAGGCTTTGGAGCAAAATACATTGAAGATCTCATTCAAGAGAACTCAGCGTTTCTCAAAGCTTAATGCAGTCAATCCATTTGCTTACAGAGAGAAGAGAATGAATTTGATTAAAATTTCTGCTATCCTTTCGATCTTATGGGTTCTCAGCAGAAATCTTTTAGAGGACAACATGAAAGACTTGTGTTCTGTGCATGTTATTCCTTCCGTGGATACTACTTTTTTATGTGTTCTACACCATACTAAAGCAGATAACAAATGACACAATCTCCTATCTTCAGTATGTTGTATCCCCTCTTCCCTCCTGTGTTCTTCTGGTGTCACAATAAATACAGAGGTAAGGGCAGAGTGCAAGAAAGGCAAGGGAGATTTGTGAAACGGAGAGATGCCATGGAACTGGTGAGAGACCAAGCCACTGACTAAATATGGGACTCCCAAAGGAAGAAAACCTAAAAGTGGTAAGTAGGACAGGACAAATAAAGATCATGAGAGGAGATACATATAAGTGTGAAGAACTGAAGAAAAAAAGAAAGAACCGGTTTTACAAGAGGGGAGAAGCTCTACTGCTAACTAATGCTGCATCCAGTCCCAAATACAGAGCCCTATTGTACCTAAGACACCTCACATTTGGAAGACTAACTATCAGTGCAAGTCTCCCTCTACAATTTTCTGAGAAGAGCCTTTGGATTCTTCTATGGAATTACTTGGGTTTGATTCAGAAAGCCTCTACTTTGGGGAAACAGTTTTAGTGCAGTTTTATTGAACCCCAGAAGAGTGCCAGGCAGTGGAGAACATTTCAACTACACCTAAAGTGAAAACTGTCAATATGTGATAAAACCAGTTCCCTGAAATTTTTCTGATCATGAAGTTGCCATTAAAACTGTGCAGTATGCCCTGTGGAGGTTACATCAGGCTGCACTGTGTTATTTTTCCAAGTACATCATTACCATGTTGTCAGGATAACAACCAAGGAGAGCTGAGAGATTATGACATCCCATGACGGCACTCGCCTCATCTCAAGTCATGAGAGGTAAAATGTACATCTCAGGAGTGAGAGAACAGCCCTCATTCTCATTCTAGAAGACACTGACAAGTGAGTTTTAGTTAGAAGTACTGTAATTATCCACTTTGCAAGAGATAGTGATCAGTGTTTCTAATTAAAGATAGGTGACTGTACAGAACTTTGTAATTATGTGAGATAATCTTTGCATCAAAATAACACAAGACCCACACTGCATTTGTGTTACCCAGACATGTAGGTTTGGAGCATGGCAAAACAATTTCACCTCTAGGCAGTTACACCAAAAACAGAGGTACAGACCTGTATGAAGAAGATCATACCCTCTGTACAACTCATTTCACTCAGGGAACTTGCACACACATGTTAATTTGGGTGACATCAGTAGCATCTACAAGGAGAGTTTGCCAGGCTGCTTGCCATCAAGCATTTTCTAGTAGAAAGATCTATAGACTCTACAAAGATCATCAGACACCTACTGAAGCTTCAACCATACGGGTCAAGCCTATTTCAACAAATTTATTGGGCATCACTTTGAGGAATGGAGCCTCTGGGAACTGTCAGTGCAGGCATTTCATCTTAGTCCCCTTCACAATGGTTTCTATGGTCTTGAGCCAGCCTGCTTCCTGTGACAAACCTTTTAGCTTGGCCAGTTGACCAACCATAACCCAGGCAGAGAAATCACAGGCAATCACTTTCCTAAGCAACCCCAAATTTCAGAGGCATGAGTAGAAGCAGCTATGCCCCAGAATGATCTGTAGACCATCAACATACAAGTTATACAGTGAATTATTTGATGAGAATCTGACCTGCACTTTCAAACCAACAATTTGTTCTTCAGTTTCTGACTTTTGTCCTCAGGGCTAATCATTTTGATGGTTTTATACCCAGAATGAACCTGCCCTTGTGTGCTTATGGTTGTTCCTTCAGTATCTACATACTTTTTCCTCCTTGCTTCAGCACAGAGATAGGAAAAGACAATGAGTGCTTCAAGACAGCAGTAGAGCAAGGTAATAGCAAGCAGTGATGAAGAAATGTGGATGGAGGTGTTACCATGGCAACAGGGGGATAGAGAGTTTTCCAGCTTTGGGAAAGCAAGAACATTTTTCATCACTGCTTCTACTCTGAGTTCTGAGCAGCCCTTGTGACTTTTAGGGTGAGGGACAGGAGTTTAAACAGCATTTGGCCCCAGGGAGCTGTTACGTTATGGAAGAGGGTAAAGGATAAAGAGCAGTTGAGAAAGCAACAAAGAAATTCAAATTGGTGTTCAGGTCAACACCTTCAGTATAGACTTACACTACTGAATTTTGCAGTAGATCCATAAATCCATTATTTTTCAGAATAACTTAAAAAGATAACACCTATCCTTTTCTGAAACAAAATGTTTATTATCACATTCCCAAGCAGTGGCTACATTTGCCATGTTTCATGTAGGCACAGCATTTCCTTGACGGAACTGACCCCAAGTAGAAAGCACCATATGTGACAATAGGTGTGGAAGAATCACATTGCAAGCAAGGGATACCATAGGTCTGCAGCTAAATAAGACCACCTATTGACAGTCGTTTAACAGGGCTAACTTTGTGCCTTTTTGTTGGTAGAGGTTTTCCAGATGAACAGTATAGCACGTGGGATACACAGACAAGCTCCACGTGACTATAGCACAACGCTGTGTACAACATTCTCTCTTTAACAGGCACAACAGTGAAGACACATTGCTCACACCAGCTATCACTTACAGTAACTTGTTCCTAAAGAGCCCAGCATAAGCACAGAGAAGGCCAAAACCAGAACTCATTTCCCCACTAAAGTTATCAAAACATCAAACACAGTGACTAGCCAGCTAATGTGGTTATACTATAAGAGAGAGCACCAATTTTCTTTTAAATGTGTAATGAAATAGCAAGAAGGTTGCAATGCTTCCCTAAGATACAAAGGGTATGTATATATGTGTTCTTAAATATAAAGAAGCTGTTAGCCTAAAGGACGAACCGCATGAACTCTGCAAGTAGGCAGAAGATTTACAGAGAGGCAAAGCTGCCAATTTGCAGAGATCACCTCCTGGGGCAAGCAGTCTACAGCAGTTATAATTTCTGAAAGATACTGTGGGAGTGCTATTAGGGGGAAGTGCCATTTGGAGTAAAGGAACAAAATGCAAGAAATTGTATCTGAATATGTAGGTCTGTGGATGGCAGATGTCTCTCCTGGTCAATACAAATACATTTTAGAGGAAATAATGGTAGTTCTAATGTCAAAGCAAAGGCTGCTAATATCAAAAAGAAAATGCAAATCTTTCACCTTCTCAGGGGTGTGATACAGCTGACAGTGATATATGATATAATCTCATCTCCTGTTTCTTAGGGAAGCTGAGTGTGACAGATAATCTCACACTGTTTTTTTGGAGGAGTAGATAAATTCATCTGGTGAGCCAGGAAGACCCTTGTCTAGGTCACAGCAGTTTTTGCAGGATGCCATGTCACAGCATCAGTCATTTGCACTTTCCAATTTCTTTCTGACTCAGTCCACAGTGAGACCTCAGCAGCACACAGAATACACTCCAGACCACTTTTAGAATATGAAACAATAACCTAGGAGCAGGAGTCTCATGGTATTAACCCACCATCAGTAGTGACCAGTGAGGCATTCAGGCTGCTGGCTGCATCAAACAGAAAGCTTATGGACACAGCTTTGCTATTCCCACCCAAACATTGCCTGCCTCTGGCTGACAGCTCGCCCAGAGCAGGAAAAAGCAAATCCCTCCAAACCTGTGGCCATATACTACTTTACATTTGTGGGATGGTGAGTATTAAAGGAGTGAATTGATCCCTTCACCCACTGACAATGGAGTTGTGATCTTCAGGTTTTCTAGGAGATGCTCAGCTGTTATACTGCTGTTGGCTGGAGTAGAGTTAATTTTCTTCACAGTAGCTGTATGTCTTGGATCTGTGCTGTAAACAGTTTCCAGAGATACAGAGATGTTTTTGTCATTGCTGAGCAGTGTTCACACAGAGCTAAGGCCTTTTCTGCTCCTCAACCCACCTCACCAGCAAGGAGGCTGGGGGTGCACAAGGAGTTAGGAGGGGACACAGTTGGGACAGCTGACCCTGACTGGTCCTATTCCAGACCATGTGATGTCATGCTCAGTGTATAAAACTGGGTGAAGAAGGAGGAAGGCAGAATGTTTGGAGTGAAGGCATTTGCCTTCTCAGTTCACTGTCACTGTGATGGAGCCCTGCTGTCCTGGGGTGGCTGAACACCTGCCTGCCCATGGGCAGTGGTGAATGAAGTCCTTGTGTTGCTTTGCTTGTGTGTGTGACTTTTGCTTTACCTGTTAAACTGTCTTTACCTCAACTCACGAGTTTTCTCACTTTTACCCTTCTGATTCTCTCCTCCATCCCAGTGGCAGTGTCTGAGCAAGTGGCTGTGTGGGGATGAGTTTCTGGCTGAGGTTAAACCATGACAGCTGCTCTCAGCTGTGCAAAGCCTGTGCTGAAGCCTCTGCAGGCCTTTGGAGTAAACTCTATAGACACAAATACCCAATTAACATCACATACTGAGAGAAGCTCTGTTATCAGAGACACACAGTACGTTCCCAGGCACCTTATACCTCTGTTTCCCATACCTAGTCCTTGCTATATTCCACTTGCTGGTAAATGTGTAATAACAATGGGCACTGTCAGCTTGAGTCAAATATGCAGGAAAAAAAGAGTCTGATGTTTTCTGAGAGGACTCAACATCATTCACTAATCTAAGGTGGGGGAAAATCTGGAATAACAGATTTTTCTCAGTCATATGGTATGGAGACTTCTATGTGTGCCCAGATGTGCCTCTGGGAAAATGAGATGTCACAAGTAGAGTAGGCAAATGGATATGATCACTTGCTTTGTACTTCCCAGAGAGCTGTTTTCTATGTGTATATTAACTCCCAAGAAGACTGAAATGATGTGGTTTCAATTGTTACAAGCAACCTCATGCCTGAAATGATGACTTTCTTCAACAAGCAGAGGAATCTTCTCCCCTTCCTGTATCACCTCAAATGGTAATCCTACAACTTAGCAGATGACAGTGCTTGCAGAAGCAGCTGTTTTCACTTATAAAATGGTCCCTGACAGTTCCTGCCCACTCATTAAGAGCACATTTATATTCACAGTGGGGTGGATACCTCTCAAACTGGCAGTTAATACACTATCAGACTTTTCTGAATAAAGAATTTAGCTTTCCTTATTCAAATCTCAGTCCCAAAGGGGATTTTCTGTTACCAACCTGTTAACAGTGGTCTGGATCAAAATAATGTGGTGACTGCAGCCAGATGGTCGAGCAGGAGGATTTCAATCAGCATAGCCAGCGGTTTCTGTGGAGCCAAGACTTCACTTACACATGGCAATCACAGGCAGGAATGTCACTGTGCTGTCTCAATGTAAGCATTTTGGGTAGGAAAAATTCATCAGCTCTAGTTTTGAACCTGAGCTCCATTTCTAACTTCCATCCACATTGCAACAGTGAACATGGGCCACAAGGCACCAGGAGACTATCCTCCAGGCAGCAACCTGACCAAGTCACTGCCCAAGGTTGGGTTGGAGGTCTGAATAACTAAGATGTGAACAAACAGATGTTCCCCAGGTGCTTCAATACCTCTTCATCTGGGATGAAAAAAAAAAAGAACTGTTTCTCACTTGGCCACCCCACCACTGAGCCATGTTTCCAAGAAATGCCGAATACATTTCTGTAACTCTGTCCTAACTATTTCATGGAATACCATGACAGCAAATAAAAGAAAGATATAAACTATAGTTGCCCAACTCTTTCATGCAACTATCACCTTCTGCTACAGAAAAGGAACCAAACATCAGCATGGGAGGAAAATACAACAAAGTGAAAGGAACTAAACAGAACAGGTACAGACAGAAAAACTGCCACATACTTTTAAAGGCTTTTGAGGCTTAATAAGGAAGAAATACCTTACTGAAAGCAGAACCACAAGTTGTGAATTTTTGCCTTTGCCTCCAATTTGTCTTAAAATACTATCAATCATATCTCAACGGATAAACACACTGCTGGCAGTTTCACCTTACCATAGGCATCATCTCCATCTTTAGCCAACAGAGGTGAGCATGTTTTCTTTTGCACTGCTTTGGAAAATCCTGTAGACCTACTTGGAAAGGAAAATTCCATCTCAGGAGTCCCTCAAGCTATAAGCAAGCAGAAAAGCCTCAGCAGAAGGGGATCACTCAGCTGTTTGCACCAAGTGCTGCAGCAACACTTTCAGGGCTGCAGAACAGAAGTGTGGGCCAAGCAACTGAAATGTTCAATGGTCCAAATTCCAGCCTGTTCCCTTAACACAAAGGCCATATCAGTGGAGGGATGGGCATTGAATGGGCACTGACGACAGGAGACTGGAAAGTGCTCAGGTGGGAGTCGAAAGGAAGTCTGTGGCTACATTTGGTGCAAGCCTATTGACATGTCTTCTCCTCCCAGGCTTATCCAACAACAAAAATGTACATGTAAATTAATATCTAGGAATCAAGGGCAGGAAGGTTAAAGTTATTATTTGCTCTGGATCACAGCTGCACCTTATTACTGCTGCAGAACACATTTACAGGGTAATCTTGAGGCTGTGAGTTGTTCTTTTTTACACCACTAAGTTAAGAAGGATCATCTCTAAAAGAGTCAGATAGGGATAGAGTATTTTTTCATGGAGCAGTTATGAAAAATGTACCAAATAGCTTGGGAGGAAAAAAAACCATCCAGAAGCGTGAAACTATTTTCCAGTTCCTACTGCCTTTCCTGCTTCATTCCCAAGGCACACACCAGGGCTGGCAGTCCTTCCCCCTTCCACCACTAAATAAACCTCCAGGTAAGAAGACACACAGTTCAGCAGAGCACACGGTGTCAGAATTGATTCCACCCAGCATCCAACTTGACTTCTCAACTTCGCTTTATTCAGTTAGTGCCTATGACTACTACAGCACAGTTACTGTGTGTATTCTGTTTTGATCTAAACTTCTCTCCATAATTGTGGATTTAGGCTACTTCAAGGGGGAAGAACAAAGAACAATGGCAAAATAATTTTATTCTTACAGAACAATCTATTTGCAGGAGAAAGAGATGGTAAATTGCTGCCATTTTACTGTCTTGTTTGAATAATTTTCTGTAGGAGAATTTTAAATGCCTTGTGTATCAGGAAGGGGCAGCTGCTCCGTTTTCCATATGGGTATTATGGTACGAGGCACTGATGCAATTTGGAAGATGGACTATTGACTGTTGTGAAATGATGCTGAAAATGATGCAATCAATTTAATTCTCTAATGGCCTAAGGAAAAGAGGGGAAACTTTCTGGGAATTGTTTGACCTGCCTTATGAGAGGCTGAAAACCCTCTTCTGGGTAATCAGAAGATGGATCTCATTTTATACAACTTTTTTTGATTCAGTAGCTGAAGGAGGAAGAACTGAATCTCAATT
Organism: Manacus vitellinus; assembly: GCF_001715985.3. Lineage (NCBI taxonomy): Eukaryota > Metazoa > Chordata > Aves > Passeriformes > Pipridae > Manacus > Manacus vitellinus. Next base: position 10,777,405 of record NW_021938949.1, read on the forward strand.
TATAATTCTAGTTCCTTCCACTATTACTCAAAATGAGTGAAGACAACAGTTTTCATTCCAAAAGCCAGAGTGCTCCAAGCCTTTAGATGACCTTCAAGAGAACTTCAAGATAGTCTCACCATAGTCACGAAAACATTTCTGGTTCAACTGATCTTGTAGAAGTGTGCTCTTTTATCAAATATTTTGTGGCAATCAATTAGTTTGAAGTTTTCTTTTTTAAAAAAATAAATACAGAGTGGGATGGCTGTATCACAGGATGAAGGGAGGCATCAGTTCAACTCCCTGTTCTGACCAAGTCAGGGATATTTGGAATGAAAAATGACCTAAGCACATGAACCTCTGTGTGTGATTTAGAGGGTGAGAGAGTCCATGTGTCTTGGAGTCACACAGAAAAATGGGCTTTCATTCTGAGAATATAAATTGTGGCAATTCTACATTCACAGTAAAAAAAGGGTTCATATTGCTCCCCTGCAGAATTAACATGCATTTCAAAGCATAAAAAGTTGCTGAAATTGGAATTGTTGCCCTTTAATCGATAAAATATTGGCATCAAAAAAGAAGGAAATTGTTTCTGAGGTACACGCACACCCTTAAGCAACCTGTATTGCCCAAGAGGATGTGACAATCATTTCTGTTCCATTATTATTATTTATGTACAGTGGAAGACAAAGATCATGTTATCATGTTCCTTTTTTCTTATTAATGAAGAATTTTTTTAAAGAACAGGGAAACTACAAAAGATAGTTTTACCTCACACCTGGTGAATAGAGATTCCGTGGACACATTCAAAACAGGTATCATTTAAACAAAGCACCCCTAAGTTCAGAGTATTATCCATTGCTCTACACCTGAAGAGCTCCTGTGCATCTGCAAGGTCTCTCCTGAGCCATACCCTGGGCCATACTACTGGGATGGCCATAGTATTTCTCTCTGTTTATTGTATAATGAATTATTGCTTTGTAACAGTCTTCTGACCCTAAACAGATTAACCTGAGCTGCTCTCAATCACATCAAGGTCCAGGGAGCAACACTAATCCAAAAGTTGTTTGTCTGCATTAGCCTGGTGCTGTCTATAAAGGACAGCTTGGCTATAAAGGCATGGGATAAGGATTCATGAGATCTGTTTTCAATTCTCAGTCCCACTACAAGTTTCCTTAGCAGAGCATTTAATTTCATTACAGCTTTCACCCACTCCAAGTATACACTTCCTGCTTAAACTCCAAACTACCCAAGAGCAGGGCCACCCAACCCTGAGTACCTTTAACAGCTGGCAGAGAGCAGAGAAGGAGTTGCAGCTGGACTCCAGTGCAATATTGCATTACGAACATTAATGTACCAAGCAAGCTCCTCCCTGCCAGTGAGACCTGGCTGGACATTTCTCCCACTGTATCACTGGCATTCACAGGCTGAACATGCAGTGAGACACTCTGAAAAAAGTCAGGCACTCAGCTTTTTGCAGGAGGATTTGCAAGGTAAGCGCATCCAGGACCTGATGCAACCTTGCTGGTTCAACCTGCCTCCCCTCTATCCACCACATATTCCCTTTATAATGAGTCTTCAGGATAAACAATGCCTGAACATTTTTGATTAAATGCTTTTCGAGCTCTTAAAGTCCCCAGCAAGCGAGTTAGTTTGGACTGTGATATTGCATTATACAAGAATGATTGATTGAAACAAACCTTTTTCCCCTTTCACTCTGCAGCTATTTCCACAAGTATTTTGAATCTGGCAAGAAGTATGACATTATTGATTTGCTCTGCACTGCTTGGTCTGGAGCCTCATCTGCAAAAGCATTATTCCTTATTGCTTCAATAATTTCCCTGAGTGCAGAGAACTCCATTGTATTTTTTTTTACATAGCATTTAGTGATTCTTTAAATTTTTTATGTGCTCTGAAGCTGAATATCAGCCATTTGCAGAAACACACTGGAAGGTAACCAGAAATTCAGATGTCTCCATAGACATGTGACTATACTCATGCTGATCCAAAGTTCTCCACAGACATTTTGCTTGGTCTGGGACACCGACAGCACAAAGCACTTATGCAAGATTTCAAGTGATAAGGAGGACTGGGCAGAGAAGAGAAACTGATTCTGAGCTTGGGGCAGAAAACATTTCTGTGCTAAATGGCCCCTGGTCAGTAGAAGTGAAAGCACTGTTTGATGCCTGAGCCAGGCCCTCAGCAGATCCAAGCAATGGGTATCAAAGCACCTTCATTTTACCCCTTTTCCTTTCCAAAATCAGCACGAGGAGAAGGAACATCTACAAAGTCAGGCTACAAGGCATTCATCCTAGGAGCCTCTTCCATATGGAAGAGAAAACAGACTGACAGTGGGGTCAGGAACATGTTGGACACTCCAAGGAAATGCAGTCCTGTAGCCCACTCAAACTAAGGGAAGCCCGAGAATACACACATACAGAGTGGTGAGACTTGAAGGAGCTTAGGTCCAGTGGTTTTGTAATGGAGAGCCAGTGACTGCTGCTTATTTTCACAGGCTCTTCCCTTGTGTTTCAGCTACGTGCTGTAACCCAGCTTGCAGGCTGAGGACCAAAACAATTACAGTAAGACAGAAAACCTCCCCCTCTCATTAGAGATGTGAATGAGCTGTGATCTTCACATTAAGTAGCATTTTAAAGTTTCCAGGATACTGCAACACAGAGAGTTATTTAGCAGCCTGAAAAGGTCACATCTACTCTGCCTCCCACCACTGTTTACAGAGCACAGTAGGCATCAAAAACAATAGGTCGTGTATTTTCATGCTATAGATTTAGGGGGAACAGAAATTAGAAAAAAAGAAGCAAAATAACACAACTGTGAATGGGGCAAGTGAACAGCAAATGCATCCTCTGCTATGAAAAAGTTTCTTTTCACTGGTTTTAAGATGAACACTGAACATTTTTCACATCTCAGGAGTCAGACTCAAGCCTTGAATAATGAGCCAAGAATAAATCCATAAACTAAGATTTCATTATACACCACATCTGCCCAGAAGCCATTTTACACCTCAGTCTTTGCTTTATGGCCAAAGAAATTAACAGCTTCATGTGAGATGTCAGCCAACAAGTTCTTAACACTGAAACCCCAAAGCTTCTCTTTGTCAAGCAGCTAACTTGTCTATTTTGGGTAGCAAAGAGCATTTCAAAAGAAAGGGACAGTATTATACCCCAAGATATTGCACTATGACACTTAAAAGATATATAGTCTTATAACAGATTGTGTGGTAATCTTCCCCTGTAGAAGATAAATATCTTTAGAGGATATGTTTAGAGGAAGGAGAATGCTATAAAATGTCCAATGCTGCTAGCATATACTGAAACTCAATATATAAAACCTTTCCATGTTTTCTCTCTCTTCAAGCAGCTGGATGATCTGATGCAACACAGCTGACATTCCCACTGCCACTACCCCAGACTGTATTTCCTGCAGGATGGAGGCAGAACATCAGCCCAATAACCAACCTTACTCACTCCTAGAAGTGCTTCACTAACCATCTCCTTACCTAGCTAAAAAATAAAATGTCTCTTTTCAAAGTAATGAAAGTCCCACCCAAATCCTCACATAAGCAACTCTCCTGTGAAGGCACACAGACCTCATCCTGGTGGAACACACAGAGCCTGGGCTGCCACTGGAACTATGGTCCCACAGCATGGCTCTGCTGCATCACTTGCTGCAAGCACACACAGACGTGCTACTGGGGGTCAGAGCAAGGCTACACTAAAGCATTAGCCTCTGGTTTTGTATGAGTGAAAACTGGGTCAGCTCCACTGGAATCAGCAGAATGCTGCCTCTTTACACCACTGAAGAATCAGGCTCAAAACTATTTTTATCATATTTTTAAAGATTGTCTCAGTGGTTTTAAATCTATTTCTTTGGTTGTTCATTTTTTGACCTCATTTAAGAGACTCTTCAGCAGTTCTAATCTGCACATCTGTTCAGCCCAACAACAGGGCAATTACAAAAGCAATTTCAAAAGATACTTCTAGTATTTAGGACTGACAGATTCTCGCAGGTGACAGCTGCTTTACCATACTGCCAAGTTCACAGCAAGCTTTGCATCACTCCCAGAGGGGCTGCAGGAAAACAATACACAAGGCACACGTCGCTGCAGTGACGTGAAGAATTTGTCAATGGATAAAACATCACACGGTCCTGCCAGGGCACCTCAGCTCACCTCAGCTCACCTCCAGCACTGCCAGCTCAGTGGCACCACCTTCCTCATGTGCCAGCACCTCCATCCTTTCTGGACTCAGACAGCACCCCCCTTGTTCCAGACACGTTTGCTACCCACAGCATCTTTCCAGACACCCTTGGGAGAAACTGAAATGGAGGGGTTAAGGGGAGAGGACATTATTGTCTTGTTTGTACCCTTACAGATTCGGTCTAAGCCTTTAGTTAAAGGGGTACACTTCTGCTGATTTCAGGAAATTGGGGACAGTTTAAAAACTGTTGCGATTTGGGGTTTTTTTCTTTAAATTAACACTTACATGTCTTTTTCAGCATTTGATGCAAACTTGGCCAATAACAGCTGGATACTAACTGCCATCCTGCAGGTCATCAGCCACCATCAGACTAAGTGGAAGAGGAAGACACTGCCTGCACAGCTGCAGTGGCTGGTACTGATCACACCACACCAACAAATTGGGATGTGCTCCTGATCACAGCTGCTCTTCAACAGTCCATTAATATCTGCACTGCTTTAAACTCTCACTTCTGATTTTAATCCTTAGGGCAGTCAATGTCATTATAGTAAGTGGCTTCCTTGTCCCTATCCCTACTTATACTGTATTGAATTACATATTTAAAGAACATCTTTCCAGACTGACTGATTAAACCTCTCTTTGCTAGGTGAGCTCAGGCTTTAATTTTGTCTCAGAAACATGTCAGGTCCTTAGCCTGTTGTGAAAAAATTAAGTTTACTGAAGTATTCTAAGAAGCTCTTCTCTAAAAAGTCCTTAGAACAAATCATTTTCTCTCTAACTAAGCAGGTATACTTCTTATGAAATACCAAACATTTCCTACTTTCATTATTTCAGTATGAAAAGTGTGCTTTTCTTTTTGTAAAGTAACAGGTCAGTTTGAAGGTCTAAATGAAGCTCATGTTCCCATATCTAATTTAATATTTACCACTACTGCAAATGCTGTTCAGAGGTTATTTTGACTTTGGATTTGTGAGTCAAAAGAACTTATTTGCTCATTGTTTGCAAAGTCTAACTCCTCCACAGGAATGGTGCCTAACATACTTAGCAAAGACTGGAACACAGAGAGTGAAGTTAGGTGGGAATTTTGCTCCCTCTTTGTTACCACTTGCCTAATGGCATTCCCTGCTTCCCGTCCTAAACAGTACCAGCTGTAGATGTCAGACACATTTCTGGAGGCCTCACAACTGCCAGTCACAGAAAGCTGACTTCATTTGTTGACTACAAAGTGCTGTAACAAAGAACAACTCCACAGCTAACAGCAGCATCTCTTCAAAATATGATTGTCAATACAGTACCTTTAAAAGCTGTTCCCTGACTGATTTTAAAATCACATATGGTTCAGAATATAGACATTTTTTTGCTTTTTCAAACTGCTTTTAAACTGAAGAAAGAAGGTAAATTAATTGCTAATAGGGGATTATGCAGGGGACGTATATAATGGGGACACGGAAAATCACTGCACAGCACTGGAGAATAATACAGCCACTCTCCTCTCCCACACCAGCCAGACAGTTGACTGAAACCATCATTTATTATTCCATTTGCATCAACTGAAACGAAGCAGTGTATTAGTGTGCATTGTCACATAAGAAGTGGTGGAGATCTGTTTAGTATTTCAACAAAAAGATGAGATGTATGTTGACTTCTGAATTCAGCACATAGGTAGCATTCAGTACCTGCCCCTGCTTTGCACCAGGAGGGCAGGCTGGGGACCCTCCTCCCCGTCCTCAGACAAAACTCTTCTCTGGCAGCTGCTCATTTATCATAGAATCTCATTACCTTTAATAAGACATGAACAGCATTATCAGACTACAGCAAGTGGATTCACCACCCTCTTTGCCAGCCTGTTTTCCCCACAGCCTGGCCTGTTTTGGTTGTTTTTTCTCCAGTAAAGGATAGCAAATCAAGTCCATGGGAAAAAAAAGCAGCCCTTGGAATTTGTCTTTCTGACACTTGGATGACTGTTTAAGAGGTCTGCTTTCACAAATTGAGCTCATTCCCACTACTTGTGCTTTTACTTGCAAGTATAACACAAGCTCCTACCAACTCTGCATTTGATGTGACTTCACGTGCCATTTAGTTAGGAAGAGGTGCCAAGTGCTATATTTTCCTTGGCTAAATATTTTATAAAGTCTGTATTTCACCTGCCCAGGACACACTGATTGATCCAAAACAGAACCTCCCTCTTTTGGAATGCTCTCTGTTAAGAAAACAGGAGCAGGAGACCCCAAAACTACGCTAACACAGCACTGAGCACTCTGACTGCAGAGTGCTTTGGGGGCTTGGAGAGCCTGTTGGTTCTGCTTGGACTTCAAATTAAGTAACAGCAACTGCAGCCTCAATCACAAGGTTTTACAGTCATTTATAATAAGCTGATCTCAGAGCACCAACAGCTAGGATGCAGCTATGCTGCATGACAGAATTTGGCCCCACAAATACGGTGAGATATTCTAAGGATGTTTCCCATACGAATTTTCTCCAATAAGTTCACCCAATGATTCAAAGCAATTGAGACATTTTTTCAATCTGAGTTTAAAATAGAAGATTAACAGGTTTTCTGTCAGCAGTTTATGTGTGTTTACTGCATATCTAACTCCTTACTGCATTTAGGTAGTGTTATACATAATCTGCCAATGTCTGACTTTCTGTCTAGATTTGTGAAGGAACATAAATCTGGCAAATGACCGCAGATCCTTTTTTCTTTAAAAATCTAATTTTGGTTTCAGCTTAGTGCTGATCCACATAATAACCGATTTTTAAAAAGCACATTTTCAGATATTTCAATCTTACAAGAGTTTTCAAATTCAAGAGCTTCATCCACACTGGAAAACCACTCAGAGAATACATACAGAAAATTAATTAGAGTTCAGTTCCTGACAGAAGCTGAGCATCTGCTGAGTACAAAGATCCAGTTTCCACTGGGAAATAAATAAATAAAAATCAAACCCTAAATTAAATCAATTTGTATTACAGGCACTCAGAACCATTCAGGACTGGGCACTTGTGATCTAACTTTAACATAAAGATGTTCAGAATTAGCTGCTGTAAGCAGCTTTTTCACACAAGTTTTAACATCAGTATGGCATTAACACAAGGGAGTTTGGACAACTTCAGAGAGAGCAGGAGCTGCCTGTTAGCAGTACCCTGTATCACACCCAGTTTTGATGAAGGACTCAGGATGTTTTACACTATCACATACCATAGTAGAAAAAACTATGATAATTACTACTAAATGCAGCTGTTTTTAACAGAATTCAGTTCCTTGTCAAGACAAAAATTCTTGGCATAAGTTTTTAGCACAATTCTCAGTGATTTAGCTCATTAGAAGCCACTTTCCTTAAAGCCTTCTATGTGGACTGTAAATTTTTTGCTGTTGCTTCAGACTTTCCTGTCATCTCTCCAGAGTTCATATCAACAAATCCCTTGCAAAATCATCTCTGTGCTTTGTTCTGTGTATTAAGGACACTCTCCCATCTGGGCTACTCAAGTCATTAAGTGGACTCTGAACTGCACATATTCTTCTCTTCCCCTCTCTAACTTCCTTATAGCATTTTATGCCTTACAAAATATGGTAGTACAAATTATTGATAATTTAAAGGGTCACTATTCTAACTAGGTTCTTGTTGATCTAAAAATGCCTGTAACTAAGACTGATTCAATATGATAATTGAGTCTACCTGTGATATGCTGGCAGGGCAGATACCGGGTTTGTGTGCAGAGCTTGGAAAATAGTCATATCCCCAAAGCCCTGGTCCTCAAAATTCTGTCCTGGACAGAGGCTTTGTTTGTAACATGGAACCCGTGTCTCAGGAGAGAGAAACACCAATAAATTACAAGGCTTTTACTGCTTTAGGATGCTATTGTTGCCCATTCATCCTTTCATTCTCTCTGGTTTAAAAGAAAAAATCTCTCACTTAAGCAGCCTGTTGATAACCTTTGGGCATATTTCAACATGGGATCAAAAAGCAAACCCAATAGGGAAATAAACACCACTACTAATTTATAATTAAAAAGGATGACCAGTTACAGTCTAAAACAAAATCTATCACATGACTGAAACAGTTCAAGACAGTAATTAATAGCAAACGGCAACATTATTAGAGCACTAATGCAGGGCAGTCATGTGGGAATACTGAAATCCCTGGAATGTGAGAAGCATTTAAAATCCAGCTGATACAGCTGTAAATCATCACTCAGCCAGTAGGGCTGCAGGTGTGAATTGTGCTGAAAAAACGGAGTGGTAAAACTCCATCATTCATTTCATTATCTTCTTTTCCCTCCCATCTCTCCCTCCCTCTTCCCACTTAGAATTTGTAACAAAATTACAGCAAAACTCATGACCTTTTCCATCATTTATGACTATTCTCTTCTAGCTAGCACTAAGTTATTGGAATGAAAATTGCCTTCTTGATTTTCCACTGCCTTTAGTAATATACAAGACTAATTAATTATTTTGCAACAAGAATACAACAGATACAGTGCATGCCAGCTTGCCAAAAAGAGAAATTAACAGTAAATATGTTGATTAGTTGACATTGCCAGGGACAGGCCCACAATTTACAGTAATTTTTATTACCCTACCCTTTCTAATCAAACATGACTACCAATTAAATGCAAAATAGATCCAAGACATTTTTTACATTATTTTAATCTGGATTTTGTCAGAATAAAGAAGTTGAATCAAGTCACTGTTTGGTGAAGGCTTTTCAGAAGCCAGGTCTTGCAAGGAGAAGTGCCACCAATAGCAAGTTTTTGCACTGGTAGTTGCAAGCTGTGAATAAATTTCTGTACACATACAAGCTTTTGTGAAATCCAGACCCAAATAATTTCAGAAATACAGACTGAAACATCCACTGAACTACTGATGTATCACACAATGGTGAATACATTTTAAGATGCTCTTATTTTCTACCAGCACTGTATGAAAATAACAAGCACTGTTCAGAATGTGAGAGTACAGCAGAATCATGAGTTTCTTCAGAAGATTAGTGGCATTGCAGTATATCACCAAATCCATGTTCCCACCAGATCAAACATACCACACTTTAGACTGGCATTTAATACAGATATTTGTAGCCTGCAGGAATAATAAATGAAACTAATTAAGTTTAATAATTCAAGAGATCTTGGCATGCCTGATTGCTACATAAAGGCTAATTATCTTTCTCCTTTTTTTCCAAATCTTCCCCCGCTTCCGCCAAATTAATCTGGAAACTTCAAAAATGTGAAAGTATTAAGAAAAATAATAGTTATGGTAAACCCTTTCAACACAGAGAAAAAACCCTGTAACACATCTACAGCTGATGCAAACCTGACTAAAATCCTACAGACCTTTTTAAAGAGTTAATGCCTGTTTTCACAAGTAGTCAGCTTAGTCATAAAGGAGACTTATTTTCCTGTACATACTCTCATCATAGAAACAGGACCCAAAAAGCAGCCTCAGATAGACCTTAGTAAATCCAAGTCATCAGCTACACTGCAGCAGAGACCTCAAACATTGCAATATCTGTACCAACTGGTTCATGTGTGTTGGCATGCAGGAACTTTTAATAAAGATCTACTTCATTCAGCAGTGGAATGTTTAAAAGTGTTAATAGACTGCTCTCTTCTTTTCCCACATTTCCCAGCCAGGGCTACTATCAACACACATGTTTCAATCAACTATTTAAAACCTGTAATAGTATCTTAGACTGAGAGAAAAACAATTCATCAGTTAAGAGAAGACAAAATTCAGAGCAGGTTTTATCAGAAGCATTGGACTCAAGAGGGGAGTTTTCCCTGGATGGAGGTTATTCAGTGTGAAGCACTCCAGATTAGCAGGTACCCATATAGAAAGTAATAGGTAGGGTGTTCCATTTTAACAAAGAATGTACCACCAAATAAAAAAAATCCCAAACCAAAACCCAATCTGAGCTGCATCTATTAATTTTCTTCCAAAATCCACTTCTAGCCAATTTCTTTTGCCAAAGCGAAGAGTTAAAGAAAATACTTTTTAACAGGTGATTAATTTCCTTCACAGTACAGTGAAAATCTTTAGAGCCAGAGGTTGACTTAGATTACCTTGCTAACTAATAAAGAGAACAGGTTTTTAATTAGGTCGCCTAAAGCTTATTCTTCCTTAATTATTTATGATTCTTCTTTTGTACGGTGTAATTACTAGCAGCAACATATAGATATTATAAAAAAATCCCTACACCCATATATATGTAGGTACATGGAGAGAACAACATGTCAGTAAGAAGCTTCCTCCTCCTGCACAAGCATTTCTGCATAACAGTAACTGCAAAAAGAGAGCTGGTGTGTGCAAACATCAGCTTTGCTCTTCTTCAGATCCCTCTTTTCCTGGGACATCTGCAAGATACATTTAACAGGCAGGCTGCTGGGCAGTGTAACTACTACCATGGCATTTTTTCTTGTTGTGTATATCCATTTGACATTCACAGTTTGACTGGAAACTCTTCCAGGGAAGGCTATTTTCTCTGGTACAGTGCCTAGCTCTGACCAGCAGTGACGGTTTCTCAGCAGCATCATTAAAACCACCATTCTTTGCCTGTAAAATATGTGCAACATTTGCTTGATAGAATAACACTGAACCAGGCTGGCTCCCACACTGATGTTTGAAATAACTGGAGCTGTTAGGTTACATGTGTACGTGGTGTGGGATGTGCAGAGAGCTGCATAAAGGCTGTGAATTATTTACACATTTACCATCATTCATTTCAGATGAGCTGCCTTTGCTCACTAAGTCCCACATCTCCTCATTTACTATGACCATCGGGGAGACTGTCTTAAGGCAGCAAATATCAACCCAACATGTCAGACTTTCATCTCACCAAGGGCTGGATGTACAGCAGCACTGAGGAGCAAGCTGGGGGAAACTGCTGTGATGTGAGAGAGGTACCGAAGTCAAGCAGCTCCTCTTGAATGTTGAGCTGTCAATATTTTCAGGCAAAGATGGCTACTGAATACAGGCAAGTAGAATATAAGCCTATATACCACTAAAACCAGGCTAAAAGGACTGATTTCCAAGTCTTCAGTTGTTGTAACCACTGCTTATCCCAAAACCTGCTTATCCCAAAACGTTTTCCACAACATTCAGTTTTGTGAGAGTCTTCGGGACAGACTTTGTTGGTTTATGTATTCCACCTGTGCAGGTTTCTTCCTTTTCCTCATCAGTGCCCAGGGAGAGCATTTAAGGTCAATAATTACATACACACAGCACATCCACCTTCTATTGTATATTATGCTTTTTCAAAGTTTAATAAGCCTCTGAAAATAAAATGAACATTCCTGTTTAGTTGCATCTGTTGTAATGAAGTTGGCTTTTTTTTCTCCAAGGATTGAATTAATTCACTCTAGCACCCTCTCTGTGTAGATATACTGCCACCTCTATTTGGGCACAGAGAAAAAAATATTTGTGACGTCATCCATTTGCATTGTAGCAGTCCTAAAAGCCTTGTCATTGTCCAAGCAATGCCTTTGTATCCAAACAGATCAGGAAGAACAACTCCAGTCAATGATCTCATAATCTAATTTAACAGGGAATTTTTTACTGGTTTTCTGTCTCTGGTTTGGAAAAAAAAAAAAAAGCTTGTTAGATTTAGGGATGACTTTCCTCCATGTACTTTGCATGCACAAATCCAAAAACCTGATGCCAGTCCATCAAAAAGAAAGATCAGGGGAAAACTAAAAAAAAAAAAAAAAAAAGAAACTATCCATAATTGCTTTTTGCTTTAAAGCACATGAGAGGGGGAGCAGAAGGAACACAGGCAGGCTATTTGAGTTGCTTATAAACATATGGTACAACAGCTTCCCAGCGGGAATGCATAGGTTCAGTTTTCTGCTCAGATACAGTGGCTGCTGCAGGAGGAAGGACACTGCTAAGGGCCATTTCTTTGCAGCATGAATGCAGAGAGCAACTCAGGATAATCAACCCCACAACACAGTGAAAAATACACTTGGTGGCTTTTCTGCCACACACCCACCACACATCCACGCCCAGGGACCCACACAGCATTCCCATGGTTCTGGTTATTTACAATTGAAGACTTCTGGGGCCACAGATACAGGAATAAATTAGTACAGATTTGTGTCTACTTTGATGCAGTGCTCCCTCTTTTGTTTACATCAGCAGGTTTTGGCTAACTGTGAGTAAAACTGGACAATAGAGAGGTCAGACTGAGATGGCCAGTAACAGGACAGACACTGTCTCCAGGGGAATTGCTAGAGAACCCCCTGGTTCACTCATGAGAAATTTCTGCCCATTGGGTTTGTAATTAAATCACCTAATTCCCAAATGATTCTTGTTAACTTGTTACCTGTCTCTGATACAAACTTTCACTGCTTGAAGTGGGTCAGATCTTTATGCAGAAGGTTTTCTGTTTCTATGGGGAATTATTCAGCAGAAGTTTGGATTATCAACAGAATTATGGTACACTCAGATTTTCCCTTGCCAATTCTATAATAACAAGATCCCTTGCCCTTCTTTTAGCAGCTTTGTTCCTTTTGCTAGTGGCTCCTCAAACATTTGAATTTTGTATTCCTAGAAATCTGGTATTCTAGTCCTCTGCAAAATATGCCATCTCCCCAGAAAATGGAACATATTTGTGAGACAGCAACAAGAGCCTTCTCTACTTAAGCTGAATATGCTAGAGCACAAATTCTTGTTACACTGACTTACAACCACAAATTGCAGGCACACTTCAAAAGAACAGACACAGAGACAGTTAACACATAACTGTACGACCCACTGAGATACTCCCTGTTTTATTTTGCTCACAACAGGCCCTGACACAGAGCTTCTGATGACCAGTTGTGGTGGTGCATCCCCCCTCTTCCTTCCTCACCGAGCAGAGATAAGCAATACAACAATTTGCACATGCACACACACGGCCTAAAAGCAGGAAAGATGTACTTCCACTACTGAACTCCTTGGACATTCAATGCACAGTGTATTGTTGCCTACCAACATTCAGTCATGTGCCTGCAGTGCTCCTGGCAATGCTTATAATTGCCCTTGGTTGATTTACATGTCGCATTTTAAGCACTAGAGATGAGCGGTGAAGTTGCCTGCAGGTCTGAATCCTTTTGAAAACACTGTATATCATGGTAGGGGAGGTAGATGAAACAGTTCTCTGACAATATAACAGCAGGGAGAAAGTTCCCTCCAGTACTTCTGCAGCTTCTGTGCCATACATCAATGACTAATTTGTACTACTATAACTTCACTTAGGCCCATACGGTTGCACCAGGAGGAAGAATTATGCCATTGTGTCAATACAAAGGCAAAAATAAGTGCCTTTTAAATATATAGGTGAATTCAGCTCAGGCATGAGGAATACTGATATACTCAGCCAGTCAGCAATAATAGGACAGATTCTAATAGTGTTACTGGTATGTTTTTGACAGTCTATTACTTCAGTGGGGCTGTTGTATGAAGTGTGCACTGCTTGGTACAAGTAAGATTACTCAGAACCTAACCCTGTATTAGTGATTCACCCAGGAAACTCCGTGAAGCAGCATCCTTTAAAATGCCAAAGGTATATTCAAAAGTAAATATTTACGTAGAGTTATAGGTATGATCCTACCTAATACTGGCATAAAGGTTTCATCCACAATTCTGGATATATCCTTTGTAATATCTAGTTGACTTTAAACACATGCTGAAGCCTCAAAGAAATCAGTGAGAATTAAATACCAGCCTTTGAATAGATGCTTCTGTCCAGTAAGTCCATTGGATCAGATGTCTAATATTTACCAAAATGCATGTTATTACTTATCAACTCACCAGGAAAAAAATTAATTCCTTCAATAACTCTTCATGCAAATTTTAATCACTTTTTCAATGTCAAACCTTTAATTAGGCCGTTCCTAGGAAGCAGTGTGAACAGGCCATTAGCAATGCAGTCATAGAACAAAACTCTATTAGGAAAATGACATTTTGACTTTAGTGGACTCAGACATTCACCAGTGTAGTTAATCTGATTCTTATATTCTAAGTTAAAACAAGAAAGTACTGCAACAGGGTTCTGAATGCCCTTGACTGTTCATCAGAACCGTAATTTCTATATGTATGCTGCTGTAAAACTGTACAGAAACACCAAAGAGAAAGTATAATTTTACTAAAAAGAAAATCTGACACTATTTCATTTTTGCTACTGTTACAAAATTTCTATCACAAGCAACACCTCCTTCATTTGCATCCACCACAGGGAAACAGACATTTCTTCATTTTATTTAGGGGAGCAGTGGGGCAACTTGAGGAACAACGAGCCTGCAGTACTGAAACACTGAACAAGCAGATGAACCATGGTAACAACTGCTTACATTAATTACAAAATTGACAGGCCATATATGTATACATATATATATGGACTCACTCAATACATACACTAGTTTGTAGTACCTAACAATAACTCTAACCAGTATTGGAAATAATGCTGTCCTCTTTGGTATTTGGAACCACAATCCTCTCACATTGTTCAAAAACACTTGTGCAGTCTCCAGGGTTCAAGTTGTACTGCAGAGAATTCAAGAAAATACACCATCCTAAGGACATGGCAAAGCAAGAAAGATGCCAAACAAGGAGAACAAAGAGGAAAAGAAAAAATACCACTATATTCAAGTTATAAAAGGGTGAACAGAAAATAGATTTTAAACAGTAAGTGGAAAAAGCAAGAAAACTATTGCTAGAGATTAAAAGAGTTCAGTGGCTAGACCCTGATGTCTTGAAGAGAGTTTCTTTGAAAAGCCTGAATTGAAACAAAAGCTTCTCCATTTGTATTAGTAATGGAACAATAATCAAGCCTCTGGGCAAAATATGAGAGCAAGGCACATCAGAGCTGAAGTGCAAGATGTGAAAATTTTATGCTCAATCTTAGCAGTGAAATGTTTTTATCTGAGGAGGTTATTGTAAACAGTTTTATTTTAGGAGCTGCCCTTTGAGAAGCCACTACATAAAAATGCACACAGAAGAAAGCAAGATGCTTTTCTCTATTTGAACTTTGCCTTAACAGAAAAAAATGCTGTTTGCTATTTATAAAAATGTCTGAGAGCCAACAGCTCTTGAAGCATGTACCTACATTTAAATGCTTTTATACTTTCAAAAATCCAACATAATCAAGTGATGCTTGTACAAAACTTATGAAGAGCTGCTGGGTCTCTTGCTGTAACACTGTAAGTACAGCCCACGAGAGCTCATCTTTGCTTTATACATTCAAATATATGGATGAGATCAATTCCAGTTTTAATACCCATGGTCAAAGCAGTTTATGAATCTCTCATGCATGAGAAGAAACAGTCTCCATGAATCTTCCATCTCTTCAATAAGCAATAAAATGCATCTTAATTGTTAATACTTACTATTTAAAATGGCAGTGTGGAAATTGCCAAGTGGCAGAAGTGCAGAGATACTAGACAACAGGGTGCAGTGAACTTTATGGGAGATGGCGATTGTCATTTTTAGGAATATTAAATTTCACAGGCATCAGTGCTCTGCTGTGACTTTGAGGCTAGCTGGAACAATGAACTAGCTCTTGCTAAAGATGGCAATACAGAAGGTTAACCCAAGTTCATCTTAGCTGTTTATGTGACTCCAGTGTAGAAGTCGCTCATACTCAGCTCTGATACTCAGCAATCAACCAAAATCACCAGTAGAAGATAAACTCTCCTCATTTAATGATCATTTTAAGTTCACAAAACAGATTTCCAGAGTCCCGCTCCCCTCTGCTTCCCACATGTGATAGCAACTTACCAACATGGTACAGGGCTCTGCAACATGAGCTGAGGCACAGGGCCAGGGACACATTTCCACAGGAGGCTTTGGACCTGCTCCCACTGTGCATAAGCCCAGCTCCCCTCAGGAAACACCACCTGGGGAGAATCAGTGATAATTACCCCATCTCCACCCAGCCTTTTATCCACATCTCTCCCCTCTGCCCCCAGTGGCTCATTCGTCCTCCTCTTGGCACGTTTCCTTCAGCCTGTCAACACCGTTCTGCTTTCAAGAAGCCCAGAAAATGTAACAGACTGCAAGGAGTTGAGCGAAAGAGCAAGCAGAGCCTGGTCAGGCTGTCCTGAGGTTAAACCTCAATCCACAAAAATACATGGATACAGAGTGACTTCCTCCCAGCTCCAAGAGTTCTGGCTGCTTTTGTCCTTTCTGTGTTCCTGACTTTAAGCTGCCCCCCAAGCACCGCTGCTGATGGGTAGCACCCAGCCACAGCAGCCAGCTCTGACCCCTACCTGTCACTGAATGAACAGCCCTCAACCCTAAACCAGACCCAAAAGGGAGCAGAAACAGGTACATGTTGATCCGAGCCCCAGTCCCCAATGGACTTGTCATTTTCTCAACAGGATAAGATCCAGCAACTACAGCTCTGCTCAGAGAGGTCTCCTCCACCTATGTACCTGCTCCTGAGGGACTGGCACTCTGCAGAGGATTTGTTGACACTGAATACTACCAATGATTTAATAACACCATTCAGGAAACCTTGCTGCTATACCTGGGGCAATGCTGGTGTTCTGCCCTTGACAGTTCTCCTCACAGAAATGTCTCAGTTGCTCTATAGGAGACAGCAATAAATTCAATGACATACTCAGCATGTACAGATCCTGGACCAAGTGCAATTTTACTGACATTCATGAAGTTACAGCAGAATTGATTCACCCCAGTAAGTTAGATTTTATCTCACTACCTGCATCATTGTTGCCCTTCAAAAATGTGTGTGAGCAGTCACCCCACAAGGACAGATTCACCACATGTTCTAACTCAAGCCCCAGAATATGATGCCATGATCAGGAAGAGGAGGTTCACAGGCCCAAGTTCACCTGGTGCCTTGGGAGGTTGCAAATATTTTGTTGAGGTCAATACACCACCATGGCATGCCAAAAAAGGCAGGCAAAGCCTCCAGCCTGACACAGAAAGGCAGAAAGAGCATTTCAGCTATTCCTGAATATGAGCTGTAAAAAATAGCCTCTGGGTTAGATCTGTAGCTCTTATGCACAGTATGAATCAGTGACCCAAAGGATCTAAATGATTTCGATGGGAATGTTCCTGGGAATCACTGATTTTTTTAAGAGGAGGAAGACTGACTTTCTGGAAGCTCTGTTCTTCATGGTGAGGTTTTGGGTGCCCTTGGCTCTTTGTGATCAGTGGGATATTCAGCAGCAAGCACTCTTTGAGTTTCATTGATATTTTCAAGGGTAGGAGAGAACTTCATTCCTTTCGAGTACCACTCAGACAAAGATGAAAAGCTTGTGAAGGTGCCAATTATATAACCTGGCTGAGCCGCCTTGTCAGTGAAGAGCTTTGCAGGATGCGTTCTGGCTTCACAAGATGGAAATTCAGTTTTTATTCAAGCAGTTTGATTTGGCGAATTCACTGTTTAATCCGTGTAGCCACTGTGATCAGTCAGAAGCTTTAACTGAAAGGAAGGTAGCTCAAATTAATTCTACCAGGATTTTGCAGTGTTTACTATCCTGTATCTCTTGGGCAGAAGGCCAGCAAGACAAGAATTCAAGACAAGAGTTGATGTATTCTGCACTGGAGACAACATATTCTTACACTACTTGACAGAGCCTTAAGCTGAGATGCTGGACAGGCCCCAGGTATGCTCCCACAGTGCAGTGGGTACATCAGATTTGCCCTGGAAGTTGCATAGCCACATTTGTGCTGAATTAAATCCAGATCAGTAAAACCTGTCTCCTGGTTTATTACTATGGGCAAGGTACCAAGTCATATACAGCCACGCTGTTTTCCAGTCTAAACTGGCCTGTATGCAGCTGCCTGTGTCACTTGGAGGCAGGCAGTTCTCCTCTCCCCAGTCTGTGTAAGTGGATTATATTAGAGTGCCTTGGACTGCCAGGCCTTTGGGACAGGGACAGGCTTTGGCTTAGGTCAGGGTGATACGTTCCATCTTGTGGTCTCACTCTTCAACATGAATGCACGTGTTCCTGCATTTGAGTAACAGCAGCTCTTCCTTTTGTAGCAGGAGGACAGAGCAATAAAACTGCTGCTCTGATAGAAAGAGTGAAAAAATATCAGCAAAATGTATACAAGCTTAAAAAAATGTATCAGTTTAGTCCTGGAAACTTATGTTCAAAGCCATGAATTCAGAGTTAATTTATTATGCAGTAGATTTCCAGCACCACTGAGCTTAATGGGATTTGTTATTCTCTTAAATGGGCTTTCCCCTCAGAGCACCTTGTTTCATTAGACCATTTAACAGAGGTGTGAGTGAATGAGGTGTGTAAACACAACACAGCCACACCAGCTGCCCTTTTGTTTGGCACACCAAAGTGCTAATCCCTCTTACAGACTATGGGTGCACATGTACTGCACTCCATGCATGAGGATATACATGTTCTGTGGCTGTGGAGGCAGGGAGAGGTAGTGGGATTTCTCTCTGCTGAAAGCTAAAGAGAAACTGCAGGGAATTTCACAGGTTCCTTGACAGAAGGCTTTGACTTGCTAATGGTCTCGAGTGTGTTTAGAGTTCAAAATTGGAACTATCTTCCTTGCACTAACAGTGTTGATGGCTGGTTCTGCAACAGCCAGCTATCACTTTGGGAAATGACAGATGTAAACAGAACTGTCTATAATTAATAACACTTTAATTCATAGCAGGACTAAGTGGACCTGGCAAAAACAAGGCCCTCAGACTCTCTGTTTCCTGTAAAGTGTCAACACAGAAAAAAAAATACAAGGAATGTGAAAGATCAAGCTCTATTTCACAGAAGTGAAACCAAGGCATGGAAGCAGCATGTGAACCTGGCAACAACCCCAGGAGTGAGCCCTAGCCCTGCTTGTTCATTCAACACCTGAATGAAACTCCTTTTCTGATGGTTCTCCCAGTGTCCTACCCCGGTGTTCCCAAACTATGTGCTGTTCTTCTCAATGTCCAACTCTCTGATGAGGAATGCTTCCACTCCAGAGCTAATCAGAACATCAATTTTCTATCAACTTTAATATTTTAAAATGAGACTTCTTTGCCATTCTGATCAGCAAGTCGAGGGTAAATGTAATGCATCCATTAAGGAGACATTTTGCACCTTCTCAGGATGCAATTGCAGATTACACAACTGACTGACCTCCATATTCCCACTGTTTACAATCATTCAGTTTTCAGATATAAGACGATGATTTTTCTCAAGGAAAACTTGCAGTTCCAGCAGCTATTAGGCATTGTCAGTGAAACTCCATTTATGATGAAAAAATAAACCCCACAAAACTGCCAAAGAAAACAAGAGAGTCAATGTATACATAACCAGACAGCATCAGGAATAACAAAACTAGTGTTAAATGGCATGAGTTTTCCACAGATATCTGTTCTGTAACAGGTATAGAATAGAAACCTTGTTGAAAATAAAATTAATGTACAGAACAAGGACTGAAAAAATTAATAAAAGCTGTGGGACTTGAAAAGAAATGGTTTCTTTCTCTGTCGTTTTCACTTGTGTGTGTATTCATGACTGTGTGTAAACCTAAATACATTCCCAAGCCTGGAGGCAATGTTGATTCAGAAACACAGAATAAAAATTAAAGAATCAATGACCTGTTGAAATAAATGGCAAAGCTCCCTTGACTTCAGCAGAGACAGAATTTTGCCCCAGATATTTGGGACAAATTTACCAACAGCCAGAAGGTAATAAATTTGACCTTTGAAAATCAGCGAAGAGGTAAAGGAAAATGGCCTTTGGATTGTCCACCTGTTTTGTAAAATTTTCCTGAAAATGTAACAAACAATGCTCAAAACTTGCTTCCCTACCCCCACCTTGTCATTGTCTGGTGATGCCTCTTTCTCCACTATCTTAGGGATGGTGTAAACTCATTAAGTAGAAGTGCTGGTCTAGAGTTAGATGGAGTAATGACACAGCTTCATGTGAGATAGGGCAGATCAGAATCGGCTTTCAAGATGTGCCAGATGATCTCATGCTTATTTTGTGTTAAGAGTGTGCAGTGGAGGAGAACAGTACAGACTAGTTCCTGTGGTATATACATCTATGGTACCATGTACTCACTTCCAGAAACCACAGCCTCTCATTTCAAATGGAGGCAGTGAGAAAAAGAGAGACCATAACCCAACACCTTTCATGTATTTAAACTGGTTTCAGAGCCTGAGTTATAGAGAACTTAGATGCCATGCAGTATGCAATGAGCCTGCCAAAGAAATCTGTTGTTCTCCCTGGGTGGCTCACCAACACCTGCATGACAGTGGTGTCCTTGCAATTTATGTCACTGTAGCTGCTCTGGATGACACAGTGAAAAACAATGTGGATGTCACCAGCAGCTCCCTCAGAGACCACGAAGCCTGGACAATTTCGCTGCTGTTACCTGTGCATGTTGGCAAAGGGCTGTGTTTGGAATTGGCCTCAGAGGTCACACCCCATGGGTGTGAGGTTGTGAGGCTGCCCAGGGACAGCCGTTCTCCTTAACCTGGGAATGGTTTCCTCAAGGGTCCAGTGAGGATGAGGATGGTGATGGTATGTCATCAGCTCCCCACATACCCTATATAGTGTCCCTGCATGTCTAGAGGCTTTGCACTTACTGCTGCTGGTTCTGTGGCCCCTAGCCAAGCTTATCCACTGCACCCAGACCCTCTGGCTGCCTGGGGCAGAGCAGCTGTGGCAGGATGGCATAGCAAAGGCTACTCCCTCTCCGTGGCATCGAGGAAAACAGGGTGCACCAGGTCAGGCACTGGCTTGTTACAGAAAGCTGCCTGATCTCACAAATGAACCTTCTTTCTATTGGCATGAGCCCAGCTCTTCTCTCTCCTTGTTGCTGTAAAGCAGCAGCCACCAGACAGGTAGGATTAAACAATGCTCCTATAATAACAACAACAGTCTTCAGGCAGAGTGGAAATCCTGGCAGAATAAAGCCCCAGCTAAAGGTGGAATAATTCATGCCTGGGACAACCCCTAGTGTTCTAATTTTTCTGGTATTTATGTTTAATTAGCTAGCGATTCAGAATGGCTCTGGGAGTAAATCCCTTCTGGATGAATCCCAAGGTCACTTCCATAGCTGCAGGACGGAGAAATGCACTGAAGCCTGGCCAGCTGATAATCTCTTGCCTTGCTTATACCAACTGAATCCTTTTTTCTCTTGGATGAACTTATCCGGGAGCCAGCTAGACTGTAGGCCCCTGTTAAATAATGATGATTATGTTCTTTTTGCTCACTGTCGACAAAGAATTATAGCCCCTCATTTAGAGCTCATTTCAAAACCATAAGATTCTGTAATTGAAAGTGGCTGAAGCTAATTTGATAACCCAGTTCTGAACACAGTCGACTAACTACTTTCCCTTTGTCCTTCCAACAGTAATGGCCTTGTCAGGAAAGTCTTCTGTGCTACTTTTAAGAGAGCAATTATGACAGAGGTTGAAAACTATTGTCCTGTGACAGGCTGCAATTTCAACATAGCCTTCAGGTTCCCAGCAAGGCCAAGGGCATGGCAGTAGGGTCAAATGCCCTTCAGGCACAGCTGCCCTCTGAAACCCAGTGCTCACTCTCTTGGGCGACTGACTTCCCAAGATGCAGAGCTCAGTCCAGGAGAACATCTGACACTTCCTTAGATGACATGGATATTTGCTGAGCTCTCCAGGTGTCTCATTGCCCCTCCTTCCTGGCAGCTCCCCTAGATACACTAGACCACTGACCCTTGTGATTAAAATCCTATATCAGGACACCCTGAAGGCTCTTCTCCCTTAGAGCAGCCACTGCTGACTGCACTAGTGGTGCAGGATACACTGAATCCCCCTCTTATGCTTAAGAGGTGGGTATATTTCTACAGCACAGATGGGCAAGAGATGAACTCTGCTTACCCCAGTGAACAGCCCCATGGAAACAAGTGGGATACCCTGGCAATGCTTCCTGCCCTCAGCAAGGTCAAAGCAGCCTAAACAGGCAATACAACACAAGATAGAAAATAAAGCCTAAATGGGACACCTACCTAGTGCTCTGTCTGCCAAGCTGTTGTCCCTCAGACTGCTTGGCTCTTGTGATTAACAGCCCTGATCCTTAAACACATTTACAGGGCTACAACCAGCAGTGCAAGAAGGCTCTTTTCCCTCCAGCTCCTGACTGTCTCCTGTTCACACCTGCACCTGGGCACTCAGTGATTTGAGGAGAGGAGAGCAGCTTTTCTTAAGCATCCTTTGCAATGATCACTGAGGGAAACTCAATGACTCCAAGATGAATACTTTTGCTATCTTAGTAAAATTTTCCTAGTGTATTTTGGATTCTAGGCCTTTCCCATGGTAAATGGAAATGTAAAAAACATGGCAAACATTTCTCTAGCCATAGCCTAGAGCTGTGTTCAGAACTGCTCTGGTTGTTGTAGTAATTAGCATAAACAAATTGCTAAATTGTGTGCTGTGATAAAATGATGGATTACAGCGTGGAAGAAATCATTACCTCATTGATTAGCAGCACATGCCTTCAAAAATCACTATCTAAGCAAATTCTGATGATTGTGGGAGCTTTGTAAATGTTACAACCACTGCCTTTCATAAGCAAAAATCAGGAAATATTAATATATAAATCACCAAAATTAAATTTTAACTATTAAAATTGGTTCTCAAATGGTTTCTAACAGTTACTGTAGCTGTTCATGTGGGGCTCATGTTCTGTGTCTCTTTGTACTTCCCTGTACTCATGGGGAGAAGGCTGTAACAGTGTCTGCTTGAGGCAGGGTCTGATAGTTCAGCATGCAGTACCATTAATGTCTTTTTGCAGAACAGTTTTGCTTTGAATGTAGTGGGGATTTGGCTTTTTTTTTTTTTTTATTAAAGGAAATATTTCCCTGCACTTACATATTGAAAGGATCTTCTGCCCAAAATCTGTATGGTTCACTGGCAGCATCTGCTTCTAGGTATTCCCTCGTGGTGGCTTTAATAATCAAAGCAGCCTTTTATTGCCAAAGCTAATAGCAGCAGGCTTCAGTTCTTATTCAGCACAAGTACTCAGTATTTTATAAAATTACTCATTTAAATGGGCTTACTTTTATTAGGATTAGTGGGCCAATCCCATCCCTCCTCCCCACATTTCCCTCCTCTTGTTTTAAGTAAGATGAAACACTCCAATTGAATATTAATACATCATTGTAACAGAAATGTGTGTGTTGATAGTGGCTAGCTGCTGTGAAACTGGGACACAGGATCCCTCCCCTTAGCTCTGTGTCAGTGCATACCCCACATCTAATCCCAGAGGATTCCCAAATTCATTATCACTAGAACAGAAAATCAATACCAGGCTGTGATTTCACTTACTGACTTGGGTACTGACACAGCAGAGAAGAGGCTTTGCTGTGGTGAACTGCCAGAAAATATGAACACTCACAACCTCCAATGGTGGGAGGATAAATCCAGTTGCAGGGACACCAGAGGCTCAGTCTAGGTTGCAGAAATGTTCAGCTGGGTCCCTCCCCACCTCTAACCACACTCAGCATTCCTGACTGGTGGGATTCAGAGAACTCCATGTGAAAAAGGCCAAGTTACCACAGCTTGGAGCTCAGGAGGTTGAAGTCCCCCTTCACTCCCACACTTCCCTTTGCCTTTCTCTGCTGGCATTTCTAGCTCTTCCCTCGTGATGCATGGAAACACTCTGTGCCAGCTCCTGCACCTGCCTGTGTTTTTCTCTATTTCTGACACCATTCCACACTTGAAATGTGCTGGTCCCTGCCATCAGCTGTTAGCCCAGTAGGGCCAATTATTTTACAGATTCCTCAGCCAGGTCATTCAATCTGTTTCTGGGTCCTACAGTGGACTGGATGGGAAGAAGAGAAAGAGATCTGAAAAACATTTGCATCTGTTTTGCCAGAGGTGAATATCAGGGTTTCCCTCTGTTTCACTGTCAGATTAAATCATGGACATGAAAACTAGTGACCAGTGATTTCAGGGTCTGCATCTATAAATGAAAGAGAGTTTCAATAAGAGAGTAATTTATTTCACCTAATTAAACCCACTGATTTGTGGTATGAATCCAGTCAGCAAAATGCCTTTTTAATAAATGAAAGAATACCTTTCAGAATTGAAAGATCTGCAGTTGTGATCTCAGTTCCCACTTCAATTCTGCTGCAAGGCAGTTCTTGGAAATCAGAGACAAAGAATTCCTCTCCAAAGAGAGTCCATTTTATGAGTGTCTGGTGGCATACTTATCTGCTCACTGTCTCTCTCACAAAATCTAGCATCTCACTGGAATTCTTTTTTTTAAGCTAATTAGGCAATTTTATACCTACCTCTCAGGACAGTATTAATTTTAATAGCATCTTAAAATGACAACTTCAAGATATGCCACTAACAGTGAATATATGGAGTTAATAGATTTTCTTCTTGCTGCTCTTGCTCGGCACTGCATTTGTCATAGCAGTGGTCTTGTTTTGGCACCATTCTCATCCATTCCTTATCCACTGATTTTTATATCATAACATATCTTTCAGTAGCAGTATCATTTCTGTGTTACCATATGGGTCACGTCACACACTTAACAAACCCTTCATAAACATTTACACTGGCAACTGTCTGTTAAACATCAAATGTCCTTTTCTGGAGGAGTCTGCACTTTCACCTACTATTAGGGTAAATCACCTCCCAGAAACAGTCTTAGAAATATCCCTAACAAATTTAAGTGTCCTAATTTCCATGAACAGCCTTTACCTAAGCAGACATAGGAAACTGTCCCCGTTCTTTGTCAGCCACAAGGAATGTGCAGGCTGCAGGCAGTGATGATGAATAACAGAGCAGCCAGCTCCTCCACTGGATAGCCCCCATTAGACCAGACTGACTAGCACAAGTCCCTATTTTCCTATTTTCAGCAGAATCTTCCCTTTTTTGCATTTCTTCAGGGAGTCTGGACCGCTTGACATTATTTGTGTCTGTTTGAAGAATTAATGCTGTTTCACAGTGACACAAAGCAACACAGTACTACTAAAATTTGTCTTCCATTCTCTTTTTGTTGGGAAAGCTGGTTTTTAAGACTAGGTACTTCATACTGATGAAGTTTGCACCTAGAAGCTATGAAAGAGCAGAAACAAAGTTTCCTGCCATTAGTCCTAAAATAATGTAGACATTAAAACTCTGAAATCCAGGAAGAATAGTTACACTTTCGAGCTACGTTTGAGTGATTTGAGTATTTAGAAACTCTTTTCTGATACTTCATGCTGGCAGTAGCCAAGAACAGCACAAGACTGCAGAGTTAAAGCTACGTGCCACGCTCTTCAGCACACTGTAACTATTTGGTTATCTGCTGAACCACAACTCCTTCTAGAGCCATCTGGAATTTGATCAATTGAAGGAAAGGAAACAAAGCCACTGATAAGTCATTACAGTACAAAACAATTGCTTGAGTGTTTTACTTAGCATTGTTTCTCACTGGAGCCTGGTAATAAAGTCTACAACTGGAGACCTTATGCTATCCACCTGGGGCAAGGAGTAGGTATGAACAAGGATGGGGGCTGCAAAAGAGCCCGTGTTTTCTTCTTGCTGCTCAAAGTGCATGGGGACAGTGAAGAGGAGAAGAAAAGCTGACTTGGCTGGTCTGGAGGGTCAGCTAAGGGAAATTGTCCTAGAAATCCTTGGGAAAAACAGAGTGGAGGACTTTTATGTATGGAAAGAAAACACCTTGTGTAGCTTCTGTGAGAGGAGGAAGAAAATGGCTGAGCTGGCTGCAGAAAATGCGAGGAATGCAAAGCAGTAACTGCTGTGCAGGTTTCCCCTCCCTGGAGTGTTTGCACCCCTTCCCAGCCATCACCTGACAGCAGCTGCCAGGAGCCAGGTAACACCTACAGCAAAGAGGAGCTCAGCACACAGCATTCTCCTTAGGAAAAGCACTGTAAATTTGTGGGGTATTAAACATTACAGTTGATGAAACCTTCATTCTATTGAAGCAATGCCTAAACTACATCTTTTTTCAGTGGAGCAAGTATTTTTCCCTTCCCACCGTCTCTCTGATCAGATTTCTGTTCCCTTTGTCACCCATTCTATTTTTCTGAAGCGCTTTCAAACATTTTCAGAGGAAATGAACTGATTTCATCTCTCCTAGTTTTAACATTTCTGCAATATAATTGTATTCTTTGTCCTAAAAGGAAACTCTGACAGTATACTTTTCAGGTTTTCCATCTTGCACAGTTCATTTTTGTAAGAATCAATAAAGGTCATGCTATTTAAAAATATAGAGCCCGAAGAGAGTGCAGAAAAGACCACAGAATTGCTCAGTGTTGCCACAGAGATGAATGTGGGGTTTTTTTTTCAGCAGCAGATGGTACAGCTGACATCTGCAAAAGCAAAGGGCACAGCTGGGTTACATCTCAGGTTATGGAAAGCAACAACATCTACTATGTGTCACCTGTTTTGACTACATAATTCATCTTTCTCTGAGAACAAAGTGCCTCCCCTATGCATAGAAAACAACTGTGTGTTTCCCATTTATGATAAAAGTGATGCCACGTACCCCAGTACGAGGACATGGAAAATCAAGGGCCTATAGTAGTAATAGGCAGGGATGACACTCATAACAAAAATCAAAGCTACCAGCTTCCAAGGTATTTTGTACATTCTGGCATTAAAACCATTTTCATGAAAGATGCTAAAAGCAACAACCAGTATTTTGACAAAAAATGCAAGGCCATTTTCCATGGCAGTGTGTATGTTCCAGTACTGCACAATTCCTTAAAGCAGTGGCCACATTTTCATTGAGAATGTTGGTTAATGTGGTTTTGGCATAGCTGGAGCACTGCAGGGGAAGTGAGAACTGGGAAAAATGGGTGCCCATGTGCCACACATCGAGGTGGCACCAGCAAAGTGCCACCACTGCTCTCCCCCTCCAGCTGGCTGCAGATACAGAGAGTCATTTGACCCAAATGGAGAGGAAAACTGCTTTTGGTCACGGGGAAAGAGTTAGCAAGTAAACTCAAGGAAAGGATACAGCAAGTTTCCAACCACTGAGCAGAAACTGGTGAATTTTAGATCACACTAATAGTATCTTTCTGGCTTTACTGTCCAGCACTGCTGAAAAGGGCTTTTTATATCTCTGTTGTGATTCAGTCTGAGCCAAGTGCTTCCCAATCTGGATTCTACCTCAGGTATTCTATTTCTGCACATTACTTGAATGTACTGACCCAATATACACCAACACAGATAAGGAACATCTGCAGAGAGGGATATTCCTGAATGCAGAGCGAACAGTTGATGCTGTCAGATGCTCTAATCTCTGCACCAGTTCTGTGCATTCAGAGCAGCTGATAATGCAATTTGGTGTTTCCCTGGAAGCAGGCAGAGGGCATGCACTTTCAGAGGAATAGATGGCATGACTATAAGAGCACCCCAAAGTTCAGTCCCACCCCCTTGTTTGTACTGTATTAAAGATACTCTGTGTGCTTTCTGTCAGGACTTTTCTGCACACTGGTGATAATGTTGCCTTGTTCAGAGGGGTCAGCAAGAACAGTGCAGAGTATTTTCCAATTAAATGGTCAGAATTACTTAGCTGAGTTCTTTTATTTAAAAAATAAAAAGTTGCTTAACATTTCAGCAAAACCAGATCTCTTTGGTTTGATTCAGGCTTGTATCTTAAAACATAAAGGGCAAAAGTGCGAATGGCATCCTGTCCTTGGAGTGGGAAATAAACCCAAAATTGCGGTTATATCTTTCTTAACTATCTGAGATTTTAACTCTTGATGTCACAGCTCAGCACTGAGGTGCTTATACCCTCTGCCTGCTTTTTTGGCTTTTCCATATGGTGCATACATAGTCTCAGTGATATAGCACCTCCCAGCTTGATGGGAAACTGCAGGTCTGTGCACAGCAATGAGAATAGATACAAGCAATAAAATACAAATATCTCTCATTAAGGCAGTCCAATCATTATCTTGTTATCATTTATAGAGAGATAATATTAGTAACTATCAAAAGGGTAATACTATACTAATAGTATTACTATTAGACAATATTAGGATACTATTAGACAGTAGTTCTCTATCCCCTAAATCTGAGAGGCAGTTGATACCCAGCTCATGGAGGTTACTATTGATTAGGAGAAATGACAAGGAAAAACAAAGCAGGGTTTTCATGCACAACTCATGCCTGGGGATGTCCTTGGCCTCTAGAAATTGGGAAAGCAAGACCTCTGTTACTATAGCATTGAAATCTGGGCTGGTGCACCCTGGGCACCTTTCTCAAGCTGAAATTAAGCAATTGGCCTGTAATCTCAAAAGAAATATGGATCTTTAATAAAAAGGCACTTTAACTACCATTGGAAGCATCTAAAAGCTGAAAGGGCAATACATGTATTTTAGTGGCCCAATGACTGTGGGGCCAGCACTGTCTCCAGCAGTACCAGGAGGAAGGGTTCTAGGACTGGAGTAAAACTCTCCAGAGTAAGACCCTAAATTCTCAGGGACAGATCAGTGGAGTGACTGGCACTGCAGCTATTT
The DNA here is from genome assembly GCF_001715985.3 of Manacus vitellinus. Taxonomy (NCBI): domain Eukaryota; kingdom Metazoa; phylum Chordata; class Aves; order Passeriformes; family Pipridae; genus Manacus; species Manacus vitellinus. The sequence continues at coordinate 10,806,025 of NW_021938949.1, forward strand.
GAACTGCAGAGTAGTCTCTAGTTGTTCTTGCTGTTTTTCCTATGGGATGGAGAAACTTCTCCAGAGCAACTGAGACTGCAGTAGATGGATGATGTCTTACAAGGTGGGGTAAAAGCAGGAAGCAATAAACTGGATGAGTGGATTAATACTATCATTAAATAATAGTGATATGTATTTCAGAGCCTCATTTTTCCAGGTTCCAACCTCTCATTTTTTGCTCTTGATTCACTCTCTCCTTATAACAAGCCTGTACCTTACCTTGTACTATCCTGGCAGATGTTCTTGAACATTCCTTTTCCTGCTGGCTAAGGATGAAGAATAATGGACAACTAACTGTAACTACTCTGTGTGATGCTATCAGATGCAGCATGGATTTAGCAATAAGCATTATGTGCCATCAGCATTCATTCTGTTTGAAGGGCCCTTTCTGCCTTTGTGTGCACTTCTGCAAGCAGCCTGCCAGCAGGGCCATGGCAGGAAGGCACGGGAGGCTTACCCAGCATAAGCACTTCATTAGAAGAGCTTCCTACTAAACTCATAAGGAGAACAGCAGGGGAACAGGGACAGTTAAAAGAATATTCAGGGACCACAGAGTGGGGTCCTGTGTCTGAGGAACACTAAAGGCCATCCTCCATCTGAAACCAGTTGCAACTACAATGGCTCCTGTTCTCTACTCTCCTTTAAACATCCAGTGATCCTATTATGAGAAGAAATGTCTCTAGTACTTTCAGATATTTGCCTTCTAAATAGTTTTAACTGGACTTGAGGTGCCCATCATCCTTCCTCTTAATTTCCCTGAAAAAGGTGGGGAGGTGCTCCTGACTCTGAGAGCCACATAATCATAATAAATGCATTTGCTGAAAGAAATTAAACAACAACAGGTGTCCTTCAGAGCCCCCAATGACTGTTAAAGGAATTTTCATTTGTGAATAAACAGCAGTAGAAATTGTCTGACAGCTTCTCATTATTAAAATTAAGACCCTGCTTAATCCTGCTGATGTCAGTGGGACCCAAGATGACCTGCTAAGTGCCAGTCACAAAACTAAATGTTGCCTAAGGGATGTATTAATGGAAGCATCCCATTAAAACAAACAAACAAACAAACAAAAACAACATATATAGTATAAAAATATTTTGGAGTTGTCTTTGTGGCTATTAAAGTCAAAGGCAAAATCCCACAGCTTTCAGTGAAGCAATGAAGCAGAACTGTTACAGACTGTCTACAAGTGCCCTGTGCAACATCGCAGTTTTAGGGACTTACACTGGGAGGAAGTTTGGTTCTGTACAGTCAGATGTGCTCCACCAAACAGTGCCTGAAGCAGAAGCTGCACATGCACCTGGAGAAAATTCCCTGTCTGCTCCATGGCCTTCCTATCACCTTGACAGACCTTTTTTCCCTCTGCCTGCAAAATGGGATGGCTGTGCTCATCTGTACTTACTATATGCTTTTAAGTTTTAATGCACTTGTAAAGTTTCTCCCTATTGTTGTTGTCAAACGACCCAATTTGAGGAATAAGATATCCCACAATGCCATAATTTGAATGAGATCTTAAATTCAAACCCTGATCACTTCGCAGAGAGCATACACCGTATGTGCTCAATGAGGCTTACTGCAAGCAATGTTAAGGAAGATAAGGAAGGTTTTATGCTGACTGGCTTTCTTTTTTTCTTTTTTTCTCTATATTCTATTGTTACTCAAAAGTCAAGGATTGAGAGGAAAACAATGCATTTGCAGCAGATCTGTCAAAATGTAAAAATATTGATTTCTGAAGAAGCTTGCCCACAGTGTATAAGTAAGTCAGAGTCAAAATCAATAGGGATAAATTAGGACTTCTCCAGCTCTATAAATGTTACAATAAAAGAGCCCTTAATGCATAAAAATCCTGTACATCAGATGACAAAAATAGTTTAAAATTACTTTTTACTTAAATTTTAAAAGGCAAGGTAAAATGTCCATTCTCTGCCACTCTAAAGTTTGAAGAGCAGAGTACGTTATTTTTTGAGATCATTTTCCAGATGTACTATTTTTTCAGACTATCAAGAGTCCTTTCAATGCTTGTCCCATGACTGACCACGGAAAGGGAATGGGTGGTCAGCCCCATAGTTGGTCTGAGAGACCAGGTGTGGTGGGTGTTTGCAGGAAGAGATAACACAGAAGTTCATCTTCCAAGTGCTTACCAACAACCTCACATTCAGCCAGAACTGTCTCATGAGAGAAGGTCAGCAGCTATCCCCCTTGGGTCTGAGAATAGATTGTTTAAATACTTATGATGGGCCTTCAGACCATGCATTTTTGCAACAGTTATGCTATTCACGAGAAGTTGCTCAAAGGAGACTTTTCAATGGCTTTTGTGGGAGGAAGCATTTGGCAACCAGACAGAGAAAAACAGATTTTTTTTTTTAGGAGATGCTTTATCCCCAAAGTGCAATTCTTTTGTCACACATTTCTTTCAGTCTCTCAAGGTTGAAAAGTTTTTGGCAGCAATAACTGCAGAGCTTGCAAAAGTCATGGTTTCCAGCACAGTGTGTCAGATGAACCCAATGAGACAGATCCTTAGTGGCTGTAAGTGGGTACAACTCCATTGACAGTGGGACAGCAAGACTGATTTACACTGCAGAAGATAAGACTCAATAAGTTTTAAACATGGAGGGTACAGTTATAGCTCTGAACACAGTTTAATCCCTCATGCATTTAATCTGTTTCAGTACTATGTTTGATGCCACTTCCATGAGCTGTGGTAGTGGGATATTATATCATTACAATAGTTTTGCTGGCTTTCTCTTTCTGCTCATCTTTATTTTTGGAAGTATTCCTGTAATTCCATGTAAATAAATTTCTTTTACAATTCTTTATGCAAAATGACTTTTTAATGGTATTTTCGTTGCATCTTCTCCAACTGATGATTAGACCTGAGAACAGGAAACTTTGCTTACTTCACTTTCTTGACTTGGGGGCTGGTAATGATCCTGGTGCCCAAAGGACTGAACGTATGCAAAAGCTGGGACCATCAGCATGATTTGTATAAGTGCAAGTGCACTATTATGAATGCAAAAAATAGTTTCTCAGTTGCATGGAAACTGTGCTATCATAAGTAGCACAGAAAAATATTTCCCTCCACAGCAAATGAAGTTTTACAGCCTGCGTCGTACTGGACATGATCTCATGTGACTATTGCTTCATTTCTGACAGATGGAGAGTCTAAAAATTTTATTTAGTATGCTTGACATCCACACTCAGGAGCACTCATATACCTATGAGCAAGACTGGGTATTTCCCATGCAGGCACATTTGTGCACATTTGCACACAGACCAATGCAGGATTTGACACTGCAGCTTTGTGCTCACTTCTGCTTTAAAAATGTACACAAACAGTTGCAAACAATCCTAAACTGAGAGGCAGGAATAGCATATGCAGAGGTATCACACACACAGTAGAGATCTGGGGACAAGCTGTACAGGTTCAGTCATCCTGTGTTACTCCCTGGCAATATATACCTAGGAAAAGTGGGCTCCAGGGCCTATTCTCTTTGCTTGAGAAGGCAGGTCTCCCATTCTCATGGCTTTTCCTTAGTAGCAAGGAAACAATCAGGTCCTGAGTGTTAAGCAGAAATCAAAAAATCTATTTTTCATATTTGTTAAAATTCAACAGTGTGTAGGCTCTCTAAAGAGTCATTAAGTGCTCTTTATACAAAATTTAATTTAACTAATTTCTTAAAAAAATCCTCCATACAGAGCTTTCAAAATGTTTACTGGTGCAATAAACCATTACAGGGATTGTTTTGTGTCATTTGCCTCCAGACAAAATAGACATTTTAGGGCATTTTGATTTTTGCTCTCTAATAACTGAAGCACTACAATTCTAAACTTAATATCTGCCATCACCATTATTTTTCCTTGCTTTACATCTTCCTAGAGGTTCACCATGACACAAAAAGACAAATTGTTGTAATACTTTCTGCACATAGGGCAACATTTATATTTTCTTCCAAGTTTGTCTTTCAGGATGACTTACTGTAGGTTGTCTTTTTTTTAATTTTCCCAAGTATATTTAGTTTAGAAAAGCTTGACCTCTAATTAGAGCTGATAAATGTTCTGCAATAAATAAGAAGTGTAGAGTTTTGGATAGAATCCCACTGAATGTGAATGGACCCTGTCCTTGAAGAGCCTAACACACTTGACATTTCTTAGTTCATTTAATGCATTGATGCTTTTGAATTTGAGCTAATTTATAGTTTTTCCTGTAGTTGGGATTATTCTAAATGAAAACTTGCTAATGTCTTATGCTACAGTTTAAACACTCCCCACCATCACCAAGGATGTTTTAATCGATGCACTTGAAAATCATGGCAGCTCTTTCTAGACTGAACACTTTGGCAGCTCATCCTTGGTTTATAATTGACCAAAGTACTCAAGTTTATGATTAATTGCTGAGTCTGCAGTTTGCAGCAAAAGTCCCTGTAGCCTCTGAGACTGTGTCTATCTTGTGCAACACAGATGCTAAAACATGGACACATCCTCATGCCCCCTTTGGAAAGGACTCCATCAGTCATCATTTGTCCCTCATTCCACTCCATCCCTTAGTTGCCATTGCCAGCACCAGCTCTGCCAGTGTTAAAAGATATTTCAGCTGGGATCACCAGCTTCTGTCAGTGCCAAGACACAGAAGGTCTCTTTGACCTTAAACAAGGGTCAGAGAAGCAGACTGTAAAAAAGTCCATTTCATGATCTTATTTTCTCTTCTCAGTCTTGCCATCTAAATGCCAGCAAAAATGAATGCATTACCTCAGACATGGTTCCTTTGTCTCTCTCTAAAGACCTATTGCTATGGAGCTGTTTAACCATTCTAGTTGCATTCATTCATTCATCACACATTATGTCACTTATCTCTTAGCTTCTTGAAGCATTACAATTTTAAGACTCATATTGTACGAGCTGTAAATATATTTGATGCAGTTTCCCTGCTACTGAAAATAAAACTAAGAGCTTGGAAATGGAAAAACACTAAGCCCAAGCACACTTTATACTATATCAATGATACTCTGGAAAAAAAATTGCAAAAGTTAACTGAGTTACAGTGTGTGCCCACTAGGTACACACAATTTAAGAGTCTTCCTTTACAAGGAATGCCATATTTCAAAGCATTTGTTAAATAAAGGTAGTATGTGTTATATCTTAAAACCTAATTCATATCTAGTGCAGTCTGTTTACATCACCCCTCGCTGAAAGTTCCCACAAGAAGATTTAAGACTGCTGTGCTCAGAACAGCAGAAGCCTCCTGGTTATCCAGGATCCCAGCCTGATGGGGGTTACACCAGGTTTTTTGCAGTCCCACTTGGGCTTGCAAAATTCTTCTCAAGAATATGCAAATCTCCTTGCTGATCTAATGGGAAGGGGTCTTGCCCAGTGTCACAGACACTGCATTGCTGTTTCTCCAGAGCTGCAGTGTGGCAGCAGTACCATTGGAGCAGAAATGTACCACCATCAACAATAAACCGTAAGAAATCCTTAAGCACTGCAATTAGTTACCAGATTAGAGCCATTCTTGAACTTCCTCTTCAGCCATTTGCCTTTCCAGAAAGTCTCAGCTCTTAAATGCTGGCAGAGTACATGCCAAAAAAGTTTCTCTTTCTGTAACATGCTGTAGTCCTGAAATTGATACTAGAAGTCATTCATTGTTACCAGCTTCAGAGCAGCCACATTGGAATTTTACAACTTCAACCGAATCTAACCCTTCTTAATGAAATGTCCCAATGCTCACCTGTAACAATGTTAGCTCTCTCAGCAATTTTTTAATTCAAAGTGGATTGTCTGTCTCTATATTTTGGGATTAGCTTGACTACACACATCAACACTATCAATGCATAATCACGGCTTATGAAGCCAATTTGCTAAAAAGTGACTTTACACAAACAGAGTCAATGTTTGCATGTCTCGGTATCTGGTATGTGCTCAGCTGTGCTGGAAGTGTGTTCTGAATAAATGCAGGAAGGAGAGAGCAAGAGCACCAGCCATGGAGTCATGCAGGCCCTGTGTTTGCATAAAACCTCCCTAATTGGCTCCCTGATGACGTACACCTCGAGTTTCCACTGATTGTATCTGCTTCTGCGTTCCAATCAGAGTATGCAACCTCAACACTCATATTTAGAAGCATTTTGATAGGATCTCTAGGAAAGGATATATACAACTTATTAAAAATAGGAGTCTCTTGTGGAAACTGTCTGGGTCAAAAGAAACTTAGGGATGTTCCTGTTTCTTCATCCTGGGAAGCTTGCCATCCCCACTCTGTCGGTCACAGCACCATCAGTCAGGATGGGTTTTAAAGGTTTGTCTTAACCAAGGGTCCCTGTGAACACTGCAGGCACAGTCTCCTCCACAGATCAAAGACATGTCCTGAAAAGCTTGGCATGCTGACTGCACTGGCTATACCCACACTTTACAATATGTGAAATAGCTGCTCTTCCCTTTGCCTCCTTGTCAGTATCTTCAAGGAGACTAAATAAAAATTAAAACAAGAACAATTTTCTTCAAAGCTCCACTTGGAGGATCTCGTCTGTGGTGTTTGGCTCTCAGTGGTTGAGCTAGTACAGAAAAAATTGTACCAGAGCCAAGGTCTTATCTCTAAGAGAGAGGAACACTGGCCTTTGTATTGCAGTGGTATAATGAATAGAAGAAAATACATACAGAAGAAATTAACTTGAGCCTGTGGAGTTTCCTTTATTTTCCTTGAGACTTGATTTAACTCACTGTTTTCTAAATACACTATAGTACAATTCTTGTATCTAGTTTTGGTTTGATTTTTTTTTTTAAAGCCTTTCCACTGTCAGTCATGGAAGCATAAGAAATGTGTCTAAGCAGAATGCTAAGAAAATGATGCAGTGAAGTATCTGGAGACAAGAATGCACCTTGGTATGAATAGCTGGGATTAGCCTCAAGTTATGTCATAGGAAAATGCATGCAAATAACAAACTCACCATCATTTGCTTTTTCCCCTTTAGTCATATCACTAAAAATTTGTTAGTATGGGGACTGCTGAGAAAGTCAACACTCTTTGCAAGAAAGGGACAGCAAAGGTGTCAAGGTTAGCCAGTTTCTATTATTTCTGCTTGATTAAATAGATTAAGGGCTGACGATCACACAGTGCATCACAACAGGGCTCCATTTTTTCTATTTCTGCAGCTAAGAGCTGACATTTACAGTTTGCTGAAGTACAGGACCCAGCTCCCATATACTGTAAACTGGTACAACTCCACTGACTGCAGTGGAAAGTACTGGTTCTTACCACTGAAGCATGGGCTATAAAAGTCATGATAGATGCTTGTTGGAATCCTCACCTTTTATTTCCAAACACTGGGCTAGTGATGACTGATCTTTTCATCTCTTCAGTACCAGACAGATCTGTGTAAAGTGGATGCTTTCACTTTTTTTGCCCCTCAGGTTTTTCTAGCTTTGAAAGTCTCCCTTAGGGATAGCAATATATCATCAAGGCTACCAAATCTCTTTGAAGAGTAGCAGCACTCTTGGCTCAGGATTTAGGATTCCACCAGGTCAGTCAGACTTCAGTTTAAGAAACTTAATAAAACAAATATTAGGTATTAATGAGTTTCACCCCACTGCAAATCTGATGCTAGTTCCTGCATGGATCATTAATCAGGCATCTTCATTTCAACACTGAAAACTACTGCTAGAGTGGAAACAGAAAAAAAGGATATGCAGTGCAACATTCCTTACTTTCAGTAATGTTATTTACCAGCTCATTATGCCACCAAAACACCATCCAGATGTTATTGCAGCCCTTTCAGAGCTTTATACATATGTCTCTATGCAGAGAAACTCAAGCTGAATACGTAACAGCAATTATAACAGACATCTGCAGCACTCATTCCATTTGAAAATTCTTCAGCTATTCTGTCTTGGGTTTGTTTGTGATCTTTAAACATGATTTGGCAAAATAATTACAATCAGAGATCAGATCAACACTGTTGAAATACACTGTCTTTTATTTATTTGAAGGTATATATTGCTTCATTGGATTTCATTTCTGTATTAATAAGTGTTTGTGGTATTCATTCAGATTTTGTATTTCACTTCTTAGTATTAATCTTTATTTTGTCTGTCCTTGATCAGGAATCCCAGAGCCAAAAGATTCTCAAATCTCAGCAGCACAGCCTCCTCGTGCTTGTCATTTGTATTAAACAGACACCTGAGAAGCACAAAATACTCTTCTCCAGGAGAAAGCTAATGGTGAAGCTGCTTCTCCCTTCTCTCATCATTAGGGCTTTTCTCAGGGGACAGAGACTCCTTCAGTACATATTCAAAGTCACTTTGTATATTTGAATCTCATGCATACTCCCAGAACAATATCAAAGCAATCCTTTGGGTCAAAGATACAGGGCCATGCACAGTCCCCTCCTGTGAAGCCTGGAGATAGTTGTGTAATCCCACAGCCTCCAGGGAAGAGTTTTCAGTGCTGAAGTGATGCTCCCCATGTGCTGGAGTCACACAGCCACCCAAAACCCATAGAGAGCAACATCACAAACACAGCCCCCTCATCCATCCCACCCCAGCACAGTCAGGTGCCCACGTCACTGTGCACAGTTACTCAATACTGTTTACACTGTTTGCTGAGGTAAAAGGAAGTTATACAGCAACAGGCTGGAGAGAAGGCAGATGAGTTCAGGACAGTGAAAACTTCACTGCATCTAGCTTCAGGCATCAATTAGTGAAGGTAATGTAAAAGACACAAATCTCCCTTCCTGCAGTAGACTACTGCACAGTCTGCACACTATACTCCAAAATAGGATACAAACTTTTCACCACACTAAGACATTAATTGAAAACGTAAAATATTCCTGAACAAGGTTAACTGATACCTGTCTGCCCTAGATGGATGTTGGGGAGAATCTAACTGCAGAGAATCATAATACAAGCTGTGAGAAGATGTAAACTTCTGCACCTGCATTTATTCTGACCAAGGACTTCAGATTTCAGAGCTGCCAGGTAACACGGGGAAGGGGCTTTATCACAATTTAACCTGAGAGAGGGGAGTAAGTTATCCTGCCTTCTATTTCATCCACTGGGATGACAAATTCATTGTAGGGAATGTCTTGATGATGACAAGGGGATCATCGAGCACACAGACCTATGAGGAGATGGTGACATACACAGATATCAAAGAACAGGGCCCTCAACTAAAACATGTTTAAAAATACTCTCTAAAAAAACCACTCTTAGACTACATCTTGAGGACAGCAATACCTTTTGCCTCTCCAGTTTCTTCCTTAGCCTTTACCTTTCACTCTTACTACTGAGGTCTCAGCTACACAGGTACACCAGGTTGGGTTTGTCCTCCCTGACATTTTCCCCTTTAGAGCCGTGACATTTGACATTTTACAGGACTTGCAACAGAATTATAAAGAATAACAACCTGGTCTAAATGCAACAGTGGGAGCAAGATAGAACAAAGGAACATAACTTCTGCACCCAGCCTTAGTGACTGCTGGTCTTTCCAGCAGTCAGCCAACCACTTACACACTGGCAATTAGGCTTCAGTCTGGGTTCTGGATTATTTTCAGTTGCATCCTCAGCTATGGCATTTTTTGGTTACTATTTCCCCCCCTCGCCTAAGCTCTCCCATCTGCAGGTATGAGCTCAGGAACAAAATACAGCTTAGTCAGAGAAAACCCTTCCACAGAACAAACCCCTCTCACTCCTGAACAGGGAAATTGCCTGTTCTGTCTTCAGCAAAGCACAGCTGTCATCACAAAAAGAGCCTGATATCAAATCTACGGGCAGAACATGTAGTATTACAGGCAGCTCCAAAAACTTTTATACAATCTCTAGAAGCTTATAGTCTAACACAAATACATACCTGGCCCATTTTTCTTGACGCCCAGGGTTCAAAATGTTGTCTCTGGGAAAGTCCATGGAGGATAATAAGAGTTGAAAGGAAATCCCAACCCATCCAAATGTTTCCAAAAGCATTTTGTTGGTGTTGAAAGCAGCTGCAGGTATTTTCAGGTGCTTTCTACATGGCTGTGGTGCTAGGGCCAATGTGCTGTAAATCACAGAATGAGATTCACTAATTAGCTAATTAGAATGAGATTAGCAAACATATTTTCTTTAAAAGCACAGGGTCATGGAAGCATGTAGGGCCTCTATGGTCCTGAAGTCCTGCAAAAATCATAGTCTGTAGGGAGTTACTTTTCTATAAGCATGTAGAATAATTGCTTTGATCAGACTCTCTGATTGAAAATGAGTTTTTCTTTTAATTCATTCCATCATTCCTTTTAACAAGACACTCACTACTCCTTGTCTCAGCAGACAAAGATGTGGATTCACCAGATGTGACCTTCTGGGAGTGGTTGCATTTACTTCTCTACCTTCTGTACAGGTAGTAAGAACTGGGGAGCCTGCCTGTTGCTTTACAGAAAATAGCATTCATCATTCAAAAGAAAGTCTCATTACACCTACATTAAACTATGTTAATAGCACCTAATGGGGGGGAACAGAGATAGCAGGTAATACCCTTAGCTAGGATGAGCCTGACCACCTGCAGTGTGAAACTTCATGATTGAAAAACACAACTTGAGTGACGGCTCTCAGGACAAGCAGCAACAGATCTTTACACTGTCCAGTCGTTCCTAGCATATTGACAAGTGAGTGATAATATCTGGTGGTGATCACACTTTCTTCTAGACAAATCTGAGCATTCGAATGAACATTAAGCTAATTTGATACACATTGATTGAGGATGAGGCTAGAGACAGTCATCTACTTTCTCTGTGCTTCAGCTTCCCATTTGTAAAATGGATATCATATTACTTCAGGGGTGATGCAAGGACAAGTGAATTTCAATTTGCAAAGGTCTTCAAAACTGTTACTGATGGGAATAGGAATAACTGCAATACAGCTGTGACCCTGACTGGGACAGCTCTCTGTGCAGCCTTCCCTGTAACAGCACAGGCAGTATGTGCTTCAAAGTGCCCTGTGCTCAGGGTATAGGTCACATCCCTGTAAACCCCACCAGAATACAGAATATATATCTAACAGTTCTTTTTTACATACATGTTTCTCACTGTGTCTTAATGCTGTGTATAAAACCATACCTGAGAACCAGAGATACAGGTAACTCCAAAAAACATGGTCATCTTTGTTGAATGGCACAAAGTGATCCTGAATTTAGTCTCTGGTGCTACCTTAATCCACCAGATTGTCACAGTTCACTTCATTGCACACTGGGGTTCTCCATCTAGATAGGTTTTTTGATTAAAATTAGACTCCATTCCTAGGTAGTTGTAGAAAAATAGGTCCATATTTACAGATTTGTTTACTCATTCTCACAAAGATTTGATAACACAATTTACCTCCAGATCTCCTGAAATAATATTTAGCATCCAACTAACCCATCTGACTGAAAAGGTAAATAAATCAACAAATAAACACATAAACATAGCTCTGTTACTAGGTCATTGCTATTTTACTAGGTTAAACCTACCAACCACAGATTATTTTCAGATTACATGAAGACCCTTAGCTTACACTTAGATCTGTATAGAATGAATCAAGAATTAACTCCTACAAATAATTGGGCATCTCTAATACAGAAATTATTTCGGTGACTTCAGGACTGTCTGTCCTCAGCTGCACCAGCTGATGCATCAACTCACTGCAGTTACTTATGGTTGTAAAACTGCTGAATAAAAGGCTCAGGAGAAAAATATCCCAGCACAATCCTCAATTATTTCAAAAGTAGCACTGTAAATCAGCAAGGCCATCTATGCTGGATTTTAGGCTGAGCAGATCCTTAGCTTTCTGTTAGGTCATTAATGCAGGGAACAACTGGAGTGTGACTGTTCTGTGTATTTACTACACTGGTTGGAAAAGCATCTTATATACTGCAGATAACCTTGCTCTGTAGCTAGGCTTTCTAATAACCAGTTCTGCTTTGCAAAGATATATGAGAGCTATAAACATTGATAATACCTGCAGGATCATCTTTTATTATTTTTCCTTCATAGCAAAGCAAACTCAAGCATATGAGTATATACATGAGGCAATAAAAAGGGAGAACAGAATATAGGAGCCTTTTATGAATCAAATTAATAAATTAATCTAAATCTATGCATACATTGTTATGCTGATGTATGCAGATTTTTGGGCTCAGTTAGGATGCTACCAGGTTACTTACTGGTTCCCACACTGGAGTATTGTTCTCCATCAGGCATTAGTGATTTGCTTGGGTAGCTGTTGCAAACCAAACACAGGCAGCTGCAGTGATGCTCACATGAGCAGATTTTGTTTTGAACTCCTTTCCCAACAGTCTCTCATCACCACAGCACTCACCTGATCAGAGCCACCTCCAAACATCGCAGCAACAGAAGCAAAATTTAGCTTTGTGTTGGTGCCAGGAAGAGAATGACAGGGACTGGTGGGGTGAGGTGTATCTTTGGAGATCCATGTTTTTCAAAGCCTTTTGGATAGAAGTCAGGATGTGGCAGGGGGCTGAGCAAGGGAAGCAAGTATCAGTGAAAAGAGAGTGAGGGGAGACACCAGGGGCTTTAGGATGCTCTTGGGAAAGAAGGGCTGGGCAGGGTGAGATTTTTGAGTGGGGCCATGGAAGGGTTTGGAAATGAGCGTTTCCAAATCCTCCCTTCCTTGCTGTCCCAGGCATGGGACATTTCATGCCATCATAGTCCTATGCCCAGCCTGGCACCAGAATCCTCTGCAGTGAGACTGGGGAAAGGACACAGGAGGGAATAAAACCCCAGAGATTTCTGTTTCTGCTGCCAGGAAGAATGGGATGAAGTCAGCACGGGGAGCACCCATTCCTCCCACTCCTCCCTCCTCACCTGGCAGAGGGGTGAGCTCTTCCCATTCCTCCCCATGACCCATTCTCCACAGTTGTGGATGAGTAGAGGTGTCCCCTGCAGCCTGCCAGGCCTGGCTCCAGCCTCCTCTGCCCGAGCTTTGGACCAGTTCTGTTCCCAGTTCCATCCTGAAATACCATATTCAGAATTACATAACTGAATTCATGTCTAATTTAGCCTAACCTCATCAATGATTAAACAATAAAACTTATTACTGCTCTTCTATCTAATCCAGGAGGCATCGTAATGAAATAGCGCGTCTGGAAGAAACGCAAACAATTGAGCAGTTGCAGACAGGGGTCCAGAGGAGGGATGAAAGCCCAAGCAGGGCGTTTAATGAGCGTCTGGGTTACCACTTCAAAGAGCTTCATTCTTCCAGGCTCCTCAGCTGCCTCAGCATCTGGCAGACAAGGACACAGTTACCAGTTGCCAAATGCTGGTTGTGAGCACGAAGTACAAACGAGCGCAAGCGATGGATCAGAGGAGCTGAGGTGCTGGATCCTTCCCATCTGCAGGTAACCACCCCCCCAGCACTTTGAACTGTGATGCTTTGGGAGCTGAGAGCTGGCCCTTCCTTCAGGACAGCTGAGCTGTGACCCAGCAAAGCCAGGAGGAGGATTCAGCTTTTGGTAGCCAGCAGCGCACACTGACAGCACTGCCAGCAAGATCCATATGGGAGCTGCTCTGGTGTGACTGGGAATATTTGGTCAAAAGGAATTACCAGTGAAAACACTTCACCTGTGGAGAATGCTTTCCTCTTTTTTCTGCCAGATTTTCTTGGCGTGCTGTACCTCTTGACTTTTCTCTCAGGCATTTTGGAGAGTTGGTCATTTAAGGACAAGGAGGAAAAATCAGTAATGTGCTCTTTGGCAAAGCTCTGAAGTTTGCCTTCATTTAACACCTTCCAATAGCTCAACCAAATACAAGAAAGTTTTCATTAAAATATTGCCAAAACACAATTCATTCTTTTAAAAGATCATATCCATGTTAAAAAGAAAATTGATGCAGAATTGTTAGTGAAATCTCTACATCTCAAACGGAAAACTAACATGCTTTTTCCAAATTTTCTAGAAATTTGGAGGAGGTTGAATAAAAATTCCTGGACCAAATATCCCTCTTTAAATTTGTTAGTCTCTGTAGCATTCAAACCACAGGCTCTCATCACCAGCTATCATTAGATTCAGCCCAGGCAGCAAATATTGTTTGCATAGTTGGCATCAACAAAATATGAACCTTTTCTTCTAGCTCACTGTCATGCAAAGCCAGTGAAGAGCATAAGGCTGCTTCCTTACACATCTGGTTTGTTTTGGTTCAGTTTCATCCTATTATTTCCCACAATCACATGGTATAATTATCTGATCTATAATTTATGCTGTTATTCGGAGCAGCATAAATAGTTTACTTTATTGCTACAGAAGCACAGCATGTCCAGATAACATCAATATTTTATTTCTGTCTGTATTTGGTTATCTAGGTGCTTATTAAGTATGAAATTATTATAATAGCTGAGAATAAATAGCAACTGAAAGGAAGCAAAAATAAGACTGGAAATGTGTCTGAAATAGTGTCTGCTCTTTCTGTCCTTATCCTGCCTGCCAAGTATCTTAAAAAGAGAGCATTTTCAGGAAATTTCCAAAGAGCTAAACCCACCCCTATGATACCAGGGAGTAGATGAGTTGTTCTCATTAGTGGTGTCTCTCACATTTCCAGAAACTGTAATGGCTTTGTCTTAACTGGCAGGTCTGAATTTAACCACTTGCATTTTCAGGGTTCTTAAAAGCAAATGAAATCCTTCAGGGTGTTGTTTTTAATCACCAATTTAAATTCCATCATCTTGACAGTGATATAAAGTGACACCCAAAATTCAAGCAAGAGAGATCGTTTGAGTTGAAAGGAACTTCGTACAAATAGACTTGTTTACAAGAAGTGAAACAACTTCCTAATTTATTAAAAAGTGACTCGGGTAATTAAACAAAAATTGGAAAATTCTGTGTTGGTTCAATTTTATCTTAATACAGCGAGAGCATTAACAACCCCAGTCTTCTGACACAGTACATAGTGATGGTGGCTTCTGAAGCATTTAGCTTTTAATGTGGATTCCAAGTTAAGTGGGCTAAATGCACGCAGAAAGTAGCAGAAAATTTCAGAAAGTTTATGAGCCTGATCCTGCATTGCTTCTGCATCATGAGCTTGAGCAGATCCAATTCCATGCGCAATTCTATTATACAAATTGTTCAACCATATTTACTTTGGACTATATAGATGGAAAAAGAAAGTTTAATCTCTGATAGAGGGGAGAAGGAAGACACAACCAGCACCATCAACTTGCTATTCAGTTGTTCAGTTGTTGTCTCATCAACACAAAAAATTAAAGTGTGTGAGTAAAAATGCAGGTACAGAACATAAACATATGATTATGTTACAACCATATACCCTTGCTCAAAAATCATGTAACTTTTCCCTTTTGCATACAGACATATCTTCTGAAATGTAATGATACTCATATAGAGAAAGCAATGGGTGATTTCAACAAAACTCTTTTCCTGCAGCTGCTCAAATTTTGTTTTATGAGAGAATCTACAGGGGTTTTTCACTGTTACAGCTAAAGGAGAAGTAAGGGAGGAAAAGGTGCAGATCCAAAACTGACATAATGACAAATTATACTGACCATTTTGAATCAGTTGCTCAGTCATGGAGCTGGTTGAAATTCTGAGCAATTAAATTATTTTTTAAAAATCTAAAGAGCCAGTAAAGAAATGCAAAAAAAATCCACTCTTAAAATAATTTTCACTGATTCTTTCCCCCTCCACATGATTTTCACAAGCTTCCCCAAAGCCCAGTCACTTCCCTTGTTCTCCAGGTACTATGATACATTGTCACGGCTCTCCTGCAGCCGTACATCATCTTTCATTCCACCATATACAATTGCCATAAAGGCAGCATCCCTTAGTGGGACTGCTGTCATGATGTGACATAAATAATTATAAGGACTGCTCAGAAAAGAAATTTCAGCTCTCACAGCCCTGCACCTTCTCTTCAAGAAATAAATGCGGTTCCGAAAAAATGGACTGATATGATTTATGTGCAATCTCGTGTATTTGATATTTTTTTTTGCATTTTACCCGTATCTTCCAATATTAAATTGTGGTGTTACTATAGCCTATATAATATAAGGTGCTTAAAGAATGAATGAGTACCAAAGGGAGCCATTTTCTGGGACATATATATAGGCTTGTGCAGGTAGCCCATCATTACCACAGTTAGCATTACACAGTTCCCATCCCACTAGAATATTCAAGAACAAAGTACCGTAGGCAGCAAAATAGCCATCCTGCCAGCAGACCATTAGTTAGCTCATGCCAGACACTACATACATTATTTGTGGCAGGCTTCTACTTTGAGAATAATGATAAAAAAGCCAGTGATGGGAACAAGCCCCAAATGGTCCATCAGTAGGAACGGTATGGCTTCTGCAAATACTTCAGTCAGCCAGCTTGATGTGCTGGATTATTCCTGGCACCATTATACCTGGATAAAATACTGAGGTCTTGTGCAAAATAATGTGATTTATTTGAAGAGAGGTAATGTTCAACTTCTCTAAAGTCAGAAAGCTTCAGAGCAGAGGGCCTCTTTGAACCTTCACAACCAAGAGCTACACCTTGTCTGGGAGTGGGTTAATTAAAATTGTTCTTACCTGTAGCCTGGACATACTCAGGAACTCCAACTATGAACCAATCCTTTGCACACCAGGTCCTACAGAAATACACAGAGAGCAGAGAGACACAAGTCTGCTCTGCCTAGATTCAATCTAGGACCAGGAACACTGGTGCAAAAATCATCCTGGTAGAAATCAGTCATTTAGGCTGGGAAGTTGTCTGGTTGCATCCACAGAGTTCCCACACATACGTGCACTGTGCACACAGATACATAAGCACAAGCTAAAAACCAAAATCTAAAATTGTCAATACTGAAAATGGGGCAGAAAAATGCCTTATAGGCTCTTAAAATGATTACAGGGATATGTTCTATTATAGAAAACTAAGAAAGGTGTAGAAAAGCACAACCTGAGCTTCTCACTTAGAAGATTTTTTCAATTGTCCAAGCAGAGCTCTGTCTCTGCACAAACAATGGTATTCAGAGGCAGCAACAACTGCCACACAATTGATAGGCTCAAGAATAACAAGCTGACGAGTGGATTTGGCATCCCCACAGCCAGAGCCTGAAGATTTATTGCTCTGGAGTGGTGCACGTCAGTTTTCTTTATCACTGGAGTCCCACAGCAGATTTATACATGATGACGTTAATTGAAAAGGAATAAAGCCACACATTCTCCTAACAACTGGGGCTCTCTCAGCATCTCCCCGTCCAGCAAGACTGGCAGCCCAGCAGCCACTGCTCTCGTCGGGGGCAGGCACCTGGCAATGAGAATAGCCCTACAGAGAAACGGGGTCACAGATGGGCTCTTTGTTGAAGGATGCTCTAACCCAAACGCCAGCTATGTCCGAGGAATCTATTAATCTTCTACAGCTCTAACATAGATTCCATTAAATGCATCTCTTCCCTTGCTTCTCATGACCCAAATGGTTTATGATGTCTTCTTTATATGCCTAAGAGAAGATGGGTTTCCCTCTTCTTACTTAGTTTACCCTGCAGAGAAAGAAGAGAGCCCTTCCCCTGCTTTACAGCAGTCCTTGTTTCTGTAACATAACCCGGCTCTGGTCCAGTTGCTTGAGCCTTCCCACTGCCATTTCCATTACTACCAGAGAGCCACTCCACGTGTTTTGTTGTCTGGGTCATGTGCCAAGGTTGTGGTAGGCAGTGACTGCTAGAAAGAAAACCTTAAAACCAAGTAGAATAGAGTAAATAACCAGCAAACTGCCCTCTCTTCTGCATATTCAAACATAAGTGGGAGTTGTGCTTGATAATCTTTCCTGAAGGACAGTGCTTTGGGAGGATCAAAAAATCTGCTTGCATAAAATGTAATTTCAGTTCCTGCTCCCCCACACCACCACCGCCTGGCCAGGGGAGCAGATCTCCAGGGTGGGACATGCAACTTCACTCTGCTCCCTTCAAAGCCACAGAGATGCACCCAGGGGAAGAGCCAAGGCAGTTCCATCATGGCTGAAAACCCCACTGGAAAGCCCAGGCTCAGGACCTGCCTGGCTACAGGCTGGGCTCACGGGATCTCCTGGAAGAGGCTGCTTTCCCAGCTCCTCTGTAAATTCCTGACTTTGAGAGTCAGCAGCTGCTCACGGCTTCTGAGAGGTTTTCCAGGGTTATTGTGTCCTGATGGATACCTGTGAGTCCTGTCCTGACTCAGCCTTCCTCCCCCCATGCCAGGGACCAGCCACCTCCCTGCAGAGAGGAACAGAAAATGCCATCCCAGGCAAAGGTAGTTTTATAAGGAGAGAAATCTTGTTATTTCTTCCACAGATCTTATTGGCTTTTTGTTGTTTCTATTAACTTTTATGAGTTTAATAAACATGCCCAATTTTAAAAAGTAAAGTATTTTCCCAGCCTTGGAAATTGGATTTTCCATCTAGTCCAAACACAACAGCTGTTTTAAACTGCTCACCAAGAGAAATCACCGAAACTACACTTTTGAATATTTTGTATTATTTCACTGTAACACACAGATGATTTGGAATACAATCACTACATTAATTGTGCTCATTGTTGTATATACCCAGTGAAAGAGCAAAACCAGCAGAGAAAGAACATCTTTACCTATGTGATAACTTTACTTAAAGTGTTTTCTGCTCAGCTGCTCATTGACCAAATCCTAAATATAGTGATTCAATTTGTTAGCGTATTAAATCGCTTTTGTGATGGTAAAAGTCAGACTTAAAAATAGCAAGACTAACACAGTGACTCAATGAGACTTTATGTAAAATGAGCCAAAAGTGTTAATGGTGCCCCCGCCTCAGAAACACATAAATGATGGCAAAGAAAAGAGACCATGACCAGGTATAATCTAGTTTCCCTTGCAGTTTTCCTTTGGAGCTCACCAATCTCACAATTATTGGAGCACAGTGGTAGTTCAAAGTCACCTTTGTTAAACCAGCCAAGCTTCACTATATGCATGTCCCTGCAGCCCCTGTTCTGCACCAATGTCTGGCTGAATTAAAAGAGGTGTGAACCCTTCTGAAAAGCTGGAAGGTCTTCGCAAGGACTGAAAGTGTTACTTGATTACAAGTAAGGTGGCAGTTGAGAAAAAAATCAAGTTAATTTAAGGATTGCTAAATGTGGACATGAACATTGTGTCACTATTGAAAGGCAACTCCACTGACTCTCAACAGATAAAGAAATTGAAATAGCAAATTATTAAAACCCTGCATTTCTTTTTGAAAATGCAGTATATTTAAATGCCTTTACAGTAATCCTAGACTTTAGAACTACATAGATTTTCATTTAGCCTCTGTGGAATTCTACTTCATCCAGCCTATTCCAAAACAAATCTAATCAGTTTACAGCTACTGCAAGCCCCAAGAAAAGTATTGTGGAGTCTTTGACAGAAATTGAACTGCCTTTCCTGATTCCCACATTACTGCACTGGGGTAAGCTGTAATGAGATGTGGGCAGTGAGATAAAGGTCTTCCCCTCTCCTCAGTTCATGTTCAAATTATTATTATAAAATTATTTTTCAGAAAAGCCATACTTATTTGGCCCAGGCTCTAGGGCAAAAATTCTCTGTCTGATGTTTAAATAATGACAACCAATTTGCAGGATACGGGTAATCTTAGATCAATTGCCCACAAGCTGTTGAAAAAAATATTAAAAACCCTTCTCTGCACACTCCTCAGCAGAATGTGAGCGGGCTGCAAAGCAGTGGGAAAGCTGCAGAGCAGGGAGAGAATGGAGGATCAGAGTAACAGGCTTTATGACATTGTGCAATCAGCAGCTGCAATCCAGAAGGAGAGGCTGTTTAAAAGTCAACTGCCAATGAAAACATTTGACTTCACACCTGTAAGCTATACCCAGTAACTAGCTTTCTCCCACTATTTTCTTCTTTGTATTTTTTATCTTCTGGCCAAAATGTTCAGGTTTTGGGTCAGCAGGAACATACTCCCCTCTGATGCACTTCTTCCTCATTGAAACAAGACATGGTGTGGGATATTAGGAAGAAATTTTTTGCAGAGAGAGCAATCAGACATTGGAATGGTCTGCCCAGGGAGGTGGTGGATTCGCTGTCCCTGGAGGTTTTTAAGGTGAGACTGGATGTGGCATCAGTGCCATGGTCTGGGAACCATGGAGGGATTGGATCAAGAGTTGGACTTGATGATCTTGGAGGTCTTTTCCGACCCGGTTGATTCTAGGATTCTATGATTCTAGGATTCTATGATTCTATGAAAAGTGGCTCTGAAGCGCACCCTGCCTGGCACAGCACAATTCCCCAGTGAGGCACTGGGACTGGCAATAACCACCCCTGCAGGGAACAGCTTAAGCAGCACCAGTGGGTCCGTAAGGTGGGACACTGTTGATTGCATAGGAGATAATCCTTGCACAAGACAAAGAACCCCAGGAGGTCAGGAGACACTGCTCTGAGTCCCAGCTGCCCCCACCCAGTGTAGCCACCCTCCACCTGCCCTGTGGGGTGCTGTCTCCCACAGGCAGCACCAGCAGGACCAAGGTGTTCATAAGAATGTCTTGAAGAAATAACAATAATCTTTCCCCAGAACTGTAAAACTGCCCAACAGGGTTCCACCACAGAGACAAAATTCTCTGTAAAAATCTCTATGGCATCCAAGTAATCTCTACAGAACCCTCCTCTCTTCAAATTCATTCCAATTTACAGGCTGGATACTTACAGATTAAAAAAAGAGCACAGTTATTTGATTTTGCCTCATAAGCAAGAGTTAGTTACAAAAATATTTGGTATTTTTAGTACAATCTGGGATATTGCAGTGGGGCTACACAAAATACCTAATTTTCTAACTTCTGTTTTTAAGCATCAAGATTAACTCTGTCCCTCACTCTTGCTTTCTGTTTCTGAGCCCGTGGGACATCACTGAATCAATTGGAAACTGGACACTTTGGTTTTTTCTTTCTGATCACAATCGATCAACATAAGCTTCTGAATTTCAAAATATTCCAGTAACAAACACATCACTCCATATTCTCAATAGGTGAAGATAAAGTGGGATTATACACTTACTACTGGTGCCATCCACCAACACACCTGACTAATACCCTACTATTATAAAACCACATTTCAAGGACTTGATCAGACCTCAGTTGCAAGAAGGAAAATTCTAAACAAACCTGCTGATTTCAGTGACATTTCAGTGACTGAGTGTAAGCAAGATGTGAGTGGGGAGCTGTCTCCTTTTGCTGGCCCACAGCTTTCTTCCATCCCTAGCACATACGACGTGGAACTATGTCAGGCAAGGTGGCCCCTGCAAAAGCCTTTTTAAGATGTCCTGGCCAGTTGGGCCTTTTATTTGGGGAATATAAGAGCCCTGAGCACAGAGCTGTAGGATTCCCTCCAGCAATAATTCAGCCTTGCTGGAGACAACCAACTTAATGCAATCTTAATGTGATAAACTGCTAACTTGATTGGATTCAATGAGATGTAAATTATTAGATTCAATAAGTACACAGGGACCATTTCACCTTACATCCTGCTCAGAAGGATTCTGCCTGCAGTCTCTCCATCATTCCTGTTAATTATATGCAATGCATCACAGAGATGGGAACAGTTTGGCACTTAAGTTGTCCTCTGACTCCTCACAAGCCTCCATAGCGTTCCCTTCTCTACAGAAATAATGTGTCTTTTATTAATAACTTTTTTCAGAATAGCTGCAATCACTTACAGATACAAGTCGATCTTCAGCACAGCCAAATTTGGACTAAAAAAACTCCGTTCATACAGATTTCTGCAAAATTCCCATAAGCTGAAGCCAGATAACATCATCTCATGTGGACTCATTTTTCAGTAACCAAAAAGTTTGTGGCAACAAGCAGATTTTTATAGCTTCTCATTCACTAAAATATTCTTTAAAATCTATTCTGCTGAGCACAGAAATCAGTGCTACCACTCCAAAAAAGGGGAAAAAATGATGGAACATTATGAAAATACGTATAAAGAGATTCAGAAAAATATGAGTCCAAACCAGTGTCTCTGGGCTTGTAAAACTCAAGTGGGATTTACATTGCCCTGTAGTTCATAAATATTTTGAGAAGATTTCTTTGTATAACCTTTTTCAGATTCTGACTCAGACGAGTGATCCTTCTTAATTTTATTTAGCTGGCATATTTGTAATCAAAGAAAAGTACTGGTTTACACTTTGTGCACTTTGTGACACTCACTTTCTCCTCCCCTTAAATTTCCCTGTCTGCTGTTTGGCAGGTTTTTCTCCACACAGTATTTTCAGACACTTCCACTTTACCAAGACGTAATTCATAACTACCACCCTTTTTGACAATTAACCCTTGCTGTGAGGAAGGCACACTTTCCACTTTACAGATGTTGCTTTTTGCAGTGAAAGAGTTCCACAGACTTTTCTTCAATATATAGTCCTTCATGACAAAAAACTTCGAGAAAATAACTTGAAATATATAACACATAATCTTTTGGTTCTATCAAGAACATCCTACTGCACTGTTTAGAAGAGATCATAGGTATTTCTCCACTTCAGGCATCTCTGAGAGGAATCCTTTAAACAAAATACTCCTACTTGAATTCGTTCAGTAGTTTTATACTGAGTAAGGCTCTGTCAAAATAAAGATTCTGATCGATGTTTTCAAAGGATCTGTTTAAGAGCTCAAAACCAAATCAAAATAGTTAATTTCTGATTTCACATAAAATGTTGACTTTTTCATTTTGCCTTAGAGGAGTGTTTCGGAGATCCCAAGTGACGCTAAGACTGTTCCCCTGTAATTCCCCAAATACAGACACTAACATGCCATTCTTCATGTGCTCTAGATATTATTGTGTGTTTCTAAGACAAATGGTAACCAAGCAATTGCCTGTGCAGAACAAGGATCTTGGGAGAACATCCAGTGAACAGAGCAAGGGATTTCAAGCTCACCTATAAGTCAGTAGCCCTCAGAGGAGAGGCACAAAGCCCAAGCAACCCCACCTGCAAGCCTGCAGCAGCCAGCCCCCTCACACCCACGTTATAGCTTCCCATTTTCCTAGGTTGATTTTCTCCAGGCTTGGCATGGATCCGACCTGGTCACGGTCTGCCATCATGAAAGTCAGATTTTCAGAGTCCCAGCTGACACCACACCAGGGACAGTACCACCACTACCACACCTGCCATGGACTAGCCCTGCAAACGTTTTAGAGCCTGATGAAAAGGTGGATTTGTCTCTTCCATCTGCTAAGAATCCTGTTTAGGTGTGAGAGGTGGCTGCTGGGTTGATCAGCTGGCCCTTGATGACAGGGGTTTGATATATTGTCCTTCCCATGGGGTTTTCAAGCTGATGCCCGAGGCACTGATGCCTCCCACTTTGAAGTTACCATCTCCCTTTCTCCTCTTTCAACTTAACACAGAGTTTTTTGGTATTTTAATGTGCAGTTGCTAAGCAGTGGCATGGCTAAGAAGTCAGGGATATCAGTGGTACCTTTAAAATGGCACTTCTGGACATGTAAGAGCTGCTCACACTCCTCCTTCTGCTCAGACTAGAACTGAGTTTCATGCTCCCTGCAATTCTCAAAAATCCAACCTGCTTTCTGGCTTTGTGGGTATTTTTCACCTAATTTGTTTTCCTACACTCACCGACAGGATAATTATTTCTACTTATTACTGGTAAATAATAATTATTTCTACTTATTACTGGTAAATAATGACCAATTGCATTCCTGATTAGAAGATCCCTTTGGGATCCAAAGCCATAAATGCTGCAGTATGGACATACAGATAATTAGAGGCTAGTTCAACACAAAATCCACTGAAATCAAGAGAGGAGGAGGTATAATGAGTAATCGCTGCCCAAAAATACAGGTGCAACTTCTGCAGGAAACTTGTTGAAGTACCTCTAAAGTATTGTGGTATTAGATTTGGGGGGAAAAAAGCAGAAAAACAAAGAAGAGATTGGGAAATCCATCCAGCTCTCAACCAGGACATCTACAGCTATCACCTTGCCTTGATAGTGAAGGAAAAGGTGAACATCTTAAGGACAACCTGAATTGAGGGAGAAGTATTTTGGGGTTTGAGGTAGCCTCAAGAAGAGGTCACACCTGAGAGGACCCTTAGCTGGCAGTATTTTTACAGGCTGTGCCTCCAAAAAATTAAATTCTCATCCAGAACTGTGCATTTCCTTCCTGAGTCCACGCTGCCATGTGTTACTCTGAAATGTCAGACAGAAGCATTAGAGCATCGTTTTCCCACAAATAGTTAATAGTCATCCTCAGAAACCCAAAAGGAAGGCACAAACCTCATTCTGCTCTATTAATATAAATGGGGACTTTTATTTCCCGTTGACCTATGTGTAGTTAGGTGTATTATCACCAGGTATCAATGCAGAGCCCAAAGGACCAGATTGAGCCCGGTTTTAATTAGTTTACTGTAATGAGGTAAACCACACTTTACCTTTCTAAGGAAGTAATTATTTGCACTCTTCTTGCTTTTCAGTACTTGCACCACCTTCTTCATTTGCAGTGGGGGTGAAGCTATTGCCTGTTATATCAGAAATTCATCAAAACAAACAGGATATACAGAAATTATGAGGAAATGCTCCTGAAAATGACAATGGACAATGGACCAGAGGTGAGAAAAGGGACAAACCCAGTGACAGGACAAAACATGTCACCTTGTTAGTGTCCAGCTTTGGCAGTGAAGAGGCCATTCCATCCAGGGGGAGTGAAGCAGGTCTGCAGCAGAGCTCATGAAAACTAAACAAAACTGTGGACTTTGAAGTTGTTTTTGCTTCACAGGGGAATGAAACAGGGCAGTTCCCCACACTTGGAGATTATGTATCAAGTTGTTTATATACGAGGATGCAGAGTACAGGAATACTTTCCATTTTCTGAATGCAACAACATGAAGGATCCCCAGGCTGAGGCTTCTCCCCATCACTTTCCCTGAACTTGGAAAGCTTACAAGAGTTTAAAAACAAAATAAAGCAAGAAACCCAGACCTTCAAAAAATATTTGGGTATCAATATAGTACATTCAAGACAGTTAGGAATGATGTCTGCTAAAGTGGAAATTTTGGGTTCTTACAAAAGAATAGGAAAATAAAATATTTATTTTTTAAAAGGAGGTATTTTTCTTTGAACATGGTTTAGACCCTGCTTTCACAAAATGCTAGTCCCTGCAGATGCTAAGCAGCTCCTGCCCTCAAGGGAGCAAACAGACCATGGCTGCTCTATTATTAGGGATTTTTATCTCCATATGAAATAAGGACCTGTTTTCAAAAAGTACTCCGGGGGGCTGTTGCCTAAGTGATTCTGAAAATCCCAGTTGTTAGTCTCCTCCATAGATACCTAAATATCTTTTAAAATTTTGCTCTAAATAAAATTGAGTAAGACCCCCTCTGGCTCAGTACACTCTAACTAAGCTCTTCCTGGAGATTTGCATTTTTCTTTCTTTCTTTCAGAAAGTGTATTGCTGCTGCAAAAATTTAACTCAGGTTTTTAAACCATGTCAGCTATAAAAAAGGATAATATTAAGCAAGGGAGAGCCATGAAATAAGAATGATCAAATACTTCCATGCCTTATTATCAATAAAACTGTAAAGCCAGCCACACCAGTTCACTTCAGGGCATCTGCTCACATTTAATTGAATGATTGTTTTAATTTTTCATTGTTTGAAACCACTCAACCACTTATCACAAGCCAGCTCTGCTCTTAGAGTCGAGTATAAAAACTTCTTGCTTAGCTCCCCTGAAAGGTCCTTGGTTTTTTTCAGGAATCCTGGACCCTGAGAGAGCTGCACAAGTAGAACAGTCAGCCCAGACTCTGAAGTTTCTCAGGCAGAATCCTGTATGTGGGATCAGATCCTCAGGCGTCTGCAGTCCCCCCACACTACATATAACCCTGGCAAAGCCTGCAGGGGCTCAGACCCCATGGGAAAGCCCATGAGAAACAGCCAGAAACAGCAGTTGGAAAAAGAGGCAGATTCCAGGTCAGCGTCCTTGGGCTTCACAAACTGACTTGATATAACCTCAAAACTTCTTTTTCAACCAAGGCTTAGATGTGTATTTTAAGTCCTGATGATTGAATCCAGGAAGGTGAGACATTCAGGTGATCTCAGTTTGTGGCAAGACAAGAAAGGCAAAGGAAAGTAAGTTCATAATTCCTGCACATGTGCCAAAAAAATTTCTGCTGTCTTTAGGAAAGAGGAGGTCAGACTCTGAGGAGTGCTGGATTTTTCTCCATTGGTACTAAGGACACAGATCAGTGCAGCACGTTTAAAATCCAGATTCAATTTATTTTTCCAGGGCAGCCTTCCCTGCAGCATTCATGCCCAGCAAACCCAGTCTCCAGATTAAGAGTTGTACATGTAATGACCATATATTTTGTCATATCAAAATGTCTGCACCTTCCAAAGTTTTTAAATAATCCCCTACTGTTTTGTTTATCTTCTTTGTTTAATTTACTTTTATATAACAGCTCAATTTTGGAATGTAAACACCATGTCAAAGTAAAAGCTAGAATGCTTGAGAAAAATTATTCGGTTTATTCAAAGCAAATGTCTCCAGTTTTCCTCCCAAAGTATTTGCTGAACATCATATGAATTCACAGTAATCTTCAGATCTGCTGAAACTGCTGTTGTTGGGTTTGGTACTTTTATTTTTAAAAAAAAACCTTGGCATTCACTGAAATCAACTTCCCATTATGATATTGCCTCTATTGCCTCTATTGTGGCATGGTTTCTAGAATCATGAGACATTAAACAACAAACACGAGACTCTTTAGTCCTCTGGACTGTAAGCCTTTTGTAGTCCCTCAGCTCATCTGTGCAAGCTAATCTTTGCTACTCTACAGTACAAAAAGTTATTTTTTCTTTTAAATGAAACTGAGAATCCTATGTAATTGAATGACTCCAGCATCAAATATTGTGATACAACCTCAATTTGGGAGACTTGCAATTGCAGATGTCTTAGGGCTAAAACCTATCATTTCCCTGAGTCTGGATTGAACATGTAGAATTACTGTGGGCTTTCCTCAGTGCAGCAGATGGTGGAGGCTCAAGGGAATCAATTCCAGGTCCCTGATTCTCCTTCCCATCCATGCCCTATACTACATTAAACAGTCCACTATTTTGCCACCGGCAAGGAAAATACTAATGACATAGAGGAAACAAATCCTCTCATGTCACGTTCTCATGCATGGCACTCGCCTTATACTCTGCAAAGACATGAGCAGAAGTGCAGTGGTCACATTCTCCTGCAGATGCTCGCCCCAGCCTTCCTTACATCACAGAAATTTGCTGGGGTCAACCTGCAAACCAAAGTAGATGCTTGCCCTTCCCCAACGCTGTGTAGCAAAGACACTTTGGAATTACAGACAACAGCCCACCTGAGATGACAGCAGGGGCTGAGAGACCACCAAATTATACCAGATGGATGGTAAAACTGAGGAGAGCTCCAAATTCGTAAAATTACGAAATCCCTGGGGCCCAGTGCAAGGCTAATTGTCTACTTTAAGTCTTTGAGTGCAATTACCAGCACTAATGGTTACAGGGACAGATTCCAAACAAGCACTATTTAAAACTCAGAACTGGAGGGTCTGGGATAACACTAAAGCCAAGCAGATAATCTCTAGAAAAGAAGAAAACAAAACTGTGATTAAAACTGGGCCATGCTCACTTGAAATTATAAATTACGTGAAAGTTATACCAGGACACACAATACTGAGAAGAAACAATCTGGATTTATTTTTTTTTTTGCAAATGCTGTCGTGGTTGATATCCAGACATTAGATCTAGTTTTATTACAGCCATAAAAGAAGTGAGTCAACAGCTTAGTCACATCAGGCAGGATGTGCTTCAAGCACAGCCTGAATGAAAGAATGAAGTTAAACACTGAGAAACACAAGGTAATTAGAAAAAGAACCCTAATAGTTTCTTCCCTAAAACAGCAAGTGGTAACATACAAGATAGTCTTTGAGTAAAACTGCATGGCATCCTGTGAGGCAGCAGGGTATGCATTTAAAGGAAATAAGCTGGATTTATCAGCATGTATATCAGGACAGCAGTTTATCAGCTGTCACTACCAACAGGTCTTCTGGCTTTCAAGAGTATCAGGTATCTTCATCTTGTAAAAGAAATGCAAAGAAAGATATGAAATCTGGTTCTTGTCCTACCTCTGCTGCCTGTTGACTCCATTTGTGCAGATTATCTAATTACTAAAGGCAGACTCTGCCAGTGCGAAAGCTGCAGAATAAATAAGAGAAACAGGTCAGCAGGCTCTGGTAACTTCAACATGCCCTGTGAGTATGGAGTGACCTTTCAAGAGTGATCCAGAAGAGAGTACCTTGGAGCATTATTTATTTATTTTAAACTGAGCCAGTAGCTAAGCACCGTGCCTGCAGGAAGAGAAGAGAAAGATACGGTGAGCGGGATGGGGAGAGAGCAAGGCAGGAAACTTTTGCAGATAAGTAAAAAATATTGTGTCACTGCAGGACTAGAAATAAGTCTCTCACAGGCAGCATGGCAGATTTATGTCACTCTAGGCCTGACTCCAGGAGGCTGGAAAGTTGGAGTGAGTTTTTCAGAATGGCATTTTATTTCAACGCGGGTACGCAGCAAAGACACAACACTGAAGTTTAATGACACTACATTCTCCAGGGAAACATTAAGTATATAGACATGGTCACATATGCCTCCTATCTGATGGCAAGGACTAGCTTTTTCTATTGCAATAGAAAATATGAATGGCATTTGTGTTTTTTGAGGAATACACTGAAGAACACCTCTCACAGTCAGTGGGGTGGGAGTAGGGGACTGCAGATGTACTCTGGAACCCCTGGAGGCCATCAGAAGGCTGGATGTTCCTGACGTTTCTGTAGGCAGTTAATAAGGCCTCTGCACATCTGGTTTGCACCATGTGCAAAAGATGACATTAACTTCTCTTTTGGGATCCACAGATGCAATGGATTTTTTGTACATGAGAAAGGATCAATGTGAGGAAAAGTGAATGTGCCACCAGAGGGCAGTGAATGAAATGGGTTGGGTTTTTATTGCATTGGGTTTGTAAGAGACAAAGCACATGGATAAAACAACCAAACCAGCTTCATTCTACACACCTGTACTTACAGACACAGCTCATGGCCTGATTCACTGATGGTTTGGTGATTCACTATCAGTTTGATGCTGGAATGGCTTGGTGAGAACCAGAGAAGCTGCACGGATATAAAATCTCTAGGGAAGTGTCAACTCAGTGCTGTTGTGTTGGGAACTGCACACAGATGAGGCAGGGAAACAATGACCTAGGGGAGAAACCTTTGTCTAAATAAATGCAAAGCCAAAAGCTTCCAGCAGAGGGAAAGCTTCCTCAGACACTCCCCACACATTATCTCAGGCATGTAGCCAGGCACCCATGTGGGCAGGGCTGTGGGACACACCACCATCAACCCCAAGGGCTGTTCTGCCCCTGGGTTCTCTTTGTGTCAGTGGGACACACACCACAATCACTGCTCCAACTCTCCAGTCCTCCTTTGCTGTCAAAGCATCCTGTACCCAAAGGAATATCCTTCCTATGGACTGTGAGAAGGTGGGGGCTGCTGCTGCAGTTCTGCAGCTTTATTCTGCTTTGTCCTCGGTGTGCAATTACCCGAAACACAGAGTCATAAGACACAATTTACAATCCCTGCAGCTTTTTGGCATCCCTCTGTATTGGCTTACAGAGAGAATTGGTAGTAGGATGCAGCAGATAGAGAGAGCACTCTAATTACAGATTTACATTAAGAGGAAGGTTTAAAAGCTAATAGGACATTATTAGAATAATGATCCCTAGATGTTCTCCCAGCTGAACATCTGCCATTACTAATTAAAAACAAGTTAAAGTCAACCTGTTTAAAGAGAAATCAATATTTACAGAAACTAGATACCATCCTAATGTTAGATGTGGTGCTGACCTACAAGTACCTTCCCACATGCCACACCAAATCAAGGGCCTTAAAAAGCACATTGGTTGTAAATCAGTGCCTGCACAAAAACCACCTTTGCAAAACCGACTCAGAAATCTGAGTCATGTACAGCTTGTTTGTCACTTTCATTAGTCAGCTGCCCAACAGCTTTAAATAATTGCCACATAAAATGACATGTTACCCGCTTTCTGAGATTGGGGCGTCATTTTTTCCAAAAGCAGGTTAGAAATTGCATTTCCAGTGGCAGACGAAAATAATCTTTTGGCAGTCTCTGTCTCCTCTCTATGCATCCCTGATTGCTATTGAACAGTGTCATTTTGTGGACAGAATCTACATCAATCTAACTACATGGGAATGTAAGAGTCAATTCTGGAAGTGAAGGCATACAGTTACAGAGAGAAAACAATTAGGGAAAAAGTTACAATAGCAAATAGCTTTGAAATCCATTAGCTACCTCAAAGTGAAAAACAAATGCTTATTGCATTGGTCATTGTACAACCATCACAAAACAGAACAAACCTCTGAAAATGAGGAAACACTTGTCTTTCTGATCCAAGGTGTATTTTAGTATCTACCACCAGTATCATGCAAGAGAAGTTCAGAAATATGTGAGTTCATTCAAAGACTAAAAGGAGAGCACCCAACCCACAGCTGCAGTAAACTCCTTGCTAGCACAGAACTCCACCAATGCTTGCATGCATCTACAGGAACTTAACAAAATTAAAAGGGTGTAACCTGCATCATCTGGCCCAAGAGCACTGGCTGTTATAAAGGAAAAACAAAAGAAAGGGTTGAAGTCCTCCTGATGGCTTGCCTTTCCATTCTCACATAAACCCAAATCTATTGAAAAAAATTAAAGCCAAGTCTGACTCTGGAATTAATTTTGCCATTGAACCGACAAAGCCCTTGCATATCAACCATCAGGAGCAGGCTCATGACTATGAACTTGAGACCTCATACTGGAAATGCTGGCCACTGACAGCTTCCACTGACTACAGGGGAAGATCAGTGGCCCCTTTGGAAACTACTGTGCTGTTTGTGATGTGTCTGGAAGACAAGCTCTGTGGTCAGTAAGTGCTCTAGTGTTCCCAGGCCAACAGCAGTGGAAGAGAAGAGTCAATGGCAGAGGAGTCTCTGCTTTTATAGCAGTGCCCAAGTTGTTCTTCAGGGGCCAATAGCAAGCACTGTGTGACCCTGCATTTGTGATTTCCATAGGCTGTATTATTAGAGACTTCAGTTTGGTGTATGTTTGTGCAGTGTGGGAGCAATAAAGAGCAAAGGCAAGAAATAAAGAGCCTCCGGGTGCTGACATAAAATTAAATCCTGACTTCTCTTTCAAGTTCAAGGTAGGAAAATCACAGCTGTATGTCTTTGTCAAAAGTGTGCCCAAGCACTAATATCATCAAGGACAGAAACTTTTGCCATGTAATCTTACCACATACTGTATATCATCCAGAGCCTTTGTGGACTTAGGTGTAAAATAAACTACTAACCCTCCTTAAAACATGCCAGCAAGCAGGATTTGGCCCCATTTAAGTAACTTTAGATTACCGCTGTCTGATCCCCAGGGAGACCAAAGCTCCCTTCAGGGCAATATCTGATTAGAGGAGAAACAGTTGTTGGCCTCTAGGAAACTGCAAATAATTTTTTGTTCAAACCCACAGGGATTTTTGCAAGGCCTGCTGAGCCAATTTAAACAGGGGGGGGAAATAATCCGAGAACCCTGCAATGATATTCTCTGCAGTTTTCTAAAACCCAGATCCTGCTCATCCTACTCAGTGAAGCAATCTTGCTGAAGTTAATGAAACCAGTCCCCACCTAGAAGACAGGCTTCCTGCAGCCCTGCTGCTGCACAGAGAATTGCTCACGGTCTCGGCTGAGTGGAAACGCATCCGTTAGTTTTTCAGTTACATCCCCCTCCCTGCTAATACTGACAAGTTCCATTTTTTCAGTTTGTTTTCTTTCCCCCCTTTTTTTTTCCCCTTCCTTTCTTCAATGATGTGTTCCAACATCTTTGCCTCCTGCCATAGGCTGAGGTAGGTGAACTGCTGAATAAACATAAGGATATCAGAGAGCTGCACCTGCCTGTAAAATGACATGAATTTAATCAAAACCATTTCTAGTCTCAGGGCTCAGACACACGACCGGTCTTGTTGCTCTTCCCCTAGGCAACTGCTGGTGGTGCCTCTAGTGTAGGCTTGGACATATGTTTGACATCACCAGCAGAGCTGTAGGGGGATTGTATTATTTGATTTCTGCTTATGTAGAACTTCCTTCATTTTGTGCTCTCATTGACCCCATGGATTACAGCAAAGCTGTGGCTAACCTGAGACATAAGACCCTGCTTATGCCTCACTTATGCCAAGGTAAACTGAGAGAAACTGCGGCACAGTTAGTGGAATTACATGGGAGTAACACTGACATTTTTAATGGCTCTCCTTTTTGATTAAGCACTAACTCTTTTTATCTAGAGCAATAACAACAACA
Organism: Manacus vitellinus; assembly: GCF_001715985.3. Classification (NCBI taxonomy): domain Eukaryota; kingdom Metazoa; phylum Chordata; class Aves; order Passeriformes; family Pipridae; genus Manacus; species Manacus vitellinus. Next base: position 10,838,420 of record NW_021938949.1, read on the forward strand.
AAAAAGTCAAGCCTGAAGCGGGAGGATACGTGTCCACTGACAGACAAATTACTCTTGCAGAAAATTCAAAATAAGACTTTTTTTATATCACGGAAATAAAGCCAAATTAATGATGGCTTTTATAGCCACTTAAAACATTCACCTGCAGGGAGGTATTTTTGCTGTATCTGCTAAGTGTGGTACCTAAAAATACCCACAATACCTAGAAAGTGAGAAAAAATGGGTCTTTTGCTTCAGATCAGCGTATAATGGTTACATCTAATTCAAAGTGAATCAGCCAAGAAAAGAGGAGTTCAAGGAAGCCAGAACCTTTAATCTAGTTAATTAACAGGGGGATAGCATGTGAAAGCCTTATGTAAAATGAGAAAGCAATCTTATTCTGCTCAGCCTGGCTGCTCATTTGGTAGACGGGCAGAAGTTAACAAGGGACCTTGCAAATTATTTAATTGGCCACAAACTCAGAGTCTGCATCAGCCTTTTGTCCGTAGAACTGCACTTTTTTTATGCCTTCCCACAGAAAATGAAGGTGATGCTGCAAGACCTTCCTTCATTTCCACCAGGCTGCCAGAAGCTGGCCGCACACAGGTCAGTGGGAAAGGCGCGTTCAGCACTCGTGCCCCGCAGCTGCAGGGGCTGTCACTGCGAGTGCCCGTGACAAGCACGGCAGGGGCAGAGCCTCCACTCCTGACAAGGCGCTCTCTGTAGGCATCTCATCACAGCCAGTGATGGCTGCTCCACACAGGAACCATTCCCAGCCCTCCTGAAGGGCTGCATTGATTTGGCCGGCGCTCGCCACGTCCCAGTCATGCGAAGGCACTAACAAGCAAATACAGGAAGAATTATGTATTTCCCTAAGGTGAAGAAAAGATCCAGATCTAAATAATTTAGCTCATCTTGAGATGTGCAGGAAGGATTGAACCGAACAAGCTAGCCGTGGCAATTGCATGGAAACACTAAACTAGAGAACAAAGTACGTAACTTTGTGACTTGATCCTGAAATGAGGCCTAATGAGGTTTAGGATAGCAAATATGAATGCATTGTTACGTTGTAATAATACTTGGGGGGTTTGCAATAATTAGTACAAATAATTGGTACAATGATTTTAAAATAATCTAATCTGTTGTCACCCTTTTTCTTGGTATTCACAGGTTGGACTTGATTTTTGCTCCTTAACAGAGTAAGGAAGCATCACCTCCTTTTGTCAGCATTCCCCTGTGAGGTCTATGCATGCCACACCTTTTCTACAGAAAACCACTTGGAATTTCCAGCCCAAGAAAACTGGAATATTCACGTACTTTGTTATTCAACTTTTAAAAATCTCAGTAGAGGAAATACAGAGTCTCTGTGACATAAATCTCATGTGGTTTCTTTTCACCATGGGGAGAGGCTAAACTAGCCTCCATCTTCAGAAATATTTGTCAAGTAATTACATTTTAATCCTAACTTATTTATGCCTAAATCCAGCAAGGTATTTAAGCATATGCTGATGCTTAACATATGAATTAGCCCATTAATTCCACAGTTAAACATCATACAAATACATCATACAAGCTTCTGATGGATCCTTTTTACTTCCTTATCTTGTAAAAAGAGTTTGATTTCTATTGTAAGTAGTGGATTAATTTTATCTGAAACACCACCTATATGCTGGCTATTGCAAAAATAGTAATAATTTATCATAACCACTGCAAACTGGACAGGTCAAATGAGTTTATCTCAGTGCACATTTCTGTCAGATGTTTTCAATGTAACCTGAAAAGAGTATGATGGAAAATCAGGTGTATCACCTACCAACTAAACACAAACAAAACACAGTTTGTTTTGTAACTCTTCTTTAAAACAACAGATGCTAGGTTAAATCTCATGTTCAGGCATTTATCACATCTGTTTTTCTGTTCCCTTGGAAAGTATACTCACAATCGTGCTCAAATTAATTACAATGAGATTTGTCAGCTGAAACCTAAAAGGGAGTTCAGGGAATAAACAAAGAAGGAAATAATTGGTGTTTAAAGGCTTTAAACTTGTTTTCAGATGGTTCAAATAGGTAGAGCTTCATTACAGACACTGTTTGAGACCTGTTGCAAACTTCATGGGTCTCCAAGGAAATATGAGGTCAAAGGAAGAAGAGATGAAGAGGAGTCTACAGGGCTGTGAAGCCTGAAGGTGAAGGCTATGGACCTGCAGCACAAGCTGGAGAAGCCTTGATGAATCCATATTGTGGCCTCACAGCCTTCCCTAGCAATCACTACCAGCACAAGAAAAAAATTCTCACCTTAAAAACGAATAAATCCTCACTTCTCTTGTAAAACTGGAGCCTGCCTATGCACAGACACTGAGGAGGCTCCAGTAAAGAACCTTCATAATCACATTTTTTCCTTAATGGTTTTTATGAGAACACAGAAAAGTTTCCCTCCCCTTCCAAGCCTGGAGAGACCTGCAAAAAGCTATTGACAAAGACAGTCCTTTAACTCAGGAGGAGTAGAATTTGACTCAGTTACTCTGCAACCTAACAGTAAGGAAAGATAAAAATATTGCTTTGAAGAGAAGGGTTTCCTTGCAGCAAAATTATATACAAGCACCTAATAAGATATAATCTAAGAGCTGTCGTTCTTATAGGTGTCATTTTCTCTGTAGCAGTTCTGAGTGTCATTCCTGCCTCACTGCTACACAGGTAAGACAGCCTTGATCAGGCCATAAACCAGTTCTCTTGCCAACATCCCTGGCCTCTTGTAACTGTTAACCCCATCTTTTTGGCCAGATGATAACTCTTCCTTTGAGAGACTTCTCTGCCTTCACACTGCCTCTCCCAATCCCTTGTACACAGTCCATGCATCAGTCTTCCAGTTTCACCTTTGCTGTCTTCCAGGCATGTTACTCACACCTGTATTGCAACAACATTTGGTTCTTCCCGACTCCTTCAGTCAATGACTCTTGTCTCCTGAAGTCACCATTACTTTGCTCCATGGCCCAAGTACATGGGGGTGTGTGTGACCAACGTCATCTTCCTCCCACCCTAGGATCACTCCCTAGCAGTTTCTAGGGAGGCTCAGTTCCTCTGAAAACAGAAAGCTAACCAAGCTCAAGTGCCTCTGGAATTTTAAAGCAAAGTACATTCACTTCGTATCTCTATGTAGCGCGTCATGCAAAGAATAAACTGCTCTTTGGAAAGGAATAAACATCATTCATTGCCTGAGCATGTGGCTGTTTATGAGATGAGCTTCAGAAACCATCCTCCTCAAGGCTCCCGATGCTTTCTGCCAGTTGATTCAGCAGCAGCCCAGTGCTCTTCTCACTGTGGCCCTGATGCTACACATAAATGTCATCCCCTTAGAAAACAGCAAGAAGTTTAAAAATAAACAGTTTTAAGTAGACGTAAGCATTGTGGTTAGTTTTGAATTGGCTTTATTGAAATATCTGTCTAGGGTTCTGTTACTGCACACTTCAGAGGGCAGAACAACCAAATTCATTTCATTTAAGCCAAAAATTGCTTTTAAGTTGTTTGAAGGACAAAAGCCCCTCAAAACACAATTTACACATGGAACACAAGAGCAATCTTCACCTTTACTTTGGGCCCTTAATTCTGGTATTACAAAGTATTTCATTGATTTGAATTCAGTGAAGCAAAAGTAAATCAGATGTGGAAACCTGGTCCATCCTACCTTAGCTCTTTTCACAGTGCAAGCAGAGAAGTTCCTCAAGAAGCTTTAATTAAGCTAACTGAGGTACCAGGAGCAGATTTACTTTCTGTGGCCACTCCACTTGCAGAGCAGGCCAGAGGGAAGTGTTAGTGAATGTGAGCGAATTTTCTAGTTTTCCCCCTTAGAATGGGAAAACATCATGTGTGGCAGAACCTCCTGTGAGGCTCTAGTGAGCATTCCAAGCGGGGAGATGGGAAAATATTCTCTTACTACCAACAGTTCTTCTCAGCACATGAGCATCTACCTGAACTGTGCCCTGGAGACAACTCTAGCTCTGAGGAAGCAAATGCTGCTATTATAGAAACCTCTCCAGGGAAGCCCTATTGCTCAGGAAGTTTAAAACTAGGCCAGTCTGAATACTGGCAACAGCACCACAGAAAATGGATGGCAGAGGCTCTTCCTCAGCTTTCAGCTTTTGTGAAATTTCACTGTTGTTAACTGGGAAGCAGAGAGACTCATGGTGCTGCAATGAACTGGATGTGAGGCTTTTCAACCAACATTTGCCAAGGTACTTCTCCACTGCCATCTCCTTTGGTGTTTTCCTTTGCAGATAAACTTCACTTAGCTTTGAAACTGCGAGTCACACTATTAGCCCTGCTGATGGACTTACTCCCCCCAAGAAAAGACTCCAGGAATCATCACTTCTCTTTTGGGAGGCAATAAAAGATCTCTTTCCTCATCAAGTCTGTTGCAGAAACATGAGGAGAAATTACACTTTTTAAAGTAACAAGAAAAAAAAACCCCTGAAGGTTAAATAGCTGGGGAAAAAAAACAGGCAAAGCTGATTTCACAGGACTTTGTACTATATAACCACACACACCTCACTGTTTTATAAAATTCTGCCGGTTATTTGAATTATTGGTTTCAAAAAAAATCTTTTTAAAAGGAACACATCCACTTAAAAGCTGTACTAGTAGAGTCTCAGTACTAGGCTACATTCATGAAGACATCAATTGAAAAAACAGAGGAAAAACAATTTTTTTCCAGCATGTTTAACCTGGGGAGATGGACAACAGTTTTAGTGCAGTTCAAGAAGACCTTTTCTATTAAAGATTTAATCACATGAATAATCTTGCTGACTCTCCCAGCAAAGTAAGCTACCCAAGTCCTTGCAAGACCAGAGCCTTGCTTTCTCCTAGTTGTGCTTCCAAACAGAAGCTAAACTACTTTTCAAACAAGACCATGGAAACCCAAAGATACAGAAGTCCCTGCTTAGTCACCTGGTGGTCTGTTACAGCACTTGTTCTAAAGGTGCCTTCCCACCTGTAACACACTCTTTATGTTACATTATTACCCATGCTAAGTAGCTGGGTGTTTTCAGAGAGCAAGGACCGCATCTTTATTCAGTTTTGTAACCCACCCACTGTACCTTGTGCATATCCCATCAGACATGCCTCACTGACCAACCTCACATGCACTGCAAACGTACATCCCCCTTGGCCTTCTCTGGCAGCCACAGAAATCCAGGGGTTCTTCCTGCTCCCAGTGCTGATTTGTGGGGCTCAGCCCTACACACTTTGGGTGAAAAAACATCTTGTTTTCTGCTGAGGAGGTGTGCACTGTAATCTAACATCTATTTTATCACTAAACCATGACCTCCTGACCATATCAATATGCTGACATCTGTCCAACCCACTGATCAGCAGCACAAAGCACAGGGCTCAGCACCTTATTAGTTTCACACGAGGTTCTGTACAGAAACACAAAAGCCTTGAGGAACAGATGGAGAAAGCTTCCAAAATTTTGACCGCCCTTCAGCGTTGCCCCTGCGGAAGCTGCACCCACACCTGCAGCTCAGGCTGTGTCCCTGCTGGAGCAGGGTGTATGTCCATCCTGGTGGATGGCATGTGTCCTTGCTGGAGCACAGTGTGTGTCCATCCTGGTGGATGGCATGTGTCCCTGCTGGACCACAGTGAGTGTCCATGCTTGTGCACGGTGTATGTCCATCCTGGTGGATGGCAGGTGTCCCTGCTGGAGCACAGTGTGTGTCCATCCTGGTGGATGGCAGGTGTCCCTGCTGGAGCACGGTGTGTGTCCATGCTTGTGCATGGTGTGTCCCTGCTGGAGCAGGGTGTATGTCCATGTTGGAGCATGGTGTGACCCCACTGGCCGCCCTGTCCCTCACCCCGCAGCACTGCGGGGGGAAGAGGGACAGTGCAGTTAACCCGGGCCTGCGTTTCGATGCCGCAGATACAAACGCCCATTGCGGGATGTACCCCTGCCTCCCAAGCCGGCTTGAACCACAACCCAGGGCTACCGGGCGCGTTCACCGCTGGCAACCCCCTCCTCTGCTCATCTTTCATTGACTCCTGCA